>NC_039359.1:87839746-88151473 GCF_003573695.1 Papaver somniferum
CACTTCAGATTTCTGATACGGAAGGTCATTCCTCTCTGAATTAGAACTAGAAGTCTGCAATTTGTTTACTCTATGTAATCCTCTTAAGTGATTAAAGGTTGAGGGGCTACTATGGACGTGAGGACTTAGAATTGACTGGTTGGCAGCTACAACTCTTTCCATATGGTTACTAATGTTGCTTCTACTGGCTGCAAGAACAGAAGATAATAAACCTTCGGAGCCATTATTTTCTGTCGAAGTAGCCTGTAGACAGAAAGTCATTATTGTAAGAAACTGCTGTTTTAACAAACTATTCGCATCACAGAAAATAATCATACAGTAAAACATTAGCTTGCAAATCAACAGCGTTTAGAAATTACCGAACGCCTTTGAGTTTTCATTGTGGAAAACATGTCCAGAGACTCGTTGACCTTAACCCCACCACTGTTACCTAGATAAGAAACTTCACAATTAGCAATATACACGTTAGATTGAGTTGCAATTACAATACCACGTCTCGCTAACATATGCCTTAAACCTTATGACTTCGTGGATGATAAACATTATGAAAGGCTGAAATCTGTTTGCACTTTGAAAACGGATGAATCTATTAGATAGATTGGTTGCCAATATTATTTGTTTACCATGGTATAGACTACACACAGAATGATTCTACAGTTTTCAGTTTGATGTACAATCAAACCCTTAAACCAGGTGTAAATTTTTAAAATACATAGACAAGATCAGGTTTCCCAACAGTGATTGCATCTAAATGTTAAAAGCAAGGAATGTAATGCATACCATGGACCAGATTTGATGACTGCGGTGCCGATAAACTATCCTTCTCTATGGGTTCTTGCATCCGTTCATTCAGCATTGCGTTTGTTGCATGAGAGCCTGCTTAGAAGAATTAAACTTGTTGCATGAGAGCCTGCTTAGAAAAATTAAACAACAAAAAGGATAAATGTTTTTGTTGAGCACAGATTTATCTGCCGTTTAAATAATTTTGTTTCGAAAAAAAAATCTCCAAAGCCTGATCGAGGGATAGTTTTTTTCCATTCTTCGCGGGAAAATTATGAAATTAATAAACAACGAAAACTGAAAATTCAACTAAAAGATTCTTAGACAATATCCAGTAATTTTGAGACTGCCGTTAAAAACCAAGGCAATATAATTCTGATGAGTAGTTAACTAAAAGAAGACATTGGGAAAGATAAGAAATTTGAACCACGCATGTCATCCATTAGTAGAATATCATACTCATACAAAAAATTGTTCCTGAACAGAGTTGTCGAAAATCAATTTGGTATTTACACAAGATTGATTCGCAGGGGACTAAGGATTGTCGACATGCCATTTATTTTATAAATTATCAAATGCTGTTTCTATTTGGTGAAAGAAAGTGATTTGACAAAAGTAGAACTTATTTTTTTGTGCAACTATATACTGATTTACTATTATATTGTACTACGGATGCATGCATCAGTTTTTTTGGGTTGCTCTAGATTTCAGAATACCATACTAGAAACTCAATCCCGTGCAGGCATGCACAAATCAAATGATGTCTTTGTGACAAACCAGTATCCTTTTTAAGCAACTAGAGTAAAAGAACATGCAAAACAGAATATGGAATTACAAATAGAACACAAAAAAGGGGCCTTGGATACATTGGACTTACGCTTTTGTATGTTCTGTGTTGACTTTGGCTTCATAGGATTAGAGATATCTTTATATCTCGGAAAAAACGAGTCAATGTGAAGACTGCTTCCCCAAATTTAGAGTAGCACTGTCAAAACAGCAGCTAAGTTTAGAGATAAGGATATGTGAACCAAATTGTTTAAAACAAATCCTGTGAACACACCTTAATATGAGGTTGCATCCAAAGCGACATTTGCTTCTGATTATTTGGATATGCAAACCTGTGGACACAACAGAAATGAGTTTATCAGATGAAAGTTTAAAACATAGCAATCTTCTTAATCCTGTGAATTTTGGATTGATACACTAACATGAAAGAGATCCTCAGTCTGGTTGATACACATGTGTCAATTTAGGTTTCCTTTTAGGATACGAGCAATAAGCCATAATACTAGCAAAAGGGAAGTTAACAGATCTAATTTAAAAGGGACTTAAAACTAATACCTATGCGAAACAAACATCAAAATTGGAACATATGAGTTGGGACAATGTGGCAATTAAAGAAACACTGAGATCCATCACCAAAATTTGTTTGACGCCTTTAACTTCCTAATGCACCATAGCATAACTGCTACTTTTTTTCAGAATACGGCGAAATGGGAATAATTGCTCATACATGCAGATAAACTACGCTAAACTCAGCAATTAGAGGTTTAGAATGCGAATCACAAACAAAATATAGATAAGATATATTTACTTAAATGTCCTACAATCCAAGACTATAAGTATGCTAAAGGACGTCCTCTGGTTTATATTTGTCGCACTACTTGTGGGTTGAGTCTAACAGAGGGATTCATAGCTTATACTGGTTTATCGTCCCGGTTGAGAGTAATAATTATTTTTCTAACCTTCCTGGGGAGATTGTTGGCGTAGTTTTATCCATACCACGGGGGATCCCTTACTTAAGATCGTATATGGTTTTTCTTGGGATTTCCTTAGCTTTGTAGAAAGGGTTTGGGCTACATCCTGCTTTCTTGTTCTTTTCTAAATTTGATTAACGTCTCTAGTCAAAAACAAATATGGAAGGGGATTTGCCTTAAATTTCAGCCAGAGATTAGTGTAAAACTGAACCTTTCGTCACAGAATATTATTGCTCCATAGTCATCGCGATGACGGATGACACGGCCTACAGCCTGATTGACAGCCCTTGATGCTTGCTGGCTGTACCACTCCTCTCCAGTCAAACCCTGCAGCTTTAACCATTAAAGAATAGGACTAGCTAGATTCACTATAACCAATAAGAAGATTGTTTTCACCTTTTGTCCATTCTTGTGTGACAAAGCTTGTTGATCCATGTATTCACGTTTAAGACGAACCTGCCATACAAAAATCAGGTTAAGAAATCCATTAAAGCATGACCTCATGCACATGAAGAGGTAATATGAGATAACACAATTTTTATTGAAGAAAACAGAATATCCAAATAAAGACAGTGCCTGGTTCAGTGTCACAGAATGAATATAAAACAAACATTCACCAAACAGCGGATACACCATAACCCAAGTTTGTAATTGCAGAACCCATGAGCAAAAAGTCTATGGGATCCTCAGAACGCCAATATGCATACACTATGGATAATTCACCTTACAAACTTAAAGTCAATAACACAGGTTTACTGCGTAAAAATATTGATAAACCTGTCATGACCACATTTCTCAGATGTATGGTTATCTCCTGAAACTTCAATCTCTTGTCAGGTTTAGCAAATTAAAACCACCACGAAACAAAAGGAAGACTTGAAGAGTAGTCAGAAACCAAACAAGCCAAAAGCCTAAAACAATATACAAATTAGAAGCTACACATGGGGATGGAGGGTTAAACTGACAGATACAGATCGAATTCTGACAGGCAGGAATGAATCTCATCGGCTCTAAGATTAGATAAATTTTTTGAACAGAAATAATCTTCCCAAACATTGCGTATGAGTGGACAGTCACGACTGTATCAAGAAGGCAGCTCAAGAACATATTGATCCCTAAAACAAATTTCAGAACACATCTAAAATACTACTTAGTGTGCCAAATGACATAGGAGGTTTATTAAGCGGGGAACTGATGCAAGTTTTGACAATACCTTAGGCTCATTCCTCATGGCAAATGGCATACCAATGATTATGACAGCTCTCCCAGCATGGTCGGCAAAATCTAATCCCTCGCTCACCTAACAGGCCAATTACATTGAATAAAAACAAAATACAACAGTTAGAACCATGTAAAAGAGGACTGACATAAGAAAAAAAGAAAGTACAAACAGTTAGAATCATGTATAAGAGGACTGACATAATCAATCAAAAAATTAAGTTGCAATCCTTCAATAAGATAATGTGGGTGAGTACTAAAATGTTGAACATAAAAACATACCTTGCCACGGCAAACAGCAAAAAAGATTGCACCAGAAGTAGAGGAGTCTTTTAACTTAGTAACATAGTCCTGCAAATGAACCATCACCCACCGAATGAGTAGATGATTTTTATTTACAGAGGATAATAGAAGAATCTTGTATCAAAGAAAATGTATATAAATAACAAAATTTGATCTTTCGTTTCTTTTTATCGTTCTTCTTTAACCTCAATAGCGGAAGAGAACAGTGAAGATTGCCTGGGTTCCACCACAGGCTGCTTATTTTTGCATATCCTTTCCCAGATAGTGGTCGAGTTTGTGGAGCCTGCATGACCCTAAATATTTCATTATCATTTTGGTTTCTCAATGATAGCCACGATTAATAACTCAAACAGTTGAAGAGCTTGATTAATTTAATACCAAATCCTTCCAGCAACCAATGCACTGGTCCAATAAGTAGTAGGATGGGAAGAAAACAAGAAGCCCATCAGGTACAATCCGAGCAAAATTTGCTGCAGAGCATGGAAAGTCACAAAAAAGGTATTAGCTTTTTAAACCTATGACAAAAAGACAAACTCAGTTTAGGGATCTTGTTGTCTTGTAAATACCAATAGCATTCCCAAGTTCTTGCTTATATTCTATGGAGTCTCGATTCCGATAAGAAGAATTAAAAGAGCGAGCAGATGGACCACTGGATACAACTCCAGCCCAAATTTGGTATGCAGAAATAACATGAGGATTCTCTAACCGGATAGGAAATTCTCTACAAATGCAATCAAGAAACACTTTTGAGTACGAGGAATCGAACAAGAATTGTTACGGACAGAATAAACTGTACAACTATAAAACAGACTTACAACTTCAGTTCCTGTGCGAACGAGTCCAACGGAGATAATGTGCCAGATGTTAAAATGATAGAACCAACACCCAACTTGGAGAATTCAACCATTGTGATCCCAGGATTGAAGCACCACCAGCTGAGCGTTTTTGATGTCTTTTTGGCTAAAACAGCACCAAGTACATTACAAACTATAAATGGATCTGTGGACGGTTGAATCTTCACTTTCGTTTTTTTTTTTTCTTTTTCCTTTTTTCTTTTTGGTTCAACACAGAAATTAAAGGGATAAATTATAATACAGGTCGAACAATCTTAACAATTCTGATAGTGTTACATGTGCCAACGTCATGATTTATGTGAGTGCTTGCGAATGAATATGTTCAACAGATGCATTCTGCAAGGAATTTTATATTCAGTCATCAACAGAACCACTTTCACTATCGCATCTAATGTATGTGACTGAGCATCATCGCACTTATGTTGTTGCACCACAACCAAGATAAAGTGATTAACACGGTACTATGTTATAACTTAGTAATCAGTTGACAACAGTGGCGGAACCAAGGGTGGGCTAGACCTGGCTCTAGCCCACAAAAAATTTTAAAATTAGTAATCATCCCTTTGCTCATCTCATGCTTTATGGTTACTCCTACACAATATTTAAGTTTAGTCCGCCGAATTATTTGTATTTGCATAGTTTAGCTCACCCAAGTCTTAGTATTTGCATGGTTGTACCCACCCAAGTCCTAGTATTTGCATCACATCTCTAGCTCTATACATATGTAGTAGAAAATAAATACCCAAAAGTAGTACATGAACCAAAAATCATCGAGTTTGCATGCATTTAAAAAAAAAAATCTACACATTTGATTTGCTAAAAAAATATATATATATTTAGCCCTCCCCAATATTGAATCCTCGTTTCGCCACTGGTTGACAAAGATCAAAAGCAATAATAAAACCCGAAAGGAGAAATATGGATCAAGCACATACTATATACACTGATTCTTGATCTTCAAAAAATTTGTTTGCATTATACCTTTAAAGGATTCTGAGCCATAGGCTTCAACTTCTTGCACGTGAACCTTCATTCAACAAGAAACAAAGAAAGTAAGAGTCATACATCCAGTTGTGCCCACGTAAGGGAACCACAGGAAGATAATCGACATGGAGTTGTGACCACAGAGATCGTCCTTGAAAAAAATAGGAAAGACAAATGAAGTAACAGTTGAATAATTGCAGCTCCAGTAATAGTAAGTTTCTAATTCTCGATAAAACTGGATGGCCATAACCTCCCAACTTTTGATCGGTTTGGAAGTAAAAGTGATGTGATTTTAAGCAAAGATAAGCTACATGGATATTACCCAGCTTGGAAGAAGGAATTCTTTCAAGTTGCGGCTATGTTACTAAGTTACTTAAGGACCTTAGTGACACAGCAACACCAATACTATGAGGTATGTAAGAAAATGGCAATAATCCATATCCTACAGGATCACATAAGACACCAACTTACACGGTAGGATTTTGAATGAGCCATTTCACCATTATTGAAGATTGTCTTAAGAATGTCACTCATACTTTCCAGCCGGCATGCTGTGGTGCTCTTTTGCTTGTTGGTGTTTGATCCACTTTCAGTTGCACTTTCAGCTAAATTTGATTAAACAAAACTAAATAAATAAATTTGCCGTCTGAAATGTCTAAGAGAGTATTTAACACTGCACCATATAGGTAGCAAAGCTCAAGACAGAAACCTAATTCAGCTTACCATCCTCAAGAAGCAAAGAAGCGTTCTCAATTATATCGATTAGCATATTTGATGTTTCGTGTGTGATGTTTAGTTTAGCAAGTAACTCATATATGTAAGGCCCTGGTCGAGTAAAACCCAATTCTTTGGAATCAATAGAAACTTCAGCTATCCGCTTCTCCAGCTTCAGTAAGAGAGCTGTCAGCATTGAAATGTAAAAGTAAAATAGATGAAATATAAAAATAAACACGATAACACGTTGGCAACAAAGTATTAAGAAAGAATAAATAAATCCTTATACCAAATAACTTTGAAGAAAAATGACCAACAGCACCGACTGGTCTAAAGAAAAATGTTGCAACTTGCAAACAATATTTTTTTTAAAAAAATTGAGTTTAAAATTGTTAGAAGCAGTATGATTCCCACTGTAACTTCTCAGTTCTTTCCTGATTTATAGATACCTGATCGTTAAACTCATTGGCATACTATTTTCAGTCTTTGGAAATATCAAAAGCGGGAAAACTCAGAATATTGGATATTTATAACTGGGATTTCATACTGCATTAAAGAAGTATATCTACACCTAATAGAATGACTACAGCACGTGATGCAAATAGTTAGAGAAGCTTCAAATAGGTTTTCCATTTACAACATTGAAAAGGAAGCAGCAAAAATAAAAGGAGAGAGAGGCCTGGCGGAGGTGAGCTCAAAATCCTCACTGAATTACTTAAGGAAGTCGAGCTCGGCTGGGAACTTGATAAGACCTTTTACTTAAGCAGAATCACAAACGAAAACAGACTGCCAGACTTTAATAACAGGAACCTCTAGAACTAACAAGCAAATAAGGAAATTGAACACTTGCACCACATGCAGATAGAAATCAGGCCCATCAATTCATCAAAATTTAAACTGCCTACTCATTTACCTTTAAGAATAGCAAAGTTATCTGGATTCAGAGATTTTTCATTTGATTGTTCAATTGCCCTCCTTGCAACCGCAAGGTCAATACACTTTTTTGCTTCAGATATGCAAGCAGTAAGCAGCCCAGATGGCAGGTCAAAGGAGGCTGCATCTGCACAAATGCCTTCCTGCAGTCCAAAAGATAATATACTACATACATTAGAAGCACCTGCATATCATGAAATAAACAAGAAGGCAAAATCAAAGACTGTAATCAAAATGACATGCTTGCATGATACAATTTATAATAGGATCATTTTGGCTCAGGTTTTGCATGCCCTTTTCTGTTCTATACTTACTCTGACAATTCATTACATTTATTGAGTTCAGGGTGTGTGCTCAGCTCAGTTTATTTGGTACAAGAAGAATTAGATAAAATGTTTTCTGTTTTCCTTTTGTTGGTTGAATTGGTTTTGTGTGTGGTGCTTTTTCACCCTGCTTACACTCTGCTGATGCGATTGTGTGGAGACGATGCAAAGGGGTTTCTTTATCAGGAAAATTTCCTTATCACCTAGATCAACAGTATCTGTTGGATCATCTCCATGGGATGCCCATATGTTGGAGTTAATGGTTATAAGAATCATTGCAATAGGTCTTTTCTTGAACTATAAAATGAGTAAGCAAAAAAAAAGACCATGTAATCCATCTGTGAGTGGACACTTCTTTGGTATAAAACCTAACATGAGGAGTAAGGTCGAGTGCAGGACATGTGAACAACAGCACAGGCCTCCTACAATTATCTTTCCTTCCTTTTTGTTTTTATTGTAGAGATAATTGGTATTACTAGAGTACTTATGTAGAAGAGAAGAAAAAAATAGAGTAAATCCTATTATCACAGAGAAAAAATCATGAGCGGTCTTACCAAGTTGTGGGCTTCATCGAATATAAGTACACTATTCTGAAAGTCAATTGCAAGAGATCCGCGGTTACCATGGTCGATGAGATAGTTATACGGAGCAAATACAATATCGACAACCTTGTGGAGCTCTCGAGATACGTAATAAGGGCACCTGTGAAGTGGTTTAAGATTCCATACTTCAGTGAAAGAAAACAAATAATATCAACCAAGAATATGTATTTGTAGCATTTTAATAATAAACCTATTAGTAATAGCTCTGTTAAAACAAAGATGTCAGAGAGTGATAACATACGCTCCGTGACTTCTTCCAATGTTGACCAGGTCCTCTATATCAACAGGTTCATCTCCAAGATAAGGATTACCCTTTAAATAGTCTAATAAAAAAAAGATGAATGATTACATGTAACATAAAACTGAAAAAGAAAAAGAAAAATAGCATTAAAAGTGGAATAGATCCAAAACATCAAAATTCAAGTTAAGTCAAAGAAGCTTTCAACTAATGGAAAGAGTTAGTCGGAAAAAAAAAAGTCATCTAAACGAGGTAAAATCCCAAACCTGGAACTTGTCTTTGATGTTTGCACTCGCGTTTTTTACAAATGAAATGACAAGCATTTGTTTGAGCTTTCCCTTGAAGCATTTGTACATCATCGTGAATGCACAACTGCTCCCGCGAACCTAGCACAGTCATTTTGGGCCTGCAGGTTCTCTAACATTTAGGAGTTAAAATATTCGGATTTCATGCAGGCAAAGATAAAGCATCAAAACAAACAAGACACCAGAATAATGCAGCAGTTAAAGGTACTGGGACAAATAATTTGAGTTGTCGTCGGGAAGAAAAGAATAACTGCAAGAAAATGAAATAAGTTTTTTAAATAATATGGGCACAAATAATTAAGCTTGGCATGTTCAAAATCTTACAATAAATCAAGGTTATGCAAACCTTCCTGCTGGTATCAGCCCTATTTCCTTGGTTTAGCGAGCCTTTGGTAAGAAGGTTTGAGCCTATAGTCATCACAGCTGACCTCTTAAGCTAATGCTTCAGACCGCATACCACCAAAAGTGACTAAACCATTGAGTCACTCTAGACAAGCAACACAATACTATGTTGTTACACATAGGGTTTTCAGTGACAGCAACTAAGGCAAAAGTTCCAAATGAAAATATATCAGCATTACTGAAGTTGATAAATTCTGCTTTCGTTGGGGACATGTAGCCCCATAACTATGTTCTTACACAAAGGGTTTTCAATGAGAGCAACTATGGCTGAATATACAAATGATGATATATCAGTATATTACTATTACTCGTGTGGGAAACTTCACATTTCTGACGGGGCTGTACTGCTAATTGGAAAAAAAAAAGTCGCACGACTTTTTTCATGTTCTTCTTTATTTAAGATTTTAGTATTGGGAAAAGTGTGAAACCTATTTTGATTGAAGATTTGACTTTGCAAACCACGCCCCAACTTGTCGAACCAACATTTTGGAGGTTTGATTCGTCATGTAAGAATACCATTTTTGAAGAATACATGGTGATATCAAACTCATTCACATACAACAATAACCATAAACAATGCAAGTTAAATTATGAGTTCAATTTTATAAAATCATATATCTAACCTGTAATTAGTTCTTTTCAATTCTTGAATAACTTGCTGGAGCTGGCTATGAGTTCTTGAAGTGTACACTATAGTGGGTAAACCAGTCTGTTTCTTTTCAGATTGTGAACTTGGTCCATCATCTTTATTTCCTTTACCCTTAAATGCAGAAACTCCATGAGAGAAGGCACCTAAGCTTTTTCTCCATGCTAATGTTGCACAAAGAAGACATAATGTTTTCCCTGTACCAGTTGGACTCTCCAATAATGCATTAGATTTCTACACATAAAAAAAAAAACACAATAAAAATCAATTCTTATCACCAAAAATGAAATAAAATTTCGATCTGCTGAAAACACAATTAGGGTTTAGTTTGAAGAACTTACAGTTTGTAAAGATTCAATGACTTTTTCCATGTAAACAATTTGACAATCGTATGCCTCGAAAGGGAAATCGACATTGATTCCCCTGATTTTGTAGATTGGCATCGAATTTCAACCAATGATTCACCTTTTGAGAGTGAAGATGGGAAAACCTTGAATCCAGAGAAACGTTGGTTTCCGACCAACCCTAGAAAATGAAAAAACCTTTACAAGGTTTTAACATTTTAACAAGAGTGCCTCGCTCCCGCCAAAGAGGGTATTTTTGTAATTGCATTCCGTAATAGCTAAGAATGCGGTCGGATACACCTTCATAAGAGCAAGTCTTACGGTGGAATCCAACCTATTCTATAATGTGGAAAATTCATGGAATGTCAAGTCTAATGGCTTTCAAATTGGGTTTTCCACAGAAAATCCAAGCAAAATTTCATGGTTTGGTGGAAGGGTCCGTGGAATCCATCCAAACACCAATAAGAATAGCGCTGAACGCCAATAAGATTGGCGCAGTAGAGGACAAGAAACGCTAATATGAATAGCGTTGAACGCTAATCAAAATAGGGTAAGTCAAGCGCTAAAAAGAATGGTGTTTAGCGCTATTAACAACAGCGTTTTCTTAACGCCATTAACAATAGCGTTAAGCGCTATTCACAATAGCGTTAAGCGTTATTCACAATAGCGTTGTGCGCTATTAACAATAGTGTTTCGTGTTATTTAGTTTTCCTATACTCTTCTCACATCACTCCTGTTTCTTTACCTATAAGTTGAAAATAAAAAATCTTTAAAAATACAAAACAAAATTTATAAATTTGAAATTAAAACATGATTTAAATTAGCTAATTTTCATTTCATAGATTGAGTTACATGGATTAAAAAAATTAAAAGCGACGTTACATGGATTGAAATAACTAATATTTAGTATTTAACATGATCTGATTTTCATTGTCAAGTTTCATCATTTCTCAAAGTTCGCTTCATCATCGGTAAGATCACGATATTTAATTTCCGAGAGCGGGATGGTTCTTAAGAATTTGGTACACATGATCATATGCAAAATCTTTGTTGTTTTGTTGAGAATATAGAGTTTTAGCATGTGCCTCCTACAAAATAAAAAAAACATAATCTCTCATTTAGAAAATTAATGACTTAAAATATTATTTTCAATTATCCGTGGATAATTGAAAATAAGAGGTTCCATTGAATAATACTTACAACTTCTTCTAACGTCCATCCTCCTCCAGGCATATTTGCATAAATTGAATGTATGATACCCATGTAAACTTTGGTTTGCTTTTTTATCACCGACCACCTATTTTGAATACTTTGTCTTGTTTTTCTGTTTTCATTACTACCCGCTTCTTCTACAAAGGCTTGAAGCACCCTTTCCCAATAGTTGTTGACTCCTTGATTTTGTCCAACAATCGGTTGGAGACTAATTCTCATCCAAGCTTTGGTGATTGCAACATCTTCATTTTTAGTGTATGCCATACCTGCACTTGATTGAAAGAAGGTTTGGAATTAAAAATATAAAATCAGGAGAGATATGAAGCAAAGAAAATCTTGAGATTTTGGGATGGTTTGATTTGTGTTGAAGATGCCAATTTATAGATAAATTTTAATTTTGAAAATCTGACCGTTGAAACGCTATTGAGAATAGCGTTAAGCGACATTCTTAATCGCGTTTATTATGAGTCGTTGATTAGAAGGAGCCGTTGAGAATCCAATGGTGCAGAATAAAACGCAATTGAGAATAGCGTTAAGCGCCATTCTTATTTGCGCCAAACGCCAATCTTAGTTGCGCTAATCACAAAAAACATCCAGAAGCCACTCGACTTCTCCTATCCTATACTTAGTTTTTTTTTCTAGTCTCTCATTTTTTCCTCTTGAACAAACTAGTTTTTTGGTTTCATATATTGAATCAAATCAAAAAGAAGATAAAATTGAATGAAATTGAAACTTGATTGATACTAAAAATACTTCAACTACATTGATTCCACTACATCAAATTGAAAAAAAAAAAAAGATAAAAACATAATTGAAGCTAAATAGTTCCATAAGCTACATGGTTTCATATATTGAAATGACGAACATTGCTAGTGCTAGGATAACCATAGTTTGCACCAAGTGTTCTAGGAGGATAACCATGTTTTTCCAAAATCTTATTTTGTTTATCCAACATAAATTGATGCTTCCATTCCGGCAAGGTCTCAACCTCCACATCCAACACTTCGAGTTCATGTTTCTCCAAAGCTAAATCCACGGATTTCTTGTGTGTCTCTGCAATAGTTAATAAATATTATTCTTGTCCATCCAATCTTTCCATCTTCTTTGCATTCTCTTCACTAAAATGTTTCAAAATACGGTCGGTTTCGTCGTTGATGGCCGATAGCTCCGAAGCTTCCCTTTGTTGAGCCCCTTTTCCCGTTGGTCGACAAGGGCCATCCTCTTCATACCATCTTGGGTTTCTTCTTGACGGAACATTACTTGTGGAAGCATTAACACTAGGAGCCTCCGATTCATCTTCCTCATTTTGGGTAGGATCAAATTCTTCGGGATTGAATCCGGGAACATGGGCTTTGAAAAGTCGGTACACCTCTTCATTTCTAAAAGGTTTTCCCTTGCTAACCTTACTATATTCCAATCTAGCTTCACTCTCCTACAAAAAACAAACAAAAACCCAAGTTAGAAATCCTTCAATAAAATAAAACGATATACATTAAGAAATCTTAATAAAACTTACAAGATCATCAATTCCGCATCCGCTTGCATTGTTTCTATGAAAATTTCTTAAGATACAAACCCACTTTTTGACATATTTTATCAAAGTACCAAATCTATTTTGCAAATTATGAACAGTCCTATCATACTTATTCCCAAAGCTGCTTACATACGTATTGAATACCCGCTCCCAAAACTGGTATGATTTTTGATCAACTCCGGCAACACCATCAAGTGTAATGCTTATCCAAGCTTTGGTGATTGCAACATCTTCGGGTGTAGCATATTTTTCCATGGTTAAAAAAAAAAGTCTGAATTGCAATGAATTTTAAGAAGATGGAGAAAAAAATCTAGAGATTGAAATGTTTTGGTCTCAGATGAGAAGTGATCAATTTATAGGGAGAATTTCGAATTCAAAAAAATAGCCGTTGAAACGCTATTGTTAATAGCGTTTTTTTTTTGTGAGTCGTTGATTAGAAGGAGCCGTAAAAGATCTAATGGTTAGAAATGAAACGCAATTCTTAATAGCGTTCGACGCTATTCTTAATAGCGTCAAACACTCTTCTTATTAGCGCTTTTCTTGAAAAACATCCAGAACCTAAGCCAATTCCCCAAGTTCCATACTTAGTTTTTTTTTTTCTTCTCTTTTGAAAATTCATACTTAGTTTTTTTTTCTTCTCTTTTGAAAACAGTGAAAACCATAAATAATACAATGAAAATCTTAATATTTCTTAATTTTAAAATCTAGAAATCATAGGATTGCTTATATACTGAAAGTTCATTCGAAATCTTAAGAAAAAAGACTAAAGATGTTCTTCGAAATTTTACGAAAAAAAGACTGAAGTTGTTCTGGTGGGTAAACATCAGTAGGATCGAGTTCACCATCTGAACCGTCAAAATCATTTGGTGGCGGAGGGGGAGATTCTGGTGGCATTTCACCGTCTCTGATACCTAGTCCATGTCGTATCCAAATGTGTTGAACGAGATCATTGCGGAGTTGAAGATATGCCTCATCATTCCTTAACTCGTGGTATGACCTCGGTATTCCAGTAACCTGTCGTATTGGTTCGTTCACGACTTGATCCCAATCTAAGTTACGTCTTTCATTCTCAATGACCATGTTATGCAAAATCAAACAATCCTTGATAATAAAGTTTATATGCTCCCTATCCCAGTAAAATGATGGCTTTTTTGTTATTTGGAACTTGTTTTGGAGAGTTCCAAAAGCTCTTTCAACATCCTTTCTCTTTGCTTGTTGGTATTTATTGAACAACGTATTAGCTGGCTGATTTGGAAGAAGAATTTTGAATGACTGCACAATATAAGACAATCGTGGATATATATTATCTGCCAAGTAGTAACCCTTGTCGTATTTGTGGCCATTGATGCGGTAATTACAAGGAGCAGCTAAACCATTAACCATCTTATCAAAAAGTGGAGATTGAGTCAAGACGTTCAAGTCGTTGTTCGACCCTGGCATTCCAAAGAAACCATGCCAAAACCACCGATCATATGATGCCACGACTTCTAAGATCATGGTAGGTTTTTTCTCATTCCCACGGAACGTACCTGCCCATGCTGTTGGAAAATTCTTCCACCGAAAATGCATACAATCAACACTTCCAAGCATTCCAGGAAACCCTCTAGCCGCATTTTCTGCCAATAGTCTTTCTGTGTCTTCTCTTATAGGAAGTCGCATGTACCTTGGACCAAAGCGGCAAACAATTACCCCGGTAAACCTCTTCACATACATATAGACGGTTGGCGCTCCAATACGGACATAATCATCTGTGCTATCAGCGGCTATACCTTTACACAGACATTTCATTACGCATACATCTTCATATGGGGAGCGTGACCAAGTTTTCCGGTGCAATCAACTCGGAAATCAAAAGCAGGATCCTCTAGTTGTTGATTTTCTCTACTTTTCCATCTACTTGTAACGGCGTGTTCCAATCTTCTACGACCATTTCCAATAGGAATTCTGGTTAAGTGAACAAAATCTAAAGAGGTGAAACCAATTTCAAAGTTTGGGAAATGAAACGAATTGGTGTTATACCACCACATCTCTATGATTGCATAAGCTAGTTGTTGATCAACTCTCTTAATTCTAATTTCAAAAAATCTTGCAAGCCCGGAATTTTGAAGAACTTGACTAGCTCTTTCATGAACCACCACACGATTATATAAATCTTCAAGATCTTCTAGATTACTGCTAAACGTGATATCATGTTGTGTATCAAGTGGGTCTATACTTGTAGAAATATGTTTCTCATCCCATTCTTTTGAACTCAAGATCATATACACATCCATATCCATAATCTATACAAAATCATCAAATAAAAACAATATAGTCACACAGTACACTTAAATTATTTACATAATGTAACTAAAACATGTTAATTCATTATCTTATGGCAATTTCACAATGTTCATCATCTAAAACCCTAAATTACACAATTTTCTTCATCTAAAACCCTAAATTACATGTCAAACTCGTCATTGTTAAAATCAAAATTGTTATCATTCATCATACAATGGAGTATCATGCATATAATCAACAATAATATCATCTAAAGCCCTAACATTTCATCAGACCATAAAATAAACTCAAATTATAATTCAACTAACCTCTCTTTGGATTCTCAATCAAATTGAGAAATTGAAGTATGCTTAGATTCCTTATGACGCAAAGAACAAACCCTTTGAAACTACTTCATTGATTTGAACCATGCTCTGAGAATTAAACAAGGGGGTTTTTAGGTTTTGGTTTTTCTTTTTTTTCACTCGAGTAAGATGAACTGGGAAGAAGAAGAAGGGTCGACGGTTGTACTGTATAAAAGAATCAAAAAGCGCTATTAACAATAGCGTTAGGCGCTATTAACAATAATGTTATTTAAGCGTTGTTAACAATTGTGTTTGGCGCTATTAAGAATAGCGTTTTGACCGTTGACCTGGGTCAAGCGCTATTCTTAATAGCATTTTCCATGCGTTATTATTATTAGCGTTTTACGCTATTCTTATTGGCATTTCTTGTATTCCACCATTACACTTGCACTTCCATCCACAATTCCAAGTGATGAGGTGGCGTGGAAGATGGAGGATGGATGGATTCCACCATAAGATTTGCTCTAACTCATGAGTAATTTTTTGGTCTTCTAGAAGTAAAAACAAAAAAAATCATAAGTTAGGTTTGAAATACATTTCAAAAATGACTACTATAAGCAGAAAAATTATGTTTCTTAATTTCGTTTCTTATATGCATGCTTTATGAAGGGGATACCACTATTAGCGGGGTGATACCAATTGAGCAATCCGACGGTCGGGATCTGTTAATACATGTTTGTCCTATATGGAATGGTATCACCCCCAAGTAATACTGGTATCCCCCTTTATAAATCGTGCTTATACGGTCTTAGTGTGTGGATAATAATTTCTAGATGTGCTCTTATGTGATATAAGAATTTCGATATTTTTGTAGGTGATGGTTCTAGGTTCTCAATTTGTTCGGATATATGGTTTTGTATAAGCCGGTGAGGTGTTTATTTTCGTTGATTTCCAAACTTGTTGTTGATAAGGATGATTGGATGGAATTCCAATTGTTTCGGAACCTTATCAAGGTTGTAATTTTAATCTCAAATGCAATTTAAATGATGTAAAACGACATTTGTTTTGCAGGTGACCGGTTTTACCGCAATAATAACACTAATGAAAAGTGTCATTACCTGGGTCCTCGTGTGATGTTTTGGAGGTTGATATAATTTGTTATTTCGAACATCAACTACTGATATATATATATATTTTCGTTGACTTCCAGACTTGTTGTTGATAAGGATGGTTGGGTGGAATTCCAATTGTTTTGGAACCTTACCAAGGTCGGAATTTTAATCTCAGACGCAATTTAAATGCGAAAACGACATGTGACCGTTTTTACCGTAATAATAGCACTTACGAAAAGTGTTATTACCTGGGTCCTCGTGTGTTGTTTTGGAGGTTAATATAATTTGTTCTTTCGAACATCAATTGTTGATATATGTATTTCACTTTTGTTATCAGTGGAAACCTTTGGTTGAGAGGAAGCACTAGCTTTGACAAATCTTATCTCTTTGCTAATCCTTGGAGCATTTATTTCCTTATAGCTAAATCCTCGTATGTCGCGATGATTTTTACTTGCTACGAGCACAAAATATGATTTGTTTAAATTAGCTTTGAACTTTTTCAAGTTTTTTTCCAACAACTTGGTATTATCAAATCAACCTCAAGCTGTCTTTCTCGAGTGAGAAAAACACTTTCTCCGCCTTTAAAACTAATTTGTTGAGAGTTAAACATTATTTCCTTCCTTGCAAGTTTTTCTTCCATCATAATGAGATTTTTACGAAGATTTTCACATTCAGAGTTCTTTGAATGTACTTCTTCTTCGCAATATTTAAGATGGGATTGTATTAGGGGATAATCACAATCATAACCTTTAAAGATCTCTCTCAAATTCTTATTTTCTTGACAGAGAGGAGTCAAAAACGGGGTCAAACAAGATGTTGGTATTTTTGCCTTTAAGAGACGGTCAAACAACTCAATGTATTATGAGACTTCCTTATCAACCCGTGTATCAATATCAGAATCACTTTCCTTAGAAAGTTCATCCAATTGTTCTTCTAGGCGTGTCTCCCAATTATACGCAGATTTATATGATGTTGCAGTTTTCTCATGTGAACCAAACTCTTGAATCATGTCTGAATGACTTTGAACTGGTGATACGTTTTTCCAGATTTCGTCTCTGTCTAAATAATCAGATTTCTTCAAACACAGACTTATTAGGTCTTAGCATGATTGCCTGCTCTGATACCAATTGAAAATGTTGGGATACCAGTTGACATCCCAATTTCGCACCCTCCGTAAAAACATTATTTTTACGCTTCAGCACCGGATAAAAAAATGCGGATGCATAAATATATTGTCGTAGCAGGATAATGAAAAGGTAAAAAGCAACAAAAAAAAACACCATTCATTATCCACCAACACCCCACTCCATATCACTTACCAACACATTACCTAAGGAGGAAAATTAAAATCATCATATTTTCTCCCACCTTAAATTTCTCTCACCAATACCTAAAGAAAAGGCATCACTACCGGTGAACAACAAAAAAGGGAGATAAAGTAAAATCATTTCTTTTCCACATTCCCTTTTTCTACCCACAAGAATATTAGGCACGTGCATATGCACGTGCTCGATGGCTAAAAAAAATCTAGAAAGTTGGAGCACGTTAATTAAGTGACACCTTAATGTACAGGAACACCATGACCTCACATGCATGTTGAACAGGTGGAAGAAATAATTGGGAATTTTGGTCAATCAAGTTAAGCCCTATCTTCTCCTCCCTCCACCGTTGCAACTTGCAACTGGTTTTCTCCTTCTCCCAGTCCCAGATTCTTCTTCTGTTCTTTTAATTGGTAAAGTTAAAGTTTATACAGTTTGATATCTCCTTGTTTGATGGTGATTGAAGAAATTAATAGCAAATCAACTCTAGCTAGTTTGCAGTGAGGATAAATTTCAATTTCATCATTTTCTGATGTTATTTATGAAATTCGATGGGATTGATGGTAACCGTAAGGATGATATAGTTTCCAATTTCGTGAGGTTACGATCTATTAGCTATAATTTTCCAATTTCGTTAAGGATGATATAGTTTTTGTTTTTAATTGTAATTTTGAATATGGAGAACAGGGTTGTTTGTTTAGGTAATAATTTCTAAAAATTATTGCAAACACAGGAGATCTAACAAAGTTTAATTTGGGTAGGCTTGTTTTGGAGTAAAAAAATTTCTGTTCGATTCTGATCAAATAGTCTTTAGCTGTGATGGTTATGATTTTGTTGAAGAGACTTTAATTCCTGTAAATTACTTTTCTAGCCCCCTTTATTTACTGAATGGTTAAATGAAATAAATAAAATCGAGGGTAAATTTGGAAAAACACTTTTTACAGCTTCAGGTACTGTTGCTAAGGGGAGTTCCTTTTATATAATAGATAAGAAGACAAGAAATCTTTTAGAAATGGGAGACAAATTTCAATCAACTTTTTTTTTTCCATCATCAACTTTTCCCATTACCATTTCTTTCCTCTTTGGTGCCTTACGCCCATTTTCATCTACTATATAAGGAGGCTAACACACCCTTATCTGGATCAAAAAAAAAAAATCATCAAACATTATCGACAACATTTTCTATTCAACAGACACTACTGGAGAATTTCTTCATTGTGAAATCGTTCTTCTTATTTGCTCAAAAAAGGTATTGACATAAAATAAAAAGAAAGTTAAGAAATAGTGAAGAGGGAAAGAAAAATGAAATTAAAAAGTGATGTCATTATTTTAATTCACCACCAACTACTCTGTATATTAATGCTTTGAGTATAGTTATACTAATTTGAATTTCAAATTGAGAAATATTGAAGTATCGTTTAGTTAAAGCATTAGTCATTAGTTTAATTAAAACAATCGTTATATCATCAGTAATCAATTAATCAAGTATTGTCTTGAAGTTTTTAAAAGATTAGCATTAAATTGTTGATACTTTAATTATTTTCTGCATACTTATTGGGAGCGAGAAATCACTGCAAGAATCCTTTCAAGTTTCAATATCATATCTCAGGTATAACAATTTTATCCCTTTGATAAATTATGTAGCCATGCGGGAAAGGGATGATCGTCCATCTTGTAGTATCACCGCGACTACTATTGTTACGTCAATAATTGTGTTTAATTATTAATTTTCCAAGTGAGATAAATCAAAATGTGGGTATAAAGTGGAATTCCCTCCCACATTAGACTCATTTTCAAAAATAATAATTGATACATTAACCTCCATTTTTATTAAGCTAATCTGCCAGTTAATTATTTAATTTCGAAATTTCATCCAAATTTCGAATTTGAACGAGGAGTTAATTTAGATCTAAATAATGGATCTATGGTTAAACTAAAGTATTCACCAAAAATATATCATACATTGATTTGTCTTCAAATTCTTGTATATTACCGGATTTAAATTTGGCGTTAAACCAATTATAAATTTAGTCCAAGAATTTCCTACAATTCTAAATATGTAAGCCTATAGTCAAACTAGAGTATTATGCGATACCCTTTCATGTGTAGATTTGGCCATAAATTCTTTTCCATCATACTCGGGGTTGCTCTAAAAATCTCGTAATTAAGTCTATCCTTGACCTGGACGTCAGATGATCTTTATCATGTTTAGGATCTCCCTCAATCCTTCACTATCGTGATTAGTTTGGAGTCGAACTAGAACCTCAAATAAATTTAGGAGTTGGTCAAATCCCCCAAGACACCTAAAATAATAAGAGTTGACATAAACTCTTGATCTATAAATCTATAGTCAAAGCTTCGCCCAGCTTATAACCATGTCTCTATAGATCACGCCTAAAAACCTATTCTCAATTTCTAGTAAATTATGATATCACAAGCCTTCTTATGTAAGTTTTGGTAAAATAAATTATAAACATTTCTCATTTAATCATTTAATAGAGGCCAATCTACGATTGGGCGGTTGATGGGTGCCTAACACCTTCCCATCCCGTATTAGAATCTCCTTACCCAGACTCTCTGGTAGCAAACCATGAACATGTAAGTCATAACTAGAATTTGTTTTCCCGAAAGAATTCAAACTATTTAAAAGGGTCCTGACTCCCCTTAGTCAGGTGGCGACTTCAAAATATTCATTCTTTTTCTTTGCGGAGCTAGCTCTCTTATTAACAAACTAGTAAAAAGTTATCTCTGGAAGAACTTGTGCGACAAACATCCACGAATGGATGAGCACATAGGCTTCACCCCCATAATAATTAGGGATTGGAAAGGCCCGACTCCTAACCCGTGCTGACCCTCGATATCTACAGTGGCGACTTCACTGGGGAAATAAGAGATTCGACTAAAAAAATGATTATCGGGAAATGTTTATAGTTTAATTTTTCGTTATACTGATCACCAAAACAAGCTTTGTGATTTCAGGTACCCAATCAAAAATAAGCAATTATAACGAAGAGAGGAACTTCCATTCGCAGTTGGCGGAGAAAGGGAGGAAGACTAGTCAAGATGCCTAATTCACAAACCGAGCACGGGGAAACTAGAAATCTCGACGCTCTCACCTCAAAGATAGAACAAATCATTGAGGGAAAACTCGAAAACTTCTTTAAAAAACTGGAAGATGAAGCTAGAAACAATGAGAACAATAAAAAAGGTTCTAATTTTCATTAACAAACAAATGGTTATAGACCTGAAGTCGCTCTGCGGAGCAAAACCAAAATGGGGAATCCGAAAATTCAGGTGATGGTAATGAAAATCCACCACCAAGCAAAGAGCACTTGGAATTTGAATATTTCAAGGAGCACATGATAAAAAGGTTGTAAATAATTGAAGATAGCACCGGCGTGGAAGGCAAAGTATGGTACACTCCACCAAAAGGAAATCTGCCCGAAGGTTTCAAGTTTCTAAAAATGGAAAAATATAACGGCCGGGGACCCACAGGGACTCACATCGAGACATACCTCAATTATCTAAACTCCAAGGGTTAAGCGATGATTGGTTGTTAAACTTGTTCCACCAGAGCTTGACTGTACTAGCTCTTGATTCGTATCAGCATGTGGAAAAATCTAAAATTTCCACATGGCCGATCATGATTGATTTTTTTGTTGAACATTTCACCAAGAATATGGATCATACTATAGCCTTACGCCAGCTTGAGTCCCTCCGTCAAGGGGCACATGAAGGGTTCATCGACTGGATAAGTCGATGGGACAAGAAAGTATTCGAGATATTCGAATGACCATCCGAAGAAGCACAACTGAAAATGCTAATGAAATTTTTTTCAATGTCTTACAGGGTACTCCTCAGCATGTCCGCACCCGAAAATATTTCCGATTTCCGAAGAAAATGAGCTAGCATCGAGGATGCCATGAGGGACGGTGCATACTCCGTATTCCTTATGGGGCAAACCTCAACAAAGAAGAAGGAAGTCAATTATGTTAACCTAACCTTTCCATACCTACTTACATTAAAGCTGTAGGGAAAACACCAATGACCGAGATGTTTCGGCAAGACAAAGGTCAGGAGTATGTCGAGAAAAGGTGGAGCAGAAATTCGGTATTCTTTGAACTAGATGGAGAAATCAGTGATTTCCTTCCCATGCTAGTTAAAGAGAAATTGATTCAACTTCGGGATCCTAACCCTAAACCTCGGGGTTACAACGAATTAAAGATCTGCAATTACCATCAGAGCGCGGGGCATGATACCAATTCATGTTATGTCCTGAAGCATCTTATCCATGATTTACTGGATGATGGTAAAATAGTCATCAAGGGGGCGTCAAATCAGCCCAATATCTAGCAAAACCCTCTTCCGGCACATAGAGAGAATCAAGGGTTCAACTTCATCGAAGTCGACGACATCGAAATACGCCGGAAACTCCTAGAAGAATTGTCAATTGAAGCAAAGGAAGATGTAGAGTCATTTCCAAAAACAACGAAGAAGCAGCAAAAATCACATTAGATGTCAACATCTGTAAGGTGAAAAGAAAACCATTGTTCACTATTGCTGATGAGTGCCAAATATTGTATATATTTATCCCTTTTTGTTGGCATTTTAACTCATTTTTTGTGCATTAATTCTACATTTTATCCCATATTCTGTATTTTCATTGTTTTCAAGAATAAATATTTTTATTAATTAATTTTGCATTTTTAGGTAATAAATAAAGTTCGGATGAGTCGCGGAGCGAAAAGAGCAGAAAAGTAGTGAAAAGCCGGGAGAAATTACGCAAGGAAACCACGAAGAATGGTGCGCACAACCTCATTTTCTACACACAAAAGCGCCTCCGTTCTCAGCTATCAGATCAGTTCTCAGAAGCATCCGACGGTCGCTCCTTCATAGAGCATCAAAATCTGAAGTCTCTGCCAAGCACCACAGCGCTGAAATTCCAAGCCTTCAGATTAGATGGTAGTTGAATCCAACGGTCGCTCCCTTGCTGTGCATCAAAGTTTGATATCTCCGCCTAACACTACAACACCTAACTCCATCTGGCATCGTTGATTTTGTTGTATCATATAATCCGACGGTCGCTACAAGCTTCACTTCACATCACCGTCCGATCTACCTACCAGCTTCGCATCCAGTGACTCAGCATCGCAGAACATCAAACTCGATACGCCCGCCTCACACCCTAGCGACCGAACCTATACCAGCTAACCAAACACGCCTTCTCTGCCAAACCATCGAGCTCACCCCATCTCCTTCCCCATTCCCTCTGCAGAAACCATGTCCGCCACCAGCTCCGCCTGCCTCTGCCTCAACCACCACCACACATCTTCCAAAAAGCCATCATGGCTATCACCTACACAAAACGCATCATTCCCCTATTCTTCTAGCGGCCTATTGCATCAATTTCTCATCTCTCATCTCACTGAAACCCTAGGTGAGAAATTGATGAAATAGGTCGACCTAGAAACACAATTGAGGACAGGAGATGGACCAGGAGAAGCAGAGGAAGGATGGGTCGAAGAAAAGGAGCAGTTATCAGAGAAATTAGGTAAAAATTTTGTAACCCTAATTTTACTGTTTTAGGGATTTTTTGGGGAAGAACATATGGAACCCTAATTCATAGTTTTGGGTATAAATAGAGGAGATGTTGTATGTGTAGAGGGTGTTCTTGGTTAGCCGAGATACCCCCTAATTGGGTCAATTTCAATTTCAATGTCCTGTTATGTTATGCTTTTTGCAATTCTATTTTTCACTGTTATGTTCATGTTCTTGTTATGTTAATGTTCATGTGATTCATCATGTTTGTTAAGTTCTAATTCACCACTAGGGTGAGAAGTCAACTGAACTTTGTTGGTTAGCCAATTGGGTTAGACCCTGTTGAGCTCAAAACATTTAGGTTAGTAACATTCCAAAGGTTCACTGGCTTGTGATTAGTGGTGCTTTAAACAGACCATTAATGCTAGGAGTTAGTCATAATCTAAGGGATTCACAAAGCCATATTAGTTAGAGACCTAGACCCTAAATGACCTGTGATTGCCTATGCTTTAATCAGATAGACAATGCTAGGGGTTATCCAAGGACTTTAGGTAGTTAACTAACCACATGACAGGGATGTAACCAAGGTGAACTAGCTAGGTGAAGGAGAATTCTCACCCATCTTCAGACACTTCCATCTTCAACTGTTTTGCTTGTTTTCTGTTTTGATTAAATTGTTCTTGAATTTTCTTTGTTTCTTTGCCTCTTGACTTCACTGCCTTTGGCTCACTGCCACTGAATTTTCTTTGGTTCTTTAGTTCACTGCCTGTCACTAGCTCAGCTATCTAGGAAACTTCAATACACCCCAAGTCTCTGTGGAATGATCCCTTGCTTACTTTCTATACTAAAACTTGGCCTTGTATACTTGCAAGAGTTTTTGTGTGTTTTCTAACCACACCAAGTTTTTGGCGCCGCTGCCGGGGATCATTTTTAGGACCTTTTAGAAGCCTACCAAGTTTTTGGCGCCGCTGCCGGGGACTTGGCGTTGTGTTTTCGAAGCATTCTTATTTGCTGTTCTCCTTGCATTTAATTCATCTAGCCTCACTTGCATATTCATCTTGCATATTCTCTGCACTGCATATCTTGCATCATGCATTGCATTCTTGCATCTTAGATTAACTTGTTGTTTTAGTAGCTGATGTGTACTGCAGCTGAAAGAAACTGATCTTTGCTGAGTCCAGGTACCTGCTGTGAAGTGCTCTTGTGGAGCTGATGCTGCTGCTGACTGCTGCCTTGGCTGCCAAGCTGCTGTGCTGCTGCAGCTTTCTTTCCAGCTACCTCAACTGAGCTGCTTCTCCTGATCCTGCTACTGCCTTGCTGCTAAGCTGCTATTGCTGAACTTGTGGTGCTGAACTTGTGGTGCTGCTATTGCTGCTGAGCTGCTTCTCCTGCTGCTGCTCCTGGTCTTGCTGCTGTGCCTCAGCTGTTGCTGCTGTGCAAAAGCAAGCTGCTGCAATTGAACAAGCCCACTTGCTGTTGAACAATTCTGCTGGTCCTGCTGTTGCTATGATCCAAAGCCCAACTGGGCTGATTCCAAGCAGCTGAAAAAGAACAAAGCATAACTGGGCTTTGCAACTGAAAAGCCCAACTGGACCTTGAGTGTTGAAGCAAAGCTTAGGATGATCCAAAGCCCAACTGGGCTTTTGCAACCAAACTGAGCAGCTGGGCTGTGCTTAAGCAAGTAAGCCTAAACCCATTAAGAGAACCCAACCTGTGGGCTTCCATTTTTCATTTGTGGGCTTGTAATAATTTTTTCCATTTTTTTTGTTGGGCTTGTAATCTTAATTACTTGTGGGCTTGTTTGTTTAATTGCTTGTGGGTTTGTGATGTTAGACTGATTTGGGCCTGTAGTTTTAAATTAGAAAAACTGAACTTTTGAAAGTCCAACTGGGCCTCCGACCAAACAAGCAACAGTTAGGCTATTTCAAAAGCTACATTGGGCTTCAGTTTGCATACACATTGTGGGCTTAGTTCACCTTCCCTTGGCAACACAATTTCTCCCACCAATGTGGGCTTGCTCCCAGATTTTAAAACCAAATTTTATTCTGCTCCCACATTAAAAACCAAAATTTTTCTTTTTCCCATTAAAACCAAATGTCTCCCGCCAAAACCAAATTTTTCCCAACAAAACCAAATTTTTCCAAAAAGTCCAATCCCTTAAAAACCAAATTTTGAGCTTTGAGCCCAATCATGTCTAGATCTTTTTCTACAGTTGGGGAATACAACGAATCCCTTAGAGAACTTGCGTATGGACAAACTTCACGTTATGAACCTCCCACAGACCATGCTGTCAATAGTTATAGGAATTATTATGGACATTTTCAAAGTCCCGAGCCTCAATACATGAACCCTAATGACTATTCACACATGCATCATTCGCCACAACGTGAAAATGAACATTTTGCTAATGCCTCACTCACACAATCATCTCTTGTGGATCAATTAGAAGCTCGAATCGCAGCTTTAGAAATGCAATCACATGAGGAATCTGTCACATCTAATTTTCTTAGGCAACCTGAAATCTATGCATGTCCCGCATGTGGTAGTTTAGACCACCCTGTTGAGCATTGTCATATTTTGCATAATTTTAGGCCATCAAGAGAAAATCCAATGTATGAAATGCCCATGAATTGTGAGAATGGTAGTCATTGGGACCATAATCAATCCTTTGAGGGTTGCGATCAATATTTTGTAGACCCTAATGACCATGCATACATGTACCATTCACCACAATTTGAACATGAAGAATTTTGTACTCCCATGAATTTAGACTCCACCACAGAAGCTTTAAGACTTAGTGAGCAAAACTTCGATAGATCTACATCACGAATTCAGGCATATTTAGATCAGATTTTGCTTCACCTACAAAAGGAGGAAATTCATGAGGAAATGTATGTTGTCCCTAATGAAGTGTCTAGTCCCATTCATGTAAATGATGTTGAATATGAACCTAATTTAGAGGAACATGAATCGACTAACGACACCACCACTTTTAATGAGGACCAATATGCATGCTACCATGATGATGATTATGATGATTATGATGATATGTTATAAGAACATGAAAATATTGTGGAACCTGTTGGTTCAATAACATATGGCTTCTCGCCCTCGACCTTCATGAATGTTGTTTTCTAATACTCATTGTAATTCATATGATTTTGATATTGACATGGGATTCGTACAATTATTCTGTGAAGATGAACATGACATAGGAATAGTTGAATCTTCTGTAGACACTAATATGCATGAAAATATATTTGATGTGTCTGATTCTCTACCTAGGTCACATTGTGATATTTCTCCTGATTTGCCGATGCATGAGAATGAATTTGTTGATGATGTTGATGATTCTGAGTGTGAACTTGCTAATTTGATTGATGATTGTGAGCATGATGTGACATGTGTAGATGATTTAGGAGATTTTGATTTGATTAATAATGATGTGCCTATCGTCCTACATAGTCACAATCTGATGGCCTTCCACCCAACCTAGATTTGGTTTGTACCCATATTGACAAACCGACTTTTCTGAGAGTCCCAACCTAGGTTTGGAACTGTGTGCTTCCCAAGTCCTCTTGGACTATTTTGCTTCTAAGTATAATACATCTGAGGAACCACAGTTGGAATTAGCATGTTTGCCCGTCCCTAGCACAGTTCATTTCGAGCTAGACCTTTTGCATGATGAACCCCCGAAACTGCGCGATTTTGTTTTCAAAATTATCTTCTGTAAAATCCAGGTTTGGGGGTAGCTCATTTTGTTTCACAGTTTCACTTGCGTTTCTTTCCTGTTATTATGTGTGAAGCTGTTGAAACTACACTTTGTCTTTTGGGTTGATCCTCAACTCTTTAGATTGTTAGTGTATGGTGAATTTTTGTATATAATCCAGTAGATAAAATTTTAAAAACCCTTTTGTTCCTTTTGTATATATTTTGCTAATCCAATATGATTCGGCTAAATATGTTGGATTTTTGCCTTGAATAACGGAGTTTTAATTCTGCTTTCGCCGAAATCGGGTATTCTCTCTCCTTTTACTCTACTCAGCATGTCCCTTTCCATATGTTGCATTTTAATCTTTCCATATTTTGAAACATTGAGGACAATGTTTAGTTTAGGTTTGGGGGTATAGAGTAGATGCCACGATAATATGCTATAATTAAAAACGAACTCCTTCTTCTTTTTGAAAAAATTGAAAAATTCCAAAAAAAATTGAAAAATCAAAATTGAAAAAAATTAAAAAATGAAAAAAATCATAAAAATGGAGCTCATTTACCTTGAAATGTTGACTCTTGTGCAAATATGTATTTTATTAGGAGTCTTAGTCTAGATATTTAGGCACCCTGATTCTAGCACAATTCACATAGTGATAAGAAATTTGCACGCGCACGATCACCAATACATGTATGGCCTCGATCTTCAAGGTGTTGGATAGGAAGTTACGATTGCCAATCACTTTAGAATACTGAACGAAACTTGACTAGCTTGTTCTTTGGTTGGTTGGGATAGAAGGTGGAGGTTACATTAAGAAAACAACCATCGAATTTAACTGGGTGCATCAAAAAGGGCTACCTCTTGCAAAGTGTCATGTAATTTTTTTTTTCCTTTTGTATATTATCAAAAGTGTTTCCTTGTAAAAAAAAAAAAAAAAAAAAAAAAAAAAAAAAAAAAAATAATCAGAAAAATACAAAAAATCAAGTATTTATCAATTCCATCATCTCTTGTTCCAAAAATAAAAGAGAATAGTCAATGTAAATAAGAGTCATGTAAATAGTCATCTTTTGTTGTTTTGTTGTAATAAGCAAGGAGGGTGTATGCCATTGATGTACAACGCGAGAATTGTGAAATACCTCCAACTCATTCACAATTCTCGTAAAGTCCGGACAGCTAGCTAGATTTCGACCTCAGTTCTTAGCCTGAGAAACTATCTCTTGGTGATTAGTAGTCATGACTTCAGATCTTTCTTTACACATGTGTAGATACACTTTACACTCTTATCACATGTCCTTTTTGTTATCAGTGCTAGGATTGTGCCTTCGATAGCTAGATTGACATCTCCATTTTGCTGTGAGCTTAAACTGTTTTGCACATGTCACGTTTGATGGAATGAGCTTATATTTTGTCCTTAGGTTTTGTAGGCACACCTCTGGTAAACCTTCACGAGACTTCAACTCGTCCACTAGGGACACTTAGTGGTTTAAAAGGCTTAGTGCATACGCTAAATGCATTCGAGAGACCAGCGACAGTGGTATAGTTAGGATTTCCTTAGTTTTGTTTTACTTGAGGACAAGTAAAATTCAGGTTTGGGGGTATTTGATGAGTGCCAAATATGTATATATTTATCCCTTTTTGTTGGCATTTTAACTCATCTTTTGTGCATTAATTCTACATTTTATCCCATATTCTGTATTTTCATTGTTTTCAAGAATAAATATTTTTATTAATTAATTTTGCATTTTTAGGTAATAAATAAAGTTCGGATGAGTCGCGGAGCGAAAAGAGCAGAAAAGTAGTGAAAAGCCGGGAGAAATTACGCAAGGAAACCGCGAAGAATGGTGCGCACAACCTCATTTTCTACACACAAAAGCGCCTCCGTTCTCAGCCATCAGATCAGTTCTCAGAAGCATCCGACGGTCGCTCCTTCATAGAGCATCAAAATCTGAAGTCTCTGCCAAGCACCACAGCGCTGAAATTCCAAGCCTTCAGATTAGATGGTAGTTGAATCCAACGGTCGCTCCCTTGCTGTGCATCAAAGTTTGATATCTCCGCCTAACACTACAACACCTAACTCCATCTGGCATCGTTGATTTTGTTGTATCATATAATCCGACGGTCGCTACAAGCTTCACTTCACATCACCGTCCGATCTACCTACCAGCTTCGCATCCAGTGACTCAGCATCGCAGAACATCAAACTCGATACGCCCGCCTCACACCCTAGCGACCGAACCTATACCAGCTAACCAAACACGCCTTCTCTGCCAAACCATCGAGCTCACCCCATCTCCTTCCCCATTCCCTCTGCAGAAACCATGTCCGCCACCAGCTCCGCCTGCCTCTGCCTCAACCACCACCACACATCTTCCAAAAAGCCATCATGGCTATCACCTACACAAAACGCATCATTCCCCTATTCTTCTAGCGGCCTATTGCATCAATTTCTCATCTCTCATCTCACTGAAACCCTAGGTGAGAAATTGATGAAATAGGTCGACCTAGAAACACAATTGAGGACAGGAGATGGACCAGGAGAAGCAGAGGAAGGATGGGTCGAAGAAAAGGAGCAGTTATCAGAGAAATTAGGTAAAAATTTTGTAACCCTAATTTTACTGTTTTAGGGATTTTTTGGGGAAGAACATATGGAACCCTAATTCATAGTTTTGGGTATAAATAGAGGAGATGTTGTATGTGTAGAGGGTGTTCTTGGTTAGCCGAGATACCCCCTAATTGGGTCAATTTCAATTTCAATGTCCTGTTATGTTATGCTTTTTGCAATTCTATTTTTCACTGTTATGTTCATGTTCTTGTTATGTTAATGTTCATGTGATTCATCATGTTTGTTAAGTTCTAATTCACCACTAGGGTGAGAAGTCAACTGAACTTTGTTGGTTAGCCAATTGGGTTAGACCCTGTTGAGCTCAAAACATTTAGGTTAGTAACATTCCAAAGGTTCACTGGCTTGTGATTAGTGGTGCTTTAAACAGACCATTAATGCTAGGAGTTAGTCATAATCTAAGGGATTCACAAAGCCATATTAGTTAGAGACCTAGACCCTAAATGACCTGTGATTGCCTATGCTTTAATCAGATAGACAATGCTAGGGGTTATCCAAGGACTTTAGGTAGTTAACTAACCACATGACAGGGATGTAACCAAGGTGAACTAGCTAGGTGAAGGAGAATTCTCACCCATCTTCAGACACTTCCATCTTCAACTGTTTTGCTTGTTTTCTGTTTTGATTAAATTGTTCTTGAATTTTCTTTGTTTCTTTGCCTCTTGACTTCACTGCCTTTGGCTCACTGCCACTGAATTTTCTTTGGTTCTTTAGTTCACTGCCTGTCACTAGCTCAGCTATCTAGGAAACTTCAATACACCCCAAGTCTCTGTGGAATGATCCCTTGCTTACTTTCTATACTAAAACTTGGCCTTGTATACTTGCAAGAGTTTTTGTGTGTTTTCTAACCACACCAATTGCAGGGAGCGGAAAATTCGTATACTCGGAACAAATTCCGGAAAAATGTGAAGAAGTGCAGCACCAAACAAGGGGAGGGAGACAATGCAAGCCTCCCAATCTGCGGACCGAAAATCCAGCTGTTCTGGCTAGGGCCAACCCAGTTCGAATCCGGACTAGCAATTTAGCAGAAGCAATAAAAGAAGATAACATGCTCATTGAACAATTGCGAAGAACAAAGGTGGAAATCTCCATTTGGGGACTTCTTGAAGCATCGACAAGTCATCGCCAAGCCCTACAAGAGGCAATAAGATTGATGTAGGTTCCCTTGGGAATCACTCCTAGCGAATTAGTGCACCTGATCGATCAAGCTGCAAGACCGGGTGCAATTACTTTCACGGATGACGACCTACTACCAGAAGGAAGATATCACAACAAAGGGCTTTATATCACCATAGGATGGGAAAACATGATTATACCATCAATTTTCATGGACAACGGTGCAGGTATTATTAACATATGCAAAAAGAAGCAAAAAAAATCGGGATTGACCTCAGTCGTGTAACTAAAAGCAACAAATCAGCTTTAACGCTCAGAGGTTTCGATAACGGTAAGCAAATAGGAATTAAGGAAATCACGCTCGAAATATGGGTTGGGCCTATGAAAACCAAGGCTACCTTCCTCCTCATGGATATCTCGGCAAGTTTCAACATGCTTCTGGGACGTCCGTGGATGCATAAAAATGGAATTGGTGCATCTTCCCTTCATCAGAAAGCCAGGTTCTGGATGGGAAATGAATTGATTAGTATACATGCTGATAATGGGGAGAACGAAATAAGGGCTCATCAAGCTTCTATAAATATGGTCTCGATGATTGAAAATTATACTGCGGAGATCCGATACGAGAGTGCAGCTGAAGTAGCAAGTTGACATGCACGTACAGATCAATTCAAATAACAAATCCGAAATGTTCCGAAAATGCTTCAAAAAAGCAAGTTCTTTCCGGGAATGGGACTTGGGCTCCGACAACAAGGGCCCACAAAAGCAATAACGATACCAGGGAGAAACGCGTTTGATACGGCAGGCCTGGGATATCAGTCGACCCATAAGAATTCTACAACATTCAAGAAAAGTCAAGAAGATTGAGGAATCGATTGGAGCCGTCAACCATCATTACAAAAATAGTTCGTCCACAAATGAGAAGAAAAGGCTCCAGCACCTAGCACATCGGCGGATATTACACCTGTGATAACAAGACGAAGTCTTGACAAAGGAAAATAAACCGAGAAACCCGTCTATGAAAGGGGTAGGTCAACCTTTTTTTTCACCTCATTTTGATAACGCAGGGGAATCCAGCAGATACAAAATGGAGGATGGACGAGAACTGGAAGTTCCTGAACAAAAAGAGAGTACGACAAGCTCAACCCAGGAAACTGAAGGAACAATCCAGGAATGTATGGTTATTACATGCTTAGGCTTGCGATTTCCCAAAAGGAAATTTTTTCCTATTTATAACGGAAAGGGCTCTCCGATCAAGCACCTCAAATCATTTATGTGGTACATGAAACCATTAGAAATGTGTGAAGAGTAGCTCAAACAGTATTTTGGTCAAAGCTGATTTGGTAGTGCGTTCTTATGGTATTCAACCAATGACCGTGTCCGGTATGCAACATGGCCGACAACAATCAATGCCTTTATTGACTATTTTACAGAGATTCGCTCAGAAGTGATCAATCAAAACCTGGAACAATACCTTGAAGAACAAAGAGAGATATTCTGGAGGACCAACGCAAGAAGGATGGAGCAACGATCTGATAGAAGCAACTGCATGATAATTCCCAACGAAGCTGCAAAGGACGAGGGTCCACAACTAACGAAGGATGAACCGCCAGAATCCTCGTGGACCCCGGAAGACGGTATTTGTATGTTTAATGCACCTTAAAATTTAAAGAAAAATCCAAAAACAAAAAAACAAAAAAAAATTGAGAAACAAAAAACATGTAAAAATTGTGATATCGGAAATAAAAGAATGTGAAAATCAATATGAAGTCTTGGATTTGGAGGATGACATTGCAGGAAATTTCAAGTATGAGGATGAAGAAATGATAACTTGTCTAGAAGATGTTCCTGAAGAAATCCAAAACAACATAGAAAAACATGAAAAGGATCCAGAATTTATTGAGGAAGAAACAGTCAACTTGAGGACGGAAGAACAACCACGACATGTCAATATCGGGACAACATTATCCACGGAGGAAATGACTGATATGATCAAGCTACTTACCGAGTTCGGGGACGTCTTTGCCTCGTCTTATGAATATATTCCCGGTTTGGACACTGATTTGGTTGTTCATCGTCTGCCGAATTATCCTCATGTAAAGTCGGTCAAACAAAAGCTCAGAAAACTAAGGTCAGAATGGACCTTAAAAGTCAAAGAAGAAGTGGAGAAGCATCTCAACGCAGGCTTTCTCAAATCAGTCACTTATACTGAATGGTTGGCTAACATTGTACCTATTCCGAAGAAAGACGGAAAGGTAAGGATGTGCATTGATTACCGTAACTTGAATAAAGCAAGCCCAAAACATGATTTCCCGTTACCGCATATTGATATCTTTGTCAACAACGCTTCGGGGCAAGGAAACCTCTCGTTCATAGATGGTTTCTCCGGATATAATCAAATCAGAATGGCATAAGAAGATATGATCAAAACATCCTTCATCACTCCATGGAGAATATTTTATTACGTAGTTATACTTTTCGGATTGAAGAATGATGGAGCCACATACCAACGAGCCATGACGACCATCTTCCATGATAGGATATAGAGATTTATGTAGATGACATGGTAGAAAAATATGCACATAGCAAAGATCATGTAAGTTTTCTAAGAAAGGTATTTCAACGTCTTCGAAAATTTCAGCTTAAGATCAATCCCAACAAGTGTTTGTTCGGCGCCAAGTCCGGGAAATTGCTAGGTTTCGTCGTCAGCAATAGAGGAATTGAATGCGACCCATCAAAGGATAAAGCTATCATCGGGATGTATCCACCAAGAACAAAAAAGGAAATCAGGGGATTTTGGGGTCGACTACAATACATATGTCGGTTCATAAATCAACTAGCTCCCATGTGCGAGCCAATATTCAAGCTGCTAAGGAAGAATGTGCCTATCGTGTGGAATGATGAATGTCAAGAAGCATTTGAAAAGATCTAGAAATATTTGACAAGTCCACCAGTACTTGTTTCCCCTACACCGGGTGTTCCATTGATTCTATATCTCTCAGTCACTGATACCTCTATGGGAGCCATGTTGGGGCAATACCATGAAGACAGCGGCAAGGAAAAAGCCATATAGTACATTATCAAAACTCTTTCAGGGTACGAGTCAAAATACACCATGTTAGAAAAGACATGCTTGGCACTTGTCTGGGAAACCCAACGCTTTCGACATTACATGTTGTCTCATGAGATTCAGTTACTATCAAGGATGGATCCTATCAAATACTTGTTCGAGAATCCTGTATTGTCCGGAAGAACGACAAAATGGCAGTTGTTGCTCTCCGAGTTCGAGATCACATACATCACATATAAGTCAGTAAAAGAAAGAGCGATTGTTGATCCCCTTGCATCAAATCCTCTCCTCGACAACACTGAGCTAAAGATTGAGTTCCCAGACGAATAGGTGATGTACGCTGATTTATGTGAAGATAAGCCATGGAAGATGTATTTTGATGGCGCCCGCAACAAACAAGGAAGGGGTGTAGGGGCACTGTTAGAGTCACCGGAAGGTATCCATACTCATATTATTATCAGGCTATGTTTTCCATGCTCTATAAATGTTGCAGAATATGAATCCTGCATAGATGGACTGAAAGTTCTTATTGAAATCAATGTCAAAAGCATCATAGTGTATGGAGATTCATTGTTGATCATCAAGCAAATTCAGAAGGAGTAGAAGGTTAACGAACAATTATCCCAGTATCATACATACCTTGAGGATTTCACCAAGTAATTTGATCATATTGAATTCCACCACATATACAAAAAAAAATTATGGTGCAAATGCTCTTGATGTTTTAGCATCTTGGGTTGCAATCCCGGAAGGAATGACAGTGAAGCCCATCGAAATAAGCAAAAGGGGTGAACCTACATTCTGCTATCCGATTCAAGTTGCGCTGAACAATTAGATTGTGCTCCTGGGTTTATTGATATTCAAAGGTACCTCGAAGATTAGTTTTACCCGGAAGATTCAACAAAATAACAAAGGAGATACATCCGAAGAATGGCGTGCCAGTACACCATCTTTGCAAACGTTCTTTACAAAGTATCGAGAGACGGAACCTTGTTACGATATGTAAATGATCATGAGGCAAGAAAGATCCTGGAGAAAATACACAATGGTGAGTGTGACACTCATATGAATGCACACATGATGTCTAAGAAGAAGATCATCTCGGATACTGCTGGACGACAATGATGATGGATTGCTGTAACTTTGTCATGAAGTGTCACCAATGTCAGATACATGGGAACCTCATGCACGTGCCTCCTTCCCAACTTCATACTTTATCCTCTCCATGGCCATTTTCCACTCGGGGAATCGATCTTATAGGTAAAATAAATCCATCTTCCAATAGACACAAGTATATTTTTGTTGCAGTCGACTACTTCACCAAATGGGTTGAAGCCATTTCGACTAGAAGCTTAAAAGAAAATCCGACCATCGATTTCATACGAAACCACATCATTTGCAGATATGGAGTTCCATGTGAAATAATATCAGATAATGGGTCAAATCTTATTGGTTAAGAGACCAAAGAGCTGCTTGACAAGTAAAAGATTAAACTCCATCTAGCCTCACCGTATCGGCCTCAAACCAATGGAGCAGTAGAAGCAGCCAACAAGATACTTGTCAAAATCTTGAAGAAAATGACAGAGACATACACATATTGGAGTGAAAAATTACCATATGCTTTGTGGGCATACAGAACCTCAATTCGCACCGCAACCGAGGCTACCCCTTTCTCGCTCACATATGGTATGGAGGCAATGCATCCTATAAAGGTGGAAATTTAAACTCTAAGAGTTATAAAGGAGAGCCAATTACCTGAATATGAATGGGTAAAAGTAAGAGTCGAGCAACTAAATCTTATTGATGAAAAGAGGTTAGCAACATCCTGTCATTCTCAAGCATACCGGAACAGAGTTGCACGCAGTTTCAACAAACATGTGAGACCACGCAACTTCAACGAAGGAGATATGGTGCTCAAGGAAATTCATCTAGTCAAACACACCGACCCAAGGGGCAAGTTAAAACCGAAGTTGGAAGGCCCGTTTATTGTCAAAAATATTTTTCAGGGAATGGCAGTACAATTGATGGACCTATATGGAGAAGAACATCCAAGGCCCACGAATGCATATCAACTCAAAAGGTATTATGCCTAATCAAAGGCAACATTCCAGCATACCTAATCCCTGCATCTCCTCAAAAGATCAACTGGTTTGTCGGCACTTACCGCTTTTATCACCGTTTTCTACTTTATTAAAGTGTGCTTTTTACAAAAATCGTGCCACTAAAAAAAAGGGGGGGGGGGGAGTTTGTCAATGATGAAAAGCTTAGGATTGGATATGGTGTTATGAGCAACCAGATAGGCAACTGAGACAAACTTTCCAAATAAATAATTTCAGTATTTTGCAGTTTATTGAATTCAGTAAATATTGTTTGCAAAAAAAAAAAAGCGGGGGGAGGGTTTAATAGAGTATTTGAATATTTTTCAAAGAAACAGATTTTTTTTTACCTTTAAAAAAAATGTTGATGATGAAAGCCTTAGGATGATACTGTGCCATGCACGTACCAAATAGGCAACCGAGGCAAAAGCTTTCGAGGTATTAGTTTGAGTATATCATGCTCTAATCGAGCTTTAGCTTTTGTAAACGACGAATTATCTGAGTTAAAATCTTTCATCAGAGTCAGTGATCAACAAAGATAATACAAGTCAAATTAAGGAGAAGAACACCACCAGAACAAAACATTTCATTCACAAAGGAAGGACTTACAAGATCCTCGTCTACAACAATGCAAATCAAGAACAACTACTCATCTGAAGGATACATGATCAGATCTAAAAAAAAAAACAAAAAAAACAAACGATAAACCAAAGAGGAAGAAGTGAAGACCTCATACAGAAAAGAGATGATTTTACCTGAGTGTGGACTGAGACCCAATTTCTTCGCCATTTCCCATTGATTGAAACCAATGTATATATATGGTATGTCCGTTTGACCCACATGATTCAAGCATCTTCATCAAAGGCAGACCATCTACACGCGTCAAAATACATCTAAATCCAAATCTGGCTTCAACTTTGAAATCTTGAGATCTACTCTGGAGCTGCATATGGAACGCTCTTGCATCTTTCCTTGAATCATCATATCTTCATCTTCAAGTCGAACATTAATTTGGATCTCAAGATGTATTCACAACGAAGACAGAGAAAATGAGCTTTGTGCAGATCTGTATTGAGACTCCGCCAAAAATATCTTTCCCTAGTTAAACCAACTTCATAGAGTGATTTCTTCATCTGCTCAAACTCTATCTTGCACATTCCGCCAGTAAATGATCGCTACAGCAACAAACCAAGCAAGCAAGAAACGAAAGAACATGATTTACTGCCAAAAGATGAAGGTAGTGGTTGATAGAGAAGATCTAAGGTCAAATCTTGTACAAACAAGCAAGATTCAAAGCCATCTTCTTGAGTATTTGGTGGGGAAAAAATGGAAGTGAAGGAGGCGTAAATACAGAGAAAAAAAGGGGGAAGCTGATGGTTGAGAAAGAAGAAGACGAAGTATATAAAGCAGAGGATTAGGGCTTCATCAAACCACTTTTCGGGAAAACCGAAACGAAATCCATGACCCGTCGCGTTGCTCCAACCCATTAGGGTCATTCACCCGATCCGCTAGCTCATTTTCCCTGTATCAAAAGAAATAAAGGGAGAATGAAAAAAACAAAGGAAATAAATCTACCTCGTAAAGAAGCCGAAGCGTGGAAAATTCTTCAGAAAGGGTGTCAATACGTACCTGCCTCCCCAGGGATTCTCTATTGACTTCATCATGCCTCAACATGATCCCGTACATCTCATTCACCACCAACTTCAATGGACGCTCATGACTATCCACCAAACAAAGCAAGTATTCTTGAAGAGGTCTGGAAGCCTAAAACGAGAAATGAATTAATAAAAGTATTAAGTCATTAAGGCAAGAAGAGCAGAGCAGAAACAGTACCTCAGGAATATCGTTCGGGAGAGGTAAACAAACAATGTTTTCAAGGTCAAAAGGGCCACATTCAATTGAAACCACATCTGAAGTTCCCAAGATACATATTTGAAAATCCCATGTTGTAAGAAGATTACCGATATCGATTGATGGAATTTGTTGAGAAGGAGCATTACTTGAAGATCCCATCAACAATAGATGAGGGACTAAACCCGGATCACCCACTATAAGATTCTCTCGGCAAGCTTGGATAGAAGGAGATGGACCTAAAGAAACCGATCTCCAATATGAATCAAAATTCAATCCCCCATCGACTGAATCTTCATAAGAACGCTGCGATTGGCGTGCAATCTCATCCATATCACTAAACGACGCATAAGTAAAACATGTTTTGTCGGGAGGAGGAAAATGAGGTGTTGCGTCTGGTTGACTAATTTGTTGCCCAAATCTGTCACCAAGATACCAATCACAGTAATCCGGACCTTGTAACAAGTACTGAAGCATGCTAAGTGACATAGCATGAATGGCTCTTTGATCACGCCGAATCAGATAATTCTTCCAAGGGTCCCAGCAAATCTGTGATCGAAATAGAGGTGTATATATATATATATATATATGTATATAAAAAAGAAATTAAAAAAAGGGGGGGTTCTTCCAGATTCAACCGTCGCCTCTTCCAAACAAAGGCGTGTATATGCAGTCGAATGAATTCGAATAACACCTTTCCACCTACCATTCGAGGAAATATTTGACTATTGGAGAATCTTGTATCAAAAGGAGGGCGACTGGTGGGAAAATACTCATAACACCAATACCGTTACAAAGAACAAAGTATGGGTGTTAAAGAAAAGGTCTAAGATCGGTCAACCTGAAGCAGAGAGAAATGTACTCACATTCAAGACAGGCCAGAATCCACATATAGGGCTGTTCATGGTCGGTTTTGGTTCGGTTTCTAGGGCAAACCCAGCCAACGTCAGAATATCATTCATCAACTCGTCAAAACCACCTTTTGGCAAATATCAGGTGTGAAAGGGTGTTCACGACTTTGTTCGTTAACCGCAAACGGTTATTCTCAAAGAGGGACAACTGTTGACACCCCAATTTTGTACACTCCGAGAAAACATTATTTTTATACTTCAACAACGGATAAAAAATACGGTTGCATAATTACAGTGTCGGCAGGACAGTGAAAAGATAAAAAGCAAAAAAACACCAATCATTACCCACCAACACCCCACTCCATATCACTTACCAACACATTATTCAAGGTGGAAAATTGGAATCATCATATTTTCTCCCACCTTAAATTTCTGTCACCAATGCCTAAAGAAAAGGCATCATTACCCGTAAACAACAAAAAAGGGAGATAAGGTAAAATCAGTTCTTCTCCGCATTTCCTTTTTCTACCTATAAGAAGACAAGAAATCTTTTGGAAATGGGAGACAAATTTCAATCATCTTTTTTTTCCATCATCAACTTTTCCCATTACCATTTCTTTCCTCTTTGGTGTCTTAGGCCCATTTTCATCTACTATATAAGGAGGCTAACACACCCTTATCTGGATCAAAAAAAAAATCATCAAACATTATCGACAACATTTTTTATTCAACAGACACTACTGGAGAATTTCTTCGTTGTGAAATCGATTTTCTTATTTGCTCAAAAGAGGCATTGGCATAAGATAAAAAGAAAGTTAAGAAATAGTGAAGAGGGAAAGAAAAATGAAATTAAAAAGTGATGTCATTATTTTAATTCACCACCAACTACTCTGTCTATCAATGCTTTGAGTATAGTTATACTAATTTGAATTTCAAATTGAGAAATATTGAAGTATCGTTTAGTTAAAGCATTAGTCATTAGTTTAAGTAAAACAATCGTTATATCATCAGTAATCAATTAATCAAGTATTGTCCGGAAGGTTTTAAAAGATTAGCATTAAATTATTGATATTTTAATTATTTTTTGCGTACTTGTTGGGAGCGAGAAATCATTGCAAATCCTTTCAAGTTTCAATATCATATCTCAGGTATAACAATTTTATCCTTTTGGTAAATTATGTAATCATGCGAGAACGGGATGATTTTCAATCTTGTAGTAACACTGCGATTACTATTGTTACGTTAAGAATTGTGTTTAATTATTAATTTTCCAAGTGGGGTAAATCAAAGTGTGGGTATAAAGCGGAATTCCTTCCCACATTAGACCTATTTTCAAAAATAATAATCGATACATTAACCTCCATTTCTGTTGAGATAATCTGCAGGTTAATTATTTAATTTCGCAATTTCATCCAAATTTCGAATTTGAACGGGGAGTTAATTCAGATCTAAATGATGGATCTATGGTTAAATTAAAATATTCAACAAAAATATATCATACATCGATTTGTCTTCAAATCCTTGTATATTACCGTATTTAAATTTGGTGCTAAACCAATTATAATTTAGTCCAAGAATTTCCCATAATTCTAAATATATAAGCCTATAATCAAACTAGAGTATCAGGCGATACCCTTTCATGTTTAGAATTGGCCATAAATTATTTTCCATCACACTCAGAGTTTCTCTAAAACTCTCATAATTAAGTCTATCGTCGACCTAGACTTTAGATGATCTTTATCATGTTTAGGATTGCCTTAATCCTTCATTATCATGATTAATTTGGAGTCAAACTAGAATCTCAAATAAATTTAGGAGTTGGTCAAATCCCCCTAGACACCTAAAATAATAAGAATTCATAAACTCTTGATATATAAATCCATAGTCAAAGCTTCGCCCAGCTTACAACGATGTCTCTATAGATCATGCATAAAAATCTATTCTCAATTTCCAGTAATTTATGATATCACAAGACTGCTTATGTAAGTTTTGGTAAAATAAATTATAAACATTTCTCATTTAATCATTTAATAGAGGCCAATCTTACGATTGGGCGGTTGATGGGTGCCTAACACCTTCCCATCACGTACTAGAATCTCCTTACCCAGACTCTCTGATAACATACCATGAACATGTAAGTCATAACTAGAATCTGTTTTCCCGAAAGAATTCAAACTAGTTAAAAGGGTCCTGACTCCCTAAGTCAGGTGGCGACTTCAAAAAATTCATTATTTTTCTTGGCGAAGCTAATTCTCTTATTAACGAATTAGTAAGAAGTTACCTTTGTACGAACTTGTGCGACAAACATCCACGAACGGATGAGCACATAAGATTCACCCCCATAATAATTAGGGATCGGAAAGGCCTGGCTCCTGGCCCGTGATGACCCTCGATTTCTGTAGTACCAAAACACACCACCACTTTTATCTTAGGCAATTTGTATGGACAAACTCAATACAAAACTGAGAGTTAAACTCAATCAAGGAATAATATTTAGAGTAACATCTTTTTCTCTCTCTCTCTCTTGCGATCAAAACGTTCGCATAAACAAATATGTGAACCTAATCACAAAGAGATTACTTTGGCGATACGAATGACCAATATCTAATAATCAATCAAGTCGTATCCAACAAACTAGGTCGGATGTCTCTACCATCATTGATCTACGTACAACCTGTGATATTTCAATTATAAAGAAAAACAATATAATACCCAAAAAAAAAAAACACAGACACCAGAAGTTTTGTTAACGAAGAAACCGCAAATGCAGAAAAACCCCGGGACCTAATCCAGATTGAACACCAAACTGTATTAAGCCACTACAAACACTAGCCTACTACCAATTAACTTCGGACTGGAATGTAGTTGAGACCTAAAAGGTATCCCACCGATTAAGGTACATTCGCGCTCCATGAGCCTCTTGAATCCCAGTATGACTCCGCACAATTGATTCCCTTAGCTGACGTCACACCAACTAAGAGTTGCTTCAACTCAATTGACGACTTTGAGGGTTCGTTTGGCACGTCCAGAATGGAGGTAGTAGGAGGGCGCAGTGCAGTTGAGGGTGTAGTGAAGTTGGGTTTAGGTGTTTGGCATGTTAGTATTGGGATTCGTTGGAACTACCTAGTGCATTCAAAGTATCCCAAAGTCGTAATACGTATGCAGACCTCGGACCTCGAGTATTCGACTACCTCCTTTCGACAACATTCAACTACACCCATTTTATTCTAACACTATATAAACAAGTTTTTTTTATCGACCATTTCTCCCCCTTCCTTTTCCCCTTCCCTCTACGCGCATAAAGATCGAAGAACAGAAACCAAGTTTCGCGGGTAATTTTTTCTAACTTTCCTTGTCCCTTCATCTTTCTTTTTTGTTTTTCTTCTTGTTATTATCTTCTGCCTTATGTTCTAATTCATAACTCGAAGGGTTTCTACAGAATCAGAAACCCTAGATTTTTTTTCCACTGTTTTAGGACTCTAAATCGTGATGGATCTTCATCTCCATATAAATAGAAAGTTTTAATTACCCTTGATTTCAACTTATTTGAATTTGGTGGAGGAACCCTAGATTCGAATCCCCCAAATTGTGATTCTCTGATTTTCATGTTTTTTGACTTTGATTTTAAACCATTTTTAATCTTGCTAGTAGTAGAAAGATATCCGATTCATGTTATTCAGATCTAAATGTGCTTATAAAATTATACAAGTAATGCATGTTTAGTGTATTTATCGCCAGAAGTTTTATATTTGAATCCCCCAAATTGGGATTCTTTATTTTTCATGTTCTTTAACTTTGATTTGTATCATTTCTTATCTTGCTAGTAGCACATATATTTCTTGTTCATGTTATTCAGATCTAAATTGTGGTTGTGAAATTATATAAGTGATGAATATTTTATTGATCTTCATATGCTTGTGTTTTCAGTGTCGTCATGTTCGTGTGGGGTAACAGCAGAGATGATACATATAAAGTTGTATATGTAGCATGTATTGCTGCATTCTCTTTTTGTTTAGAGATAGGAAACCTACCTCATATTATCCCACATGGTCTATGTGATCTAAATATGTATCAACACTTTTTTTTAAATAGGTTGTACAATGGTACTGAAACCCACTACCATGATGAATTAAGAATGTATAAAGCTAGTTTTCACTCCTTATGTGAAAAACTAGTAGCTAAAGGATTGTGTGACTCAAAGTATGTGGATGTCAAAGAACAAGTTGCAATATTTCTCCTTCTTGTTGGACATGACTCTAAAAATCAACATGTAGCCTTCGTTTTCATTCGAAAATCAACAATGTGTTTGTTTTGATACTAAATTTTGTAAGAATGTTTTCGTCATGCGACTTCTTATAATTATATTATGCTTGCAGGTGACTACATAAATTCTGGTGGTGGGAACTTGTAGAGACCAGGAGATACAAGTTTGTTCTGAAGCATCAACAAACATGTTATTGGGTCATTAATTCTTTTGCTTAGTAGTTGTAAATGCTAGGTACTTTTCTATATTTTGGAACTGTTGTCGTGTGGTTGGATTAATGTAATGGTGTACGAAGGTGAAGACTTTGAACATGGATGATATTTTTTCCCCTTCACTTGTTGTATAAGGAGTTGGAACTAAAACAAACTTTATGTATCTATTTGATCTTTTAAGTAATATATTTGGATTATTAAAAAAATAATCTAGTATTTTTCTTTTCTTATTTCTTGTTTTTGTTTCTATTTTTGAAGTAGTTGCATCCTCGCTGCATTGCATGCCAAACACCTAAAGTTGAAATTCATCTTTGTATTACATCCTTCTTATAAACATGCCAAACACTTAATATTGAACTACATGTAGTTGGCAATGTCTTGCATTACAAATCCTGACGTGCCAAATGAGCCCTGAACCAATATGCCTCACACGGATTAATCCTATATATGATTTCCTTTTACAATCAAAAAGTTTGATCAAGGTACGATGAAAATCGATAGCAATAGACAAAGTCTAGCTAACCTCAAAATTCGGACTTATGCAACCCCAAGTGCAGCCTAGATTATTATTCACCTCACAAGTATAAAACCCGTGGAATCAACAAAGTTTAAGACAAATAGAAATTTGATGATTTCTATCTATCTTGATCAAGTGAGTAGCTCAACAATCGATCAACATCATGATACGCGTGTTATCGAGGAAAGATAACTAAACATGGCTTCATGAATCCCTATGAAGTCTTTGTAGTTGTTAAACCTGAAAAGGTTAGGAAGAGGACGACTCTGGATACAACTAGGACACACCAAAAAGCAGTATCAGGATTCAAAGATCCCAATTGCTTGAAGTTTCCCTTTTATAGACATTCAAAGCATAGGTTGCTTTAGGTTTAAACTAAGATAACTTTGGAACAAAGCAAACAATATCTATCGTTAGATGAATCTTTGAATCTGATTTACATAAACAAGATATACACTCTAGTTAGGTGAAACCGTAACCTAACAGTGTATAGAGATTGTGTTCAAGTTGGTTAGCCGAAACTAGACGATTTGAGCTTAAAAGCTTAATATTCATTTTCATGAACACATAAGACATTAACCTCGAGTCACAAACATGTGATCAAATAAGTCTAGTATTTTAAAGAATTAATCAAATGCAATCTCGTAGAAATAATTTAATCGCACTTGAAAATATAATCAACATGGTTAGTAGGTGTACAAGGTACAAATACCATTGTCATTTATGAGTCGGTTTAGTCATAGTACATGCACCGGTTTGTAATCATTTAACCAAACCAAGAATTAACAAAAGTATTTAGGTTTGCGTACCGGTTTGGATACACAAAACTGTTTTAGTTTGTGTACCGGTTTGGATACTAATCCCGGTTCCGTAACCACAGTTCAAAAATGGTTTGCATACGAGTATGTGTACCGATCCTGTTCACGAGTTAAACAATTTTTTCATATGATATACATAAGAATATGCATACTACAAATATGTAAGTCGATATATAACTACTCCGCTACGTGTACGAATACATTTAATACGGGTTCATACATATATATATAACAATTTTCTTAGTTTGTAAGACTGATAAAACTATCTTGTATCTGAATCTATAGTAATTATATATATTTTTTAAATCGATTCGAAACATTCCCTAATAACATCAATGACACGTATCACTGTTCCATGCTATTTTTGAACGATAAAAATTGAATCATGATTTTGATTCCGAACAATAAATTGTCCTTAACCGAAATTTATCAAGTACGAACAAATGTTCATTTTCATTATATTTCGAGAAGTCTTTTAACTTTATAATTAGTTTTCGACTCGAAATTCTTGTATATGCATTATAGTCTAATTAGTTATGCGATATCGTCTCAATGATAGAAAAGTGAATATAACTTGAGAAATAAGTGGTTCAATCTTCACTTACCTTTTGTTTAATTTCTCCAAAAGCTTCGGTTGATTTTCGCCTTCAAACGATATAACACAATGATGATTGCCGTGATCCTCAATTTCTCAACTACATTTTTATCCTAGTCCAAGACTTAACTAATTGTAGATTAGAAATCAAGATATAGTTTTGACAACTAAACTTGACAACAAGCTTGAGATAACAACACTTGTGAGTTCGATCGAGCGATGCTCTAAAAATGACTACTTTGCTTCTAACAGAAAGTCTATACGATTTTCTTCAGAAAGATATACAATCAAGTTGTGGAAATATATATAATATGAGGTATCTTCAAAAAAGAAGATATCAAACAAATTCAAAGATTAGGTTGAACTTATTATCTTTAAAAGTTATAGAGATGCCTAATAATTCTACCTCACAAGAACAAATATCTATCTCGTGGAATCATAAAGCCTGAGACGAAGAGAACTTTATGATTTCTATAAATCAAGTTTCTGATCTTTTGTTTCGGGAACTTAGGAAATCAATAAGAAAGATCCAGATAACAAGAACTATCAGGTAAAAACTAGTCTGGCCGGGATTCACGAATCCCTGAATGAAGTCTTTCAAGCCGTAACCTGATTATGTTTCTCATAAGAAACTTAGGTTCTTAGAGGGCGACTCTAGCCAGCAACTAGGATATAGAAGTGTCAGAATTTAGTATCCAGTGTACATGGAGTCCTCTATTTGTAATGATGAACAACCTTGGTAGCTCACAAACATAGTAAGTTATGATGTGGTCCGATTGCCCCTTTTCTTTTTTGACACGTATTATAAAGAAAAAGGTAAAGTCCAAAGCAGTTTTATTACACAATTATTTAACTATTTTTTTTGTTAACTTCATATTTTATCTCAAAAAGTGATTTTTTTGCGCGGCTATGATGTGGTCGGACTACATACTTCAAGTTGTTTGCCCCTCTTTCAATGTTGACACGTCTTACAAAGTAGGAAATTTTTTGAAAAACAGTTTTATTACCTAACAATTTATCCTTTTCTTTTATTAACTTCCTACTTCTTCTTTTTTTCCCGAAAAGTAGTACGGTTAAGGGGATTTTGAGGAGGCAGGTTTTAAAGATAAATAAGTGTCGGAAAATAAAGAGGGGCCACATGCAAAATGTAGTCGGGGCGTATTACCTTGCATAAGGTTGCCAAGTAAGTGATCCTCTTTATATGGATCGTGCATGAAAACATGTGAGAAGATGTTTGTAACCAGAGTGCACCATATGGTTTGCAAGAGAGCCACAATTAAGTAGCTTTGAAACCGACAAGCTTAATTAGTCACAAGATCAAATCAGTTCGTGAACTGTCAAAATAGTTTGTGAACTAAAAAGTCACCTCATAACTTTTGGAGTTTTTTATATTGAGAAGTTCTCGAACTGTACATAATAATTTGTGTAGTTGAATAAAACGTATACATGAAATATCAACAATCATCTAGTTCGCGAACTGACCTATCAGTTGGCATACGCTGAAATAAATAGTGTCCAGTACTTTCTCAAAATCGACTAGTTCGAGAATCGACGAGTTCAATTTGTGTACTCGAGTTAAATGAGAAATTAAAAATCAAATATTTATATTTACAAGTTCACGTTCGTGGACTGGTGAAACAGATTGTGAACATAATATATAACTTGAAGACTACTTATTATTTGAATTCTTCTTTGCAATGTTCATCATAATACTAAAGTCATAAGACTTGTCTGTGTAGATAAAAGATTAGATAATATGAGTAAATAGGATATTCAGTCTTCACATATCTTTGTTGATCAACTTTCTCTTGACGTCATTGTTTTTCAGATGCGGCAGAAGAAGTATTGATTTTCTTCCTACATCGGCGTGGAGTTGATCCCTTTCAATCTTGAAGGTCGATTGGTGAATTTAATTCGTATTGGTTCAGGCTGATCAATGTGCCTTGGTGGAGTTAAACATCGACTGCTCATATTCTTCACCTGCTGAAATTGAAGGTCAACATGTAGGCTAGATGTTAGAGAATCGCTCGGGTCAAGCTCGAAAGTTTTTGTATATCAAGCTTGTTGTCAAATTTAGATGATCAAAACTACATTTTTATTTATATTCCATACTAGAGTCAGTCTCAGACTTGGAATAAAGCATGGTAGTTGAGTATCACATATCCTGAAGCTGAGTATCTTGAAGCAAAGCCGACAAATATGATGAAAGAACATGAGAATAAAATCAAGCAAATGAGTACAAAACTTAATGAAGATTATAGATACAAGTTTCAAGTTAGACCTATATCAAGAGAGGTTTGAGAATATAAACTGCTCGAATGTTTTATCAACCGAACTTCTCGGTACAATGGGAATACCGACCCAAATGAACATATATTTCATTAAGAGCAGATATGGATCTCTATCTCGAGAAGACTCACATCTTAGCCATTTTTTTTTTTTTTTTGGTTTTGCAAGTATCTTACAATATGAAGCTCTAATTTGTTTACTAGCTAACCTAGTTCACAACTTTGAAGCGTTGAAAAGTTGTTTATTCAGAATCTTTCTTGTAATCTAAGACAAGTTGACATGCTGGATAGACTATCTGGGGTAATTAAAAGACTTGACGAGACGAGATCTTACATATTTTCAAGGAGTTTTAAGGCTACAACGCCACCAATTGACAGTTCATCGGAGAATATTGTGTGTCTTATTCAAAAAAGCTCTACTACTTAGTGCTATTCGTAACTCTTTCATAGATCAAAACGGTTTGAAGAAGTTTGTAGCAAATCCGATGAATCTTGTATCAAGAGTAAGGTAATCAAATAATTGCTTGTTATTACAAAGTGTATTCATCTTGTGGGAAAAACTCTGATGATAAAATAATTCATACACCAAAATCACCTGGCCAGTTTACCAAGAAAAGAAATTTAGAGAAGAATTCGAGCAAATATATAACAAAGAGAACAAAAAATTCGTAAAACTGAATGCAACTCCCGAGGTTACCCTAAAATTTATGAAAAAAAGAAGCCTTACTTTAGGTTTCCTCGCCCGATAAAATATAAATGGGAAATCAAGTCTGTTTATGCTCGTCACGAAGATATATGGCATAAGACAAATGACTGTAAAAACCTAATCAGGTTTATTAATATTTTGATTTATGAAGGGCATTTGAAAGAATTCATCTTCGAAGAAGCCGCTTCTACCTCTAACCCATGTCCAAACTCAGGGAGATACAAAAAAGTATAAACATGATTCACTCAACTCTAAGGGTTTGGGAAGACACACAAGTAGATTTAACTGACAGGAAAATAAAGCTTCACCAGACAAACATGGTTGTCATCAGGGACGGACCCAAGAAATCTTCATTCTTTTCCCAGTCCGGGCTAATAGCCTTGGTAGACCAAAGCATTTCACTTTTTAGGTTGTTGGACAATGATGGCTACCTGGGCTAAAGCCCAGGTTAGCCCAGCCGTAGGTCCGTCAGTGGTTGTCATTGGTCCAAACTCTGAGGATTTACTGCTCCCACATGATGACATCATGTTATAAGATAAAAACCTGGAATGAGTCACCTTTCCATACTCTGATGCCTTGTTGTTAAAAGTGTAATCAATATGTGGGACGATAAGAAGATTTTAATGGGTTTGGGAACCCGCGACATTATGTAATCTACAAGCTGCTGATCAGATGAAGTTAACTAGAAAATTTTTCTTTACGAGCTAACATATCTACAATTGTAGGTTTCCATGGTTCAAAGAGTTATCCAATAATTGGTGAAGTAATTATAAATTTGAAGTTGGCTTCATCACAAATTAAGTCACTTTCCTTGTCTTAAATGCCGACCATATAAAGAGTGATCCGAGGAAGAAATTAGTAACATTTGATGAGAGATCTTACTTTAACATACCATCAAAAACTAATTTCTTAATCAGAGCTGGTGAGTACGTCATCAGGGGTAATCAAGAGGTTTCTGAAGAGTTAGATGTGTTGTATTCGGGTCAACAAGAAGATCCATGGGAGGTTTAAAAAGATAAAATTTATAGCTGGGCTAGCTTACCTAGCAGCCAAGTCGAAACAGGTTTGCAATAACAAACCCGAGCTTGGAAATGCTGAAATTGTCTAGGATTAATCAAGTTAGAATCGAGCAAAAATAAATAAATAATTAAGTTAGAATAAAGGAAAAAGCGGTGGAATTTTTAGATGAAATCAATTTGGAAACATACGTTAAACCAATAATAACTTTCGTCGGCAAAGACTTGCCTACCGAGGAAAATTGAACTGTCAAAGCTCACAAAGGATAAAATCGACCTTTTTTCATGGAAAATGTCAGACATGCCAGGTATTAACCCAACTATAATTTTCCATTTACAAATCATCGATCCAACTAATAAACATGTCAAGCAAAGGAAAAAAAAGGCTGATAAGCTGCACGGTGCTGCGAATGCTGATATCGACTGCATGTTAGAAGCTAACATCATATGCGAATGTCAATATCCTGACTGGATATCAAAGATCGTTGCAATAATGAAAAAGAAAGTGAGACTATGCTCAACTTCACGAATCTCAACAAAGTTTATCCAAATAACATTTATCCCTACCTGACATAGATCAAATGACTGAAACAACAACACGTTTTGATCGACTGTCCTTTATGGACGGGTACTCAAGGTATAATCAAATACCCATGAACCAGATGATGAAATTCATAAAGCTTTCATAAGCAACAAAAGTCTTCATTGCTTCAAAGTTATGCCTTTTGGTCTTAAAAAATACCGGTTCTACTTATTAAAGGCTTGTAAACATGATGTTCAGACTCATCGCCAAAACCATGAAGTGATATGTCAAATGATATGGTCGTCAAAAACGTCCAAACAGCTTATCACCAAAAGTTAGTTGAGACACTTGCAATCTTAAAGAGCTATAAGATAAAAATTAACCCTTCGAAATGTGTTTTTGGAGTACAAAGTGAAAATTTCTTGGGCTTCATTATCCCAGGAAATGGCATTAAAGTAGATCTTCTCAAAATGCTATACAAGAAATGAAACCACAACAATGCAAACAAGATACTTAAAAGCCAACTAGAAAGCTGACAGCTCTCAACTGGTTTATTTAAAGCTGCCGGATAAGTATGGACCTTTATTAACCCCTTGAGAAAGAAGAAATAATTCAAGTAGAATGGAGAATGTCAAAGAGCTTTTGATCAAATAAATAAGTGTCTCCATTCAGTGTAGATCACCGATATCAGGTGTAGAACTCTTGATTTGTAAATTTTATATCGTTGGAAAACTTTTAAAAGACCAACGCAATCAAAATAAGCATAACCACCAAACCATACACATTCGATAAAATATAAATAAAAAATCTAACATTACAAATCGTTACAAAGAATTATTTGGAAATATTAAACATTATTATTCGGAAGTATTGTACATTTGTAAGTCGTACAATACTTTTTTTTTTAAAGTTAAAACGCATTCAAAACAGACTAACTTAGGGAGTTAGTAACCCTTACAACAGGAATAGTAGAGCGATCTAATGTTGGGCTATTGACTCCAACCCGAACATTAAATTTATCTACTTTTAAAGCTTGTAAAATATAAGACGGAGGTTTGTTCCTCCAATTAACAAGAGTTCTAAAGGATTTAGCCTCCCTACCAAGGATATAAGCCACATTGTTTTGATGATCTAGGAATATAAAAAAAACCTAAAAAATATGACATAGATTGAATTATCTCTCAACTTCATCCATGATCGTCTGGTTCTGCCAAGTAATTTGAGATGATCTTCCATTCAAGTAGTCAAAAAAGTTCTTACAGTCTCCTTCCCCACTAAAATTTGATAGTCCCTTCTCTGTTGCCCATATAGCTGCCTGCAAAAACCCTAAAGCTTCTGCTTCTTCTGGGATGAGGCTAAGATGGGTCCTGCTCTGTCCTGTTCGAAATTCTCCGTATCATTTCTGAAGATTAAAGAAATATTCGTTGGCACATTCATACAAATCCAAGCTACATCTGTATTAAGTTTCTTTTGCGAAAATCTGGGAGCTGTACATCTAGGTTTTTCCATGGTACCAATTGAGATTTGTTTGGTCAAGTATTTTTTCTCGTGACAGAAACTTAAATGTCTTTGTATAAGTTGGTCCCTCATTTCCCTATCTGCTCTGTGAACATGAATAGGCCCGAAGTTAGGCTTCCTTGGTCTTGACTCTTGGGATGATAAGTTGTGGCGGTAGTGGCAGGCTGAGCCGGTTCAGTCTTGAAAGTGGTGTTTCCGTAAATTCGTTAAAAACATGTGTATTTTACGTAACTACAAAGCAAAAACGCATTTCTAATTTCTTTCCTTTCTTTCTCCCTCCCTCCCACCCCAGTGATGGATCCCTCTCTCTGATCTCACCTCGATTTCTAGGGTTACTGATTCTCGATCTACAATCACCACAAGCTTAGTTTTACAGTTTCCGAAGAAAAAATGGTAAGACTCTTAATACACACTTATATTCAATGGTTGCAATTTCATTCTCATCGAAAAATGGCTGCATCTGGTGAATTACTGGTTATGCAAATGCCAATGTGGTAATAATATCAGTACATCTTGGATTGTATTTGAGTAATTCAGTTTGAATTAGTTTAAGTTGTTGAGTTACTGTGAGATCTGTGTTTTTTAATTTTCAATTGGAGCTGGCACTGATTATTGTGGATCTGTTTTTGTGAATTTTCTGCGTAATTTTGGCGATTATGAAGCCTCTCAGACTAGATATCAAGGTAATGGTCTTCAATTTGTTACGTTTTTATATTTTCTTCGAATTTATTGGGATTTTTGCTGATGATTGAATGTATTGGATCAGAAAAAACTAGCTCAAAGATCTGAAAGAGTTAAGTCTGTTGATCTTCATCCTAGTGAACCATGGTAAGTAGGATCCTTATTTGATGAAATACTTTCGGCGTGATGTATGTTCAAGTGGAAATGTCAACTACATCGAACTTATTTTGTTTTGCAGGATTCTGGCGAGTCTTTATTCAGGAAGTGTCTGTATCTGGAACTACCAGTCACAGGTATGGATCTGTTGTTGTTTCAAATGTAGATGAGGGTTTATGGTATTACCCTCTATAACACAATAAATGTGCAACTGCAATGTGGTTCGTCCAGGAACCTTTTCTCCTTGCGTAACCAATCACGCCCAAGATCCCTTTTGAATATTGAACTCTATAGTTATAAACCTTAGTATGACATCTCCACAGGTCACAGGTCCCATCACAAATCTTAGTATTGTTCTAAGTTAATTTACATGCAGTAAAGCGTTGAACTCTTGTAAATTATCTTTTCCTGAAAGTGAAATGTTATTACCAGGTAGATTTTTTTCTTCTCAAAGATCCATTTTTTTCACATGAACACAAATGTTGACCTTTTTTGTACTTATGTTAATGCTTAATTCTGCTGCAGACGATGGTAAAATCTTTTGAGGTTACCGAGTTACCAGGTATTGTAGGATATACTGTTACTTCGTTGATTTTATAATTGGCACTGTACTGATATTGTTAACATGTTTACCAATTTATGTTTGCAGTTCGATCTTCTAAATTTATTGCACGTAAGCAATGGGTTGTTGCTGGGGCTGATGACATGTACATTCGTGTTTACAATTATAACACAATGGATAAAGTTAAGGTGTTTGAAGCACACACTGACTACATTAGGTGCGTGGCCGTCCACCCAACACTTCCATATGTGATATCATCATCTGATGACATGCTCATAAAGCTCTGGGACTGGGAGAAAGGTTGGATGTGCACTCAGATTTTTGAGGGGCACTCACACTATGTGATGCAAGTAACATTTAATCCAAAAGACACCAACACTTTTGCAAGTGCCTCTCTTGACCGCACAATAAAGGTTTGACTGAAAAGCTTAATGTGCGTTTGTTTCAAGCTGTACTTTATTTTGTATGAGACTTATCATGTTCGGCTTCCTATTCATGATCCTGAAAAACGTGTATCTATCCAGATTTGGAATCTTGGCTCTCCTGATCCAAATTTTACACTGGATGCACATTTGAAAGGGGTAAATTGTGTTGAATATTTCACTGGCGGTGATAAACCGTATCTGATTACTGGCTCTGATGATCAAACTGCAAAGGTCTGCTAATCCAAATCCTGTACTCTTTCTTTCGTATTTTTTCTTTTCCTGTCATTGCTCTGACCACTCTCTTCGATGCTTTGTGCCGTCAGGTGTGGGATTACCAAACAAAAAGTTGTGTCCAGACACTAGAAGGTCATACTCACAATGTTTCGGCCGTTTCCTTCCACCCGGAACTTCCCATAATTATTACAGGGTCCGAGGATGGGACGGTCCGGGTATGGCATGCGACCACTTATAGGTAGTTGTCCTATGGTATAATTTTCTTTGCACTTGTTAATTACAACTATCTATTCAGAATCCTTATAGTTTCAATTTGAGTTGGATCTTCTCTGAATATAACATCTTCATGGTTATCTAAAAATCTGAATCATCTAGAGTCCTGGTTGTGTGAACTTGCTGAAATGTCACCAACAACATCTGGATAATTCAGAGGCTTCTACTCCAGAATATTTTTTTCTTGATTCCCACTGTTATCATATATTAGTAGTAACGCATGTCATGATCAGAACTCATAAGCATAAAATGAAACTCAAGATATTCATCAAATAAACATCCAGAAGACTGATAATATAATTTCCTTATCTTTATCTTTCATATCTAAAATTCATTAAATATGTAACAATGGTTTTGTTGTTCTTTCATGAACTTAATAATTGAAGTTCATGTCCAGAGGTTTTGCGTGTTTGTACTTTGTACATATCCAGTTTTGCTGATACCTTCACATGCTAAAATTTGCAGGCTTGAGAACACATTGAACTATGGTTTTGAGCGAGTTTGGGCCGTTGGGTGTATGAAAGGTTCACGGAGGTAAGTGTTTCATATTTTTGGATATTTTAATTGCTAGAATAGGTATATGGAAGAGTATGGAGACACAACTTATTCAGAGTATTTGCTAGTTGATGAGAAAAGTAACCAGAAAATAAGAAAGCACCAAGGCAACTTCTACTGTATCCAAGTACAAGTTATGTGAATCGAATCACCTTAAATTCCAGAAGGATATAATACGTCCGAATCCCAGCAATACAATGTGTTAAGTCTTTAGGATAAAAACGTATTTTCAAGCCATTCATTGAACTTGTAAGCAGTATCATACAAAAAAGAACTTGTGAGCAATAGATTCCCGTGTTCAATATTGGTTGTTATTATTGTTTGTACCTGTCAGTTTTCACCAGTGATAAAAAATGACCCCAATGTCACTATTTAAGCAGTCTTTGAGTGTCAACTCTTGAGATTCACTTAACCTACTTTCGTTCTCAGTTACCAAACAAAAGGTGAGTGGAGACTTAGAAGTCAGTTTCCTGTGAACAATTCTAATTATTAGTTTGAATCTGTGGAAAATCAAAGTAATGAAATTGTCAATGAAGTCATCTTCCCTTTTCTTATAGTACCTAATAATTCTGATTCGGTCTCCTTCCTGTGGCACAGGATTGTAATCGGATATGATGAAGGCACCATTATGATAAAGATCGGAAAAGAAGTACCAGTTGCAAGTATGGACAGTAGCGGGAAAATCATATGGGCTAAGCATAATGAAATTCAAACAGTGAACATTAAAAGTGTTGGAGCAGATGTCGAGGTCTGGCAAACTAATTAAACCAACTTCTTCCATATATTATGTGCGATGGGCCTGAATGCTTTTATTTAAACTTGACTTATCGGTGTTGCTGTTCTGTTTATAGGTCACTGATGGAGAAAGATTACCCCTGGCTATAAAAGAGTTGGGAACATGTGATCTTTACCCCCAAGTAAGTTTTTCTACTGTCGTCTCCTATAATAAATTTAGCCACTGTCTTTTCGAATATTTTAACATAGTTCTTCGTGACTTTCATTAGTTAACATGTTCCCTTTAAAGTATGATGATGATCGTCATTGCTATTCCTGGGGTTTAGCATGATAAAATTCGTAGAATGAAATATAATATCTTGACATTTGGATAGGTATCTGATTGAAAGTTTCTATCATGTTTTTGTTGTTTGGAAGATGATATTATGATAAGATTGACCGTTTTTCTGATATTTTAAGTGATTATGGTAATGGATTCTGATTGGAATCCCCCTATTTTGTTTCAGAGCTTAAAGCACAACCCAAATGGGAGGTTTGTTGTTGTCTGCGGGGATGGAGAGTATATTATATATACAGCTTTAGCATGGAGAAATAGATCTTTTGGCTCTGCATTGGAAATTGCCTGGTCACTAGATGGCGAGTATTGTGTCAGAGAAAGTACATCAAGGATTAAGATCTTCAGTAAAACTTTTCAGGTTCGGCTCCTATTATATTAATACTATTATTTAGTATTTAATTCGCTTAGGACTGTCACTTGAGAGGTTGTTTACTGAAGGCAGCACAAGAATGTCAAAATCTTGCCTACACTCTTCTTGCTGCTAATTTAGTTTCTTTCTAATTGTACAATTAATTGGCAAACTATTCACTACACTTTCAAAGTCTTGCATGCGTGATCTGCTCAGAATCTCGTTTCTCAGTTAGATCTTGGGTTTGATGTCTGTCATCCTATGACAACCATGTCCTGTATAGCAGTGCCAGTATATTGAATTATTTCCTATTAAATGAAGATCTATCTGAACCTTTCTGTACAGTGTCCCAACAGACCTGACTTCTTTTTATTTTTTGTTGTAATCAATTAAAATTAAATGGCTATGTGATCCCGTAAAATGTCCTACCACTTACATAGTAGCTTTTCACATACCTGTTTATACAAGACTATAAGCGTAACTAATGGACCTTAGCGAAGTCTTCTGTTGGCAGATGTTTGAGCCACTACATCACTAGCTCCTTAGTGTTTACAGTTGAGATTCTTGAAGGGCTATAGCTAATATTAGGCTTTATAAAATCGAGACCAATCATGCATTCTGCTGTTTGTAGCCTCCTAAGACTGGATACTGCAGTAACCAGGTGGTAGATGAGTTAGCCAGATCAAATGGTTCTCGACTTTCCCCACTCTTCCTCTTTATGTTGTATACTTCAGCTGATGAAGCGTCTACCTTGTTCTGAAAATGGAGCTCCTTCCTTTCCTTCTTTAATGGTTAGATGTTTTATATATCATGTGTCCGTCCATTGCGTTAAGTGGATTGGAAGTTTCATTCTTGAGTGAACTTCTGATGTTCCTCTTCTAGAAAGATGTCTCATGAGATCACCTAGTTTTCAGTTTAAGAAGACTCCTCATCAACGCAGTACCGAAGATAAGTTTAAAGCATCCAGCTTCACACTAATAATCATCTTTGTATATGGGACAATATGTTTTTATTATCAGTAGTTTCATTAATTTTTTTAAATCCATGTTTTCTTGTTGGCGAAGCACTTCAATTCTTGCCATAATTGTGCTTGCTAAACAATGGAAGTCATGGAGTGGTAACGAAGCTATTATCTTTCAGGAAAAGAAAAGTGTTCGACCAACATTTTCTGCTGAGCGTATTTTTGGGGGAACTTTGCTGGCGATGTGCTCAAATGACTTTATCTGCTTTTATGATTGGGCTGAATGCAGGTTAATTCGCCGGATTGATGTTAATGTCAAAGTACGTACTGAAACTTGCACCAAATATCTGTGCTTGATTCTGAAAAGTTGCACTTATGTTGATGTTACATTCGTTTATTAATTTGGCTGTTGCAGAACGTTTACTGGGCTGATAGTGGTGACTTGGTGGCAATTGCTAGTGATACTTCGTTCTACATCCTCAAGTACAATGTACTACTCTTACCTGTCTTTTGCCCCCTATTTAAGTGATCTCACTTTTCTGTTGTTAGTTTCTTATTCACTATTTTAGCCCTTATTGTGTAGTATAAGATTCAGTGTCTTGGCTTTTGAACTGATTTATTCATTCAATGTGTCAGAGAGATAATGTATCTTCATATTTGGATGGTGGAAAACCAACTGATGATCAGGGTGTTGAAGATGCTTTTGAGCTTCTCCACGAAACAAATGAACGGGTCAGAACAGGATTATGGGTTGGGGATTGTTTTATATACAGTAACTCTACTTGGAGACTTAACTACTGTGTTGGTGGCGAGGTATACCATAAACATCTTAATTTCTCTAGATTTTCTTATGCATATATACACCTTCTGGGTGTTTTTTCATTTTCATGAATGATGCGTTGCATTATTCACTTTATAATTATTTCAGGTAACTACCATGTTCCACCTTGATCGTCCTATGTATTTGCTGGGTTATCTTGCAAGTCACAGTCGGGTTTATCTCATAGACAAACAGTTCAAGTGAGTGGGATTGCAAACCTTTTTTGGAAAATCTGTGACATCTCTCATGCTCATTATTTGTATTCATGGTTTATACATGCAGTGTTATTGGATATACAGTTTGATTGGTTACAAGACTCTTGGAAAATCTGTGACATCTCTCATGCTCATTATTTGTCTTCATGGTTTATACATGCAGTGTTATTGGATATACCCTACTTCTCAGTTTGATTGAGTACAAGACTCTTGTGATGCGTGGAGACCTGGAACGGGCCAGTCAAATTCTACCGTCTATTCCCAAGGAGCACCATAATAGGTAATAATCTTCAGTTTTCCTGTAATTCAGGTATGTCATCTTTTCTGAGCTTCTAATGAACCAATTTCATGCTGCAGTGTGGCTCATTTCTTGGAGTCTCGTGGTATGCTAGAGGATGCGCTTGAAGTAGCTACTGATCCAAATTACAGATTTGATTTAGCTGTTCAGCTTGGAAGACTAGATGTTGCAAAGGTTAGTTTCTATTGTTACTACTTATACGTTGACCGTAACTATTTCCTAAATTGCCATTTGTCCTTGGCACAATGAATCTGTGCGGTGATTATTTTGGATCGTGATAAAGTGCAAAATTTCGTTTTGTAGGCCATTGCTGTTGAAGTAAAGAGTGAATCAAAATGGAAACAATTGGGAGAATTAGCTATGTCCTCCGGAAAGGTACTAAATACCAATTTCATATCTTGTTTGATATCTTGAAAATGAAAAATGACCAGAGGCAGCGTTGCAATTTAGAGGATTTAGAAAGTATCTTTCAGAGATATAAAATGGTAAACTGAATTCAAAGTGTAATTCCAATAACGTGGCAGTTGAGGAAGGAAGTTATAAAATAATCTAGTTACCTTTGTTTAATTGTTACAATACTTCACAAAACATAATTACTAAGGGTAGATAGTTATGTCATCTGGATTTTACTGTTTGGCTTTTACGCTGTGAAATCTGTGATTCATTCTCTTGCACCTCTGTAACAATACTTTACAAAACATAATTACTAAGGGTGGATAGGCTGTGAAATATACGATTCATTCTCTCGCACTTCTGTAAAGTTCCACTTGGTCTTGAGCAAAATTTATCTTTCCTGTTGCAGTTGGAAATGGCTGAGGAATGTTTGCAGTATGCCATGGATTTGAGTGGTTTGTTGCTTTTATATTCTTCTCTTGGAGACTCAAAGGGAATAACAGAACTTGCATCACTTGCTAAAGAGCAAGGGAAGAACAATGTAGCATTTCTTTGCCTATTTATGCTTGGTAAATTAGAAGAGTGTCTCCAGTTATTGGTCGACAGGTAAGTCTTCGTCCTTGTATTTGTTTTGTGATGAAAGCCAAGAAAATACTCGCCGCAGTTCTAACTTCACGTTCTTGTTGGTGTTTACTTATTACAGTCACCGTATACCTGAGGCTGCGTTGATGGCGCGGTCATATCTTCCTAGCAAGGTTTCAGAGATAGTAGCACTTTGGAGAAAAGATCTGAATAAGGTTGCTTTGACTTTGATGGAAAAGCTCTTGATATTCTTAGCTTATGTTTTCTCTCTAATGATCAAGATGTTTTCTTTTTCCCTGGGTTTATCCATTTGTCTTGTTGCTGCAATTAAATTATATCCGTACTGATGAGCCAAGGTAAACAAACTGGTTCGTTCTGTTCACAGATTAACCTAAAAGCTGCTGAGTCCTTGGCTGATCCCGAGGAATACTCTAACTTGTTCGAGGATTGGCAAATAGCCTTGTCCGTTGAAACCAAAGTTGCAGAGAAAAGGTTTCTATAGTTTTCACCTTCATTTTGTTGTATTTTGAATTTTTGATATTTTTGGCATTGATTTTTGGGATTCATGTTTTGAGATTGCTTAGTCAAGCTACGACGCTTTAATCAGGTGCTGCACAAGTGTTTGTAGACTTTTAGTTACTAATAATGAAAAATTAAGAATATGCCTGCAAGTTTGTCATGCATATCGTAATCACATTTATGGGGACTTGGAAAGTTGATGTTACATTTAAGAAAACACAGAGACTTCAATAAACTAGGTAGTCTTTGGATCTATTGTACCTTTTGCTCATCTGCACCCCCAAATATTTATCATTTTCTACAAGTTGCTCAGAGATACAAAGAAAGATGTACCTGCATAGATAAATGATTAACACAGTGTGAAAAATGTAGCAGCTGAGTCTTGTATTGTGGTTTTTACCCCATGTGTTTTCTTTACCCCTACACGAGAGCCATAGATATCGCAGGCTCTTTTACATTATCGTAGTGTAAAGATTTCTGCCGACATGTTATATCTGTTGCATCAGTATCAGAAATATGGCTATTAATTGCCTAGCTAATTTTGTATGTGTACAATGTTTGGGTAATGCTGTGTTTGAATATTAACGTTTTCGTTTATCTATAGGGGTTCTTATCCTCCTGCCGTAGAATACGTAAGTTATTCTGAAAGAACAAATGTCAACCTTGTGGAATCATTTAAAAATATGCAACTGGAAGAAGGAGAAGAAGAAGAAGAGGCACCCCAAGAAAATGGAGATGTGGATCATGAGGTATGCACATGTCCATCTTTCATTGTAATAGTAGTACCTTCTTTACTTTGCATGTATAATGCTTCTTTTCCCGTCTATTTTTAATAATTTGTGGATGATGTATGGAATTCCCTACAGTTTATTTGATAAACCTACTCTTAGTTTACTCTTTGTGGTACAATTTACTTATATCTCCTTTTCAGGAGGCAAAGGAGAACGGAGAAGAAGGGCAAGACGAGAATGGAGAAAATGGAGAAGAAGAGGGACAAGAAGAGGCTGTTGAAGTGGATGCCGATTCTATTGATGGTGCTGTGCTAGTCAGTGGTAAAGAGGCTGAAGAAGAGTGGGATCCGAATAATGACGGAACACTTTCAGCCTAAAAGTAGAAGAGCAACTGAAAGGGAAAGAGTGTCACGGCCAAATTTTGTTTTTGGTTAGTTGCTGAGTAACCTTGCTGCTCATAGTTGTGAGATGTAACATTCTAGGAACAACATATATATATAGCCGATTCAGCCTGTTTTTTCCATTTTTCATTTTCTTATAGCTTTTCTTTTTCCTGTCTTCCATTTTTTTTGTTATAAACAGATTGGTTGTGTATTATTAATTCAATAGGTGGAGAACAACACATTCAAACCCATCTACTGTTTTCATATGGAAACCCATGTAGCGATTGAGGGTCGGGGTCCTGATCATTTTACTCAAATAGAAAAATAAGTATAAATTTCTTTTGCTCTCTTTACCTGTTTCTAGTATTGATAAGGCAGGCAATTTTGTCCAGTAAGAGATTTGGTTCAGCCAAGGAGAACTCCTGCGAGCTCGAACCGAGGCTGGTCGCATAATGACAACCACATTCAAATTTTATAGAAACTCTGGCATGTTGGATCCGGGGGATCCAAAACAGCGCCAGCACTGTAAGCATAATGTTCGGCAAAGCCGTCTAGAAGCCTATTCCAGGCTGCCTGACAAGAAACAATCAACTCCAAGTCGGTATAAACACCGATTTTTTTTCCAAGTCTTTTAACAACCCATGGACCACGGCCAAGTAAAGAAGTTAGTATTTTTTCCAATTCACAGTATATATTTAGGTTTTGGGTTTGGACTACAAACCTAAAACCCTTATTCTACGTGTTTCTCCGCGTATTTATCACAGTTTGAAGTAATACCACGAGAAAGAGACGAAGAGACGAAAAAAGGATCATGCCGGACCTCCCAGATGATATCTTTGTCGACATACTATCAAAGTTACATACAAAATCAATATGTTTGCAAACACTGGTACAACAACTTATTCAAAGACCATCGCTTTATTAATAATCGTCTTAAGAAGAGCATTCAAAGCGAAAAATTACATTGTATTTCGATAAAAGATGGTGATGCACTTGGATTTTACATGCATAATATCAGAAAAGATGGCCACTGCGAGTATTTCAAGATGCAGGATTCACTATTTAAACATACACGTTTAGGGACTCACATTCTTGGTCCTTGTAATGGTTTGTTTCTGATGAGAAGCTATGATGCAAATTGTTTTCCGATTTTCTGGCTCTGGAACCCATATAATAAAGAGTCCAAGGAAATAGTAATTCCAAAAGTTAGAGATACCGATGTATATGGGCTTTGTTATAAGTGTGATACCGATGATTACGTGATTGTGGTAGCTACCTTTTACAGTAGCCTAATTGGTTATAAAGTTCAGGTTTATACATTAAGATCAAATTCATGGAGAACCTTACCCAACATCCTCCCCTATAATATTTCAAGTGTATATGGGGTTGAAGCAATATTTGTACATGGAGCTATTCACTGGATAGCATCGCAGATAGTATCGCCGTTTCCATCAAGGAAAACATGCATTGTTTCTTATGATATCCGTGGTGAGAACTTCAATGAAGTAGCATTAACCCCACGAGTTGATGAATTGTTGAATGGTTTGAATTGTAATGAACAGAACTCGCTGAGTGTTTTTGGAGGGTGCCTTTGCATATTACGACCATATGGTGGTTATAATATTGAAGTTTGGGTGAAGAAGAGTTACAATGTGAGAGAATCATGGACTATATTGTTCATTGCCCAGCTGCCAGTAGTTACAAACCCCATCCACCGTGTGAAAATATTATGGGAATTCAAGAATGGTGAAGTTTTGCTTGTAGCATCCAAAGGATCACCTCCCTGGAACTGTTGTTTCGTTTTATACGACTGGGTGAGCCAAAAGTGTAAAGTTACCGAGATTGACCACATTATAGCATTCAGATGAAACATAGAAGCTTATGCCGAAAGGAATATAGTGTCACTCAACTCGATGAGTACTCGGAAGAACAACATGCTGGATAGTACACACAACAAGGATCAAGAAAATTAGTACGTTTGGCAAATAAAGCACAACTAGTTGGAGGAAAGAGCCTAGCATATGAAGAAAACAGTTAAATGTTATCCTATTTTGTTTTCCTTTCTAATCCCTTCCAATATTTTTTACGTTCTTATTTCCTTTTTTGATAGAATATAAAAGCTAAAAAGAGGATGCATTAACTGGTTGGTACTAGTATTCTGTAGTGGATCCAGCCAACTATCTATCCAGTGTTAATTAGTTGGTTCAAAATAAAGCTAGGAGGTTTTGAGGAGATCATGACAAGTTGCACTTGCATGGGACTTGTTAGCAAATGCAATGACATGTTTAGTTCGTCTCTACACGTGGCTAATCTGTAATTAGCCACACATAGAGAAGGGGACATGTGTGTACGTCATAACAAGGACGAGCATCAAGAGGGCGATGCCACGTTGCGACATCCAAGGGGCATGCATCATTCTCATCTGCCACGTGTTCGCCATCCTGCTAATTCGACGGTAGATAAAACAAGGAGTACCTGATGATAAGAGCACCGCGAAGCACCATAGAAGACCCATAGGATTGCTTTTTATCATCCCAAGGAAGATCCAAATCGGACGAACGGGAGGAAGCCCCGCTGACACCTGCATTGACGGAACTTCTCAAAAAGGTTTAAAGGTGTTGGCCCATGTTTGTCTGGTGATTCTTCCAATCACCTCCAACATGTTTGTATGTCTTTTCAAAAGAGTCTGAAAATTGCAAGTAATCTTCATAAGAAAACTAAACAACATATCACTTCTATAAAAAGACGTACAAAACTATCAAGAAATTATAAACAGAAAAGTACTGATAGTATGGGAACTTTTGCTTTAAAATCAACATCACCCTTTCAATGGTTTCTTGACAGTGGATGTAGCAGGCATATGACAGGTGATCTCACATGGTTTGTTTCTTATAACGACTATGAAGGTGGACCAGTTACATTTGGAGATGGGAGTTGTTGCTACATAAGCAAGAAGGGGACGATCAAACTACCCGGTGTACCTGAAATCCATGATGTAGTATACGCAAAAGGTATGACTGCAAATCTTCTTTCTATTAGTCAAATTTGTGACAAAGGCCATCGAGTTGTCTTCAATGCAAATGGATGTGACATTGTTGACAAAACTGGGAAAGTAATTTTTCAAGGAACTCGTGGTAAAAACAAATGTTATCTTCTCGATACTCAGTTCAGCAACTGTTGCAATTTGACTAAGGTGGAATCTACACATCTTTGGAATGAGCATTTTGGTCACATCAATTATCGTCTCCTAACTAAGATCATTAACAAAGAACTTGTTAGAGGCGTTACCAAAATCAATGCAAAGATTGAAGGTGTATGTGGTGCCTGTCAAAAGGGTAAATAAACGAAAGTTCACCATAAATCATCATGAGATATCCTCATTAAAGCTCCACTTAATTTAATTCATATGGATCTCTTCGGACCAATTCAACAACCCACAGTTGCTGGTAAAAAGTATGCTTTAGTTATGGTGGACGATTACACCAGATTCACTTGGGTTGCATTTCTGTCTCATAAGAATGAAAACCTTGGTGAATTCAAGATTATTGTTAAAAGGATCCAGAACGAACAAGGTCGCAAACTAAAGAAAATTAGAAGCGATCGTGGAACTGAATTCAAGGATACTAAAGTGTTTGAATTTTGTGACGAACTGGGGATTATTCAACAATACTCACCACCCATTACTTCTCAAGCTAATGGAGTTGCAGAAAGAAAAAATAGGAACATTAAGGAAATGACCAGGGTAATGCTCCATAAAAAACCTACCATTAAGGTTTTGGGGAGAAGCTTTTTTTACAGCATGCTATTTGATCAACCGTGTTTACTTACGGTCTAAAACCCTAAACACTCCTTATGAGTTGTGGTACGGAAGAAAACCCAATTTACACTACCTCAGAGTGCTCGGAAGCAAGTGCTACATTCTAAAAGATCGAGAACAGAGAGGGAAATTTGATACCAAAAGTGATGAAGGTATTTTTCTTGGCTATGCTTCTGATAGTCGTGGCTTTCGGGTATTTAATCTCAGAACCCAGGTCATGATGGAATCTGCTAATGTTTTCATCGATGATATCAGTAATTTTCATCATGATAATCCTCCTGTTGAATTTCCTCCAACTGAGACAATTTAGAAAGTCAAAGAAATTCCAGATTCAGTCAAAGTTATCCCAACTATTACTGACCCTGATATTTCTAGTGACGAGGAGAAGAGCAATGATCAAGCTACTCCTGATGAACAAGAACGTGTCCCTCCACGACACCTCTGGGTTCAAAGGAATCATGATCCCAATAGTATTATTGGAGGAAGAGATTCGACAGCTAAGATAAGAGGACAACTTCAAAATATTTGCAATTTTGGTTGTTATCTTTCACAAGTAGAACCAAGAAATATTGATGAAGCTCTGAGCAATCCCTTTTGGGTGAATGCAATGCATGAAGAGTTAAATCAATTTCAAAGACAAGACGTATAGGAACTTGTACCTTGTCCTTCCAATATTAATATTGTTGGTACTAAATGGATATTCAAGAATAAGTCTGATGAATTCAGAAAATCGCAGAATATTTTCTTTTAAAAAATGTTATACAAATTCAAAACAGAAAGTATTAATAAATAACCGAAAAAATTCCGGTCACTTAACTTTGTGTCCCACCTAGTTTTTTATAATAAGTCTCTAGAAGCGGACATTGCAGCTCACCTTCTCTTCACATTCTCTTATATATTCAATATCCAAACACAAAGATATTTTGAATCCAAAATGAAAATCTTGGCATGAAATTGCCAGGAATCAATAACCCAGCCATAATACAACACCTAAAAGATATAATCTCTTTACACAAGCCCAATATACTATTCCTCTCAGAAACTTTAGCTAATGAAAGACACATGTCAAACCTCTGTCCCAAGAGTCGGTAGAAGAGGAGGACTATGTCTCATGTGGAACAATCTAAATATCCAAGTGCTAACTCAATCTCAGAGTTTCATCCACGTCCTTGTCACTCCACCAGCTCCAGCACAACTTTGGCTCTGCACAGGCATATACGGTCCTCCACATCCAGCGGCTAGAACTGATTTTTGGCAGGATTTCCCAACAATTTTCCCCAACATATCCAACTCAACCTCTTGGGTGTTGATAGGGGATTTTAATAAAGTAACAAACCAATCAGAAAAGAAAGGCGGAAGACAAGTCAACTACAGTGAAACTCAGCCATTCCTCACAATGATAGATCAAATGGGATTCATCGACCTAGGATTTCGTGGAGATCCATACACTTGGACAAACAATCAGCAGGGCCAAGACAATATTCTATAAAGACTATATAGAGCTCTGGCAACCCCATATTGGCGCACCGCAAATCCTCATGCCGCCGTCACTCATCTTCTGAGGATAGCATCCAATCATGCACCCATCCTTTTGAGCACCAAGGCAATTGAATGACGGGGACAAAAGAATTACAAGTTTGAACATCTATAGTTAACGCACCCTCATCTCAAGCAAATCGTAGATTCTTCCTGGACTCAACAAAGTGAGGATGAACCTGCTCTGGACCTCCATCTAAAGCTAATCACCACTGGCCAAACTCTTATGGATTGGAACAAGAATACATTCGGGCATCTTCCAACTCTAATTCGCAAGTCAATAAGGCAAATCCAAAAGGCCCAGCATCAATGCACCATACATAATGGCGAGGAATTAGCATATTGGCTAAATATGGAAAGAGAGCTACGCAACCAACACCTGATCCTACTTCAATGTCATGTCACATATTGGCAACAAAGATCCAGAATACAATGGCTCCAATCAGGAGATAATAATACGAGCTTCTTCCACACCAAAGAAACCATACACCGAAGTTGCAACAACATTCAACAATTACAAGATCAACAAAATAACTGGATGGAAAAATGCCTTACACCTGCCGGAAGGTTAGTCCTCATTAAAACCTCATTAACTCCGACATCAAACCACCTTATGCAAACACAACTTTTTCCCACTCATGTCCACAAACAAATCGACCAGATTACAAGGATTTTTTCTGAGGGCATGATTCTTCTGTTAGAAAACTGCACCCTTTGGGATGGAGAAAACTCCACACACCGATAGCAAAAGGAGGTCTCGGTGTGTGGAGTTTTCTTTTCTGGGCACTATGGACAACCAGAAATGATCTGGTCTTCAACCAATCCCAATCTCACCATGAAAACATCCTGAGGACAGCTTTAGCACAACAACAAAATTTGAATGGGCAAAAAAATCTCCCCACCAGTACTACCTGGAGATCCAATTATGAGGATTCCAACAACCAGCACAAGAACAAATACAATTATTCAAGTTGGATGGTCTATTCCAGATTCGGTACGGATAAAAATAAACACAGATGGGGCTGCTAGAGGCCATCCAGGTATGGTAGGAGCGGGATTTATTTGCAGGGACTCGAATGCACAAACCATTATGGCTCTTGCACAACCTCTAGGTTTAACTACTGCGCTAACGGCTGAGACATGGGCAACAGTGATGGCGACCAGAATAGCAATGAAAAGACAATGTCAAAGAGTGATAATTGAAACAAACTCAGAGAATCTCATCCATTTTATCAGAACCTCAGCGGAAGCTCCTTGGTATATATCACAAATGATCGCAGAAATCAAACAAAGAATGCACCACATACCTTGTTGCCACATTCAATACAATTACAGAGAAGGGAACCAAGCAGCGGATGGTATAGAAAACTTTGCAGCAGATGGATACGAAGAAGGAAACTACTCGACAACGATATGGGATCAAACAAACCCGCATTTTCTTACTCAAATTCTGTTAAATGACTATAAGGGAATTACTTTCCCCCGTGTAATCTCTGGTTAATTCCTTTTAATATATTCATTCTTCAAAAAAATAAACGAAAAAAACCGAGAAAAAAAAAACCGCCCCAACATCTCTCACAATAACCGGTCCCCTGCAGTCCTTCGCGGGGCCCATCAGGACCCATCGAAAAAAAACTGAGTCTGACGGTTTTCATGTAGTCATTTTTCTCGGTTCGTAAAAGAACCACTCAATTCAAAAATAAAAATGTCCATAAAATTTACTTTTATTTCTTAAATTTTCTTTATTCCTATTTAGTTAAAACTTAAAAGCGATAATACATTCTAACACAACAAACGTACTAGAGAAAAGTGTTGGCTTTCACACCCAAAACTCGCTTTTTGGGGTTTTTTTCTGCAAACCCTAATCCCAATCAAAAATCGTCCATGATTTCACCTCTAGTAATTAGCTAACCCTCTTATCCTCCGGCCTCAAATAAGATGTAGTCATCATAGTAGTTTACAAGTGTTGATCGAATGAATGGATGGTTAAAATCGAAGATTTTACTGAAGATTTGTTGATGTTGTTGCCTGAATCGATGAATCTCCATGACCCTCAACAGGCTATTGTTCAAACCAGAAGACCAGGATTTCGAGATATTCTTCTTGCGATCCAAATCAAGTTAATCGATTGAAGAAAAATCACCTCCTCATGAATCTATGAAGTTGTACCTCCTAAAAGCAATCAAATTTGTTAATACATCAATAGTTTTCTTCCTCAAATCGATTGTTCAAGCCGGATTCAAAAACCCAATTCCAAGGTATCAGTCACTGTAACTATAAACTAATCGGATTTTACCTGCTGCTGTAACCTTATGATTATCTTCAATCAACCATAAATCCATGTTTTCTGAGTTTGTTATGCATATCTCAACTAGTCTTAGCTTTTCCTTGATTGTAATCTTCATGCCTTTCTTAATTTTTGTGCATTCATAGGCTCAATCCGATCATCATTATGCATTTTCACATCCCCATATATCTCCATCCCCTGCTTTAGTTGTCTCTTGTTCTCTATATCTCTGTTTGTCCTGCTGTTGTAACTAACCCTGTTGTGCCTTGTCTTCTCGTTGGCAAAGAACTAAAGCCTTTATAAGTTCTGATAACCAGTTTAGGTTCATTTTAAGTTTTTAACCCTGTTATGCAATGGAAGCTTAAGCTTGTTGGTTGTATGTAAACCAGATTGAATAAATTTCTTTTGTTCTTAGAATTGCCTTAAGTTATAGATGGGTTTTGTATAAGGGCTATCTATTAGTCTATTTAGTTAGTTTATTATATCTTTAAGTTTGAATATCTTCATGAAATGTTAAGAGTTCTTGAGAAGGGGACTAGAATCGTATACGGTGATTTTTTATCATGTTGCATCCTTTGATTTCTTACCTGAACCCACAAACCCTCAATCATCTGTGAGGATCTTGAAATCTTGTTGCATATCCTGAACATTCTCAATTCAATCAAATCAAAAATAATACTTTAGTAATAAGAGAGCTTATTGCATTCAATAATCACACTCCATCTCATAATGGTTACAGCAACATGAGTATTACATTGAGATTAAATCTCGCTCAACCTATAATTTATGGTTCCCTAAACCAAAACAGTTACAATGATATCAATTGGATTTCTTTCCAATTACTTAAGCTACCTAGACTTCTATACAACTTCTGCATCAGATGAGGTCACTTAATTGAAGACTGCAACTGCCTAGCATCTGATTTTGAGGCACACTGTGAGTTAGTTCAGACTCTTCGTCAATCTCTCCAAACAGAATTGCATGACCTGGACATAAGAGTCGATCCTGAGGACTCAAAAGTGCAAAGTGGAACACTCGAGCACCAATGTTTTGAACACCAGCAATCTCAGCAACAGCAGCAACACAAACAACAACTTTATTGAAGCAACAATCTAAATTCTAAATGTGCTGACATTCCATTCATTCCGTAACTTCACATTCTGTTTACAAATATTGATGCAGCATCCTTGGGGCCGGTGGAGCTTCTACCTTAATTAGTGTTTTCTACTCTTTTTTCCTTGTAGTGTGACCAAGTTAAGTGTTTAAGTGTTCTTATGGTGTACTACATTTTTTTTACCTCTGCAGGTTATTTTGGTTTCAATTTTTATCACCTGCAGGTTAAGTCAGTTGCTTTGTGTTAACAAATTTTAGTTAAAATCCAGTTTAGTTAGTATATTAACCGTCTAGTTTTAATTTCATCATATCTGCATCTTAGAGGTCTGTTGCTGCAATGTGTACTCTGTAAAATTGGACCTAGAGATATTAGGTTAGATTCTTACTAGACTCTCCTTCCTTTCCAATTTTTTTCATAAGTAATAAGACATCAGTCTGTACTAGTCTTGTTTAACCCCTAAAAGTGTTTTTTTAAATCTTATTTTATATTGTGTGTTTTGGGTCCTCTCTGTACCACATAGTACTTTTGAGATACTTTTTTTTTTTACTTTTTACCATAGTTTTGGTTAAAATATAGTAGTTCAGTTTTTTCTGTTTTTACTCAAATTTCACTTACAACTGCATACATATCTCTGTATTTTCTTGTGTTTGGTTTTTCGCTTAGCAACTGACAGCTTTGGCCTTGTTTTGCTAGTTTTTTATCTGACTGCTTCCTGGTTGCGAATTAACCTCTCTGGGGGTACAATTTTTTCGGGTGTGTTCAAGTCCTATAGGGCCTTTTCATCTTTCAAAGACCACTACAAACCTTATTCACTATTGCCTCTTATCCTCCAATTTATCCTCTTACAGCAAACCCATTTAAACTAGGTTACTTCATCATCATAATGATTACTCTAGCGTGGAATTGTCAAGGCATAAACTTCCCATATTCAATTCAACATCTGAAAGGGTTAGTCTCTCTTCACAAACCTAGCATCTTGTTTCTTTCTGAAACATTAGCTAATGACCAACACATGAGAAGATTATCACAAACCCTTCAGTACAATAATTACTTCACTGCCCCAAAAATCGGAAGACGAGGTGGACTATGTCTTATGTGGGAAGATAACCTAAATATTCAAATTCCATTCCACTCTCAAAGTTACATTCATACAAAAGTTACACCACTACCCCCAGAACAACCGTGGTTTTGCACGGATATCTATGGACCACCACATCCGGATACAAGGAAAAATCTATGGCAGGAGTTCCCCACAATATTTAGCAACATCAATCCTTCCATTCCTTGGCTATTTCTAGGAGACTTCAACGACGTCCTAGATCAATCCGAAAAGGAGGACGACCAGTAACATATGCTCAATCTCAACCTCTACTCACTCTCATTGATCAAATTGGTTTTATAGATCTGGGATTCCGAGGAGATCCTAAACCTGGAAAAACAACCAAATGGGGCAAGATAATATTCTAGAAAGATTAGATAGAGCTTTGGCAACCCAACCTTGGAGAACGGAGAATCCACATGCAGCAGTCACTCATCTTCCAAGAATATCACCTGATCACGTACCAATACTGCTACAAAAGAAAGCAATGGATTGGCAAGGCACACAAAACTACAAATTTGAACACTTATGGCTCTCCCATCCCCAACTCAAGCAAATAGTCGAATCGGCCTGGGAGCAACAATAAGATAGTGAACCTACCCTCGACCTCCAACTAAAACTCATAACAACATGACAAACCATCTTAGAATGGAACAAAGAAACCTTTGTCCACCTACCAACTATGATCAAGAAATCAACATCCAAGATAAAACACACACAAAATCAATGTGCAACCCAATTAGGCACCGACCTGAAATTCTGGCTACAACAAGAGAAACAACTACGAAAAGACCATTTAGAACTCTTACAATGTCATGCGACATACTGGCAACAAAGATCTAGAATTCGATGATTACAATCGGGGGATCTCAACACAACTTTTTTCCATACTAAAGCTACCATTCACAGAGCCTGTAATAATATACAACAATTGCAAGATCCCCAAAACAACTGGATTAACAAGAAGGAAGACGTTGTTCAACTCATTATAGATCACTACACTCAACAATATACGGTCCCACCTACAAGGATTAATGAAGAGATTTTTACAAATATCAGACCAAGATTAACTCCAAGGCAATCAGACCTACTCATAAAGGAAGTAACTACAACGGAAATCAAACAAGCCCTCTTCTCCATAAATTCAGAAAGCGCTCCAGGTCCAGACGGCTACACAAGTAAGTTTTTTAAAGTTTTCTGGGAAACAACTCACCAACAATTGATAGCAATGGTTCAAAGTTTTTTTAATAACCTAAATATACATCCTCTCATGAATCACACAAACATAACACTAATACCTAAAATCGACCATCCATCAAAACCATCTCAGTTCAGACCCATAGGACCCTGTAACGTTACTTATAAAATCATTTCAAAGATTCTAGTCAACCGAATCAGACCCCTTCTCCCATTTTTAATAAGCCCTTACCAAAGTGCTTTTGTTCCACAAAGATCAATACACGATAACATAACAATTGCTGGAGAACTCTTCCACCATATCAAAACCTCTAACCACACGAAAGATTCAAAAATATCTCTCAAACTAGATATCCAGAAAGCCTATGATAGCTTAGATTGGGGATTCATCAAAACCTCCTTTACAAAACTTGGATTTCCAACAGCCTTTATAGACTATATTATGTTATGTGTCACAACAGTTACATATTCAATCAAAATCAATGGTACACCCCATGGATACATCACCCCAACTAGAGGTATCAGACAAGGACCACTATCTTCCTATATTTTCATTATGTGTGCTGAAATCCTATCTACAAATCTAGGAAACTTGCAAAACCAAAATTTAGTTCGGGGACTTAACGTATCGAAAAAAGCACCACCCATTATTCATCTAATGTACGCGGATAATCTTCTAATCACATATAAAGCTTCTGATCAGAGATACCATCACCTAAAAACCCTACTACACTCTTATATCACATCCGCGGGACAAATAATTAATACTTCCAAATCAGTAATCATCTATCACCCAAAACTAGACCCGATCAAGATAAACGAACTTCAACAATTCTTTAATATGTCGGCTACCTCAAAACCTCCAATCTATTTAGGAGTCCATTTCAAACAAGGAAGAGCACCCAATCAAACCTTCGGTCCCCTCCTACAAAGACTAGCCCGAAAAGCCAAAGGATGGATGACAAAATGCTTAACTCCAGCCTGAAGACTCACTCTCATCAAAACCTCCCTAATTCCCACCACAAATCACATTATGCAAACACAAAATCTACCCAGCAATATTCATAAACAAATAGATCGTATCACCAGGAATTTTTTCTGGGGATATGACTCAACTATTAAAAAAATTCACCTTATAGGATGGGATAAAGTAACAAAACCAATATCCGAAGAAGGATTAGGAATAAGGAAGAGCAGTGATCACAATAATCCACTTCTCATGAAGAGAATCTGGAATTTGTATGAACAACCTAACTCTATTTGTGGAGGCCTCTTCAGTGCAAAATATTTCAATCAACAACCAATTCTTCAAGGAATTAACTCAATACCCTCCTCCTCCAATCCTCAATGGATACAACTGGCAGCAATTGTCCCTACCATACAACACTTGATTTTCCATCGTATTGGAAACGGATTATCAACTCCCATAGAAGCCAATTGGAATCCGCACTCAACAAACCTAAATGCATCACAATATTACCCAATCCGAATGGTAGCAGATATCATCGACCCAATCTCCCACACCTGGAATCATGAAAAATTAAACTCTCTTCCCAATTCCATAACCCAAAAAATCATGAACATCCACCTTCCCCAAAATAGTCCTCAGGACAAAATTATCTGGCCACACTCTAAATCTGGAAACTACACTACCTCATCAGGATATAAATGTCTAACCCAAAATCAACCAACTCACACTCCTCTACCACCCACCAAATTCTTATGGACTTTACCATGTCCACCGAAAATTCGGCTTTTCTTGTGGAAAGCCATTAATGAAAGATTACCAACCTTCCCACTCTTAAATCACATCCATTTGACCAACTCAGACATTTGTCCCAGATGCAATACTGATCCAAAACTAGCAAGTCACCTACTAATTCACTGTCCAACGACAACTACCTCCTGGAACACATTACTCACTCAACTATCTATTACATCAAACTCCAACCCTCCCCACCCAACCTTCACCATTACGCCTCAGACAACCATTTCACAAATCCTGCAACAACAGGCGTCGACTTCTATAATCTCCTCATTTTGTTTTCTATTCTGGACCTTATGGCTAGCTAGGAATAACCTAATATACCAACAAAAGCAAACAACTTCGGAAGAAATCCTAGCATGGGCACAAAAACTGCAACAAGGATCTTATGGAGCATTACACTATTCACCACAAATTGTACCAGGAGATGCATCATTATTTAACCACCCAACGAGAGACAAAAGGATATCAACAATATCGGTAGGATGGTCCATCCCGCACATCAGTTGGATTAAAATTAACACAGATGGAGCAACCAGAGGTCACCCAGGATTTGCGGGAGCAGGATTCATATGCAGAGATTCTGATGCACGAACTTTAATGACTCTAGCTCAACCACTAGGAATCACGACTGCCTTAACTGCAGAAACCTGGGCTCTGCTATTGGCATCAAGAACAACAGTATAAACACAATGGCCAAGAGTTCTCTTTGAAACCGATTCAGAAAACCTTCTACGATTCATCACCTCCCCTGCCCCACCATCTTGGTACATATTGGGAATGATAGAGGAAATAAAAATAAGATTTCGACAGATCCCACAAGCTGCTATTCAACACAACTACAGGGAAGGAAATCAAGCCGCATACGGGCTAGCCAATCATGCAGCAGATGGAAGTCAAACGGGGAATTTATCAACTAAAATATGGGACCAGGCAATCCCATCTTTTATTAGTAAAATTATATTTTATGATTCCATGGGTACCACATACCCAAGACAAATTGTAATCTAGCTTCTTTTATTAATATCATGCTTCAAAAAAGAAAAAAAAGATAATACATTTTTTTCTCTAACCGGAGTATAATTTATGGAGATACAAATTTTAACAAAAAAATTCTTTTTAGTGCCATAAATGAAAACTCTAGTAAAAGTGTTGCCGACTTCGTAATTATGTGCAAATAATCCAGTTCAAAATTTAACAAATATAATCAAAATTTGTTACTTCAACCATAAATCCAAATATAGATGATCGTTTTCACTAGTGAGGGGCCGATGAAGAACCCAAATGCTGACAATTCAAAGATGAATTGTAGCGAGATTATACGAATTTATCTTCAAAATATATGATAAAAGAAAATACATCAAATTTGAACGAATTCGAGTGAACACGAAGAAATTGAAAATTCACTCCTTTTAGAATAGAGGCAGTTGCATTGAATTGCATTGTGCTGGGTGGTAATTCTCCATCATCGTTGGATAAGGTAGTACTGATCCGTGTGTTTTTTTGTATTAAAATACATTCGATTTAAATGATGGGTAACTGGGGAAAAAACGATGAAATCTGATTGAAAAATACGAGAACAAATAAGTAATCTGCGAAATTGACTGAGTTGCACTGGTATTTGACAAAAAAAATTATCAAGTAATTTGAAGGATATAATTTTCAATTTCCAATTTTTTGATGAAACCCCTAGATTAGTATCATTTTAAATCTTAGGAATCAAGGTTTTTCGATTCTTTTTCATCTCCGTCTCTAATTATTTGAATCATGAAATCAAGACATGAATGGTATTATTGTCTATGTATACTAGTCTAATTAGTTATGCGACATCGTCTCAAATGATAGGATAGTGAATATAACTTGAGATATAGGTGGTTCAGTATTCACTTACCTTTTTTTGATGAAGTTCTCCAAAAGCTTTGGTTGATCTTCGCCTTCAAGGATCATTCAGTTGGTCTACTTTCGAGAATATGGGAAGGTACGGTATGCATACCCCTTGGGTTTGAGTTCAAGAATAAGGGAAGGGATGCATACCCCTTGGATCTGACTTTCACGAGCTGGCAGTGATACGCATACCCCTTGAGCCTGAATTCGTGAACCAGATGTACGCATACCCGGTACGCATACCCGGTATGCATACTATTGACTTAAATGAAGAGTTGTTACAGAATTTAGTGCTACTGGTAAGAAGAGTTGTCATATGTTGTTTCACTAATCATTTCCATTCAAGTGATTCATACACATTATTAGTATTCAATCCAATTTTTATATGTTTGTACGTATTTTCGACAATGATAATTCTCTGTTTTATTCTCATTCACTTCTTACACATTATCCGAAATTCTATCTAATTAAAAATCGATGAAAATTATTGAACTTGTTTCCTATCATTGTAATTTCAAAAATCACAGTCTTTGTTTATTTTGTAATGTGCACGATTTTGTGTGACATAAAGTATTATATTATATCCTAATTTTGTGATCCAAAAAAATTAGGGACAGAGATGAGAAATAATCAGAAAATCCTGATTCCGAAGGTTTAACATGAAATTGATCTAGCTGTTTTATATATTAGACCGATCAAGACAATTTTTTTTTTAAATTGCTACATTTCTCACAGACACTTCTAGGACAAATTTCAAGTTCAAGCTTGTTTTGTTTAAACTCTGGAAATATATTCGAGCAATGGATATTCATAGATCTTTAGCAAACTCAGTTAAAACAATTTCTTGTTCACAAACTATTTTCTTTAAAATTGATCTTTTGGAAAATTTCCCAAGCAAACGACCAATTGTTTACCATCAGTATGCACACCCTTTTGATCTGAGTTCGAGACTTTCTGACGATACGAAATCTCAAAATGCATACCCTTTTGATATGACTTCGCGAACTTCCAAGAGCACGTATGCACGCATGTACGCACACCTTTTGGATCGGATTTCACAACTGCCAAAGCTACACATACTCGGTATGCATACCTGGTTAACCTAGCCTAGTTCGGAAGCTTAAGTGCAAAGTAAAAAGTACATGAAGTGTCTAAGGTTAAACATACTCGCTGTGTATACCTTGACCATGGATATAGTTCACTTTTGCTATATTTCTCATACACACTTCTAAGACAAGTTTCAAGTTCAAGCTTGTCTTGTTTAGAATTATGAAAATATATTCGAGCAATGGATATTCTTAGATCTTTAGCAAACTCAGTTAGAACAATTTATTGTTCACAAACTATTTTCTTTAAAATTGATCTTTTGGAAAATTTCCCAAGCAAACAACCAACTGTTTACCAATAGTATGCATACCCTTTTGATCTGAGTTCGGGATTTCCTGACGATACGAATACCCAGTATGCATACCCTTCTTATATGACTTTGCGAACTTCCAAGAGCACGTATGCACGCAAATACGTAAACCTTTTGGATCTGATTTCACAACTGCCAAAGGTACCCATACTCGGTATGCATACCTGGTTAACCTAGCCTAGTGAAGCTTAAGTGCAAAGGAAAAAGTGCATGAAGTGCCTAAGGTTAAACGTACTCGTTGTGCATACCTTGACCATGGCTATAGTTCACTTTTGCTATACTTCTCATACACATTTCTAAGAAAAATTTCAAGTTCAAGCTTGTCTTGTTTAAAACTCTGGAAATATTTTCGAGCAATGGATATTCTTAGATCTTTAGAAAACTCAGTTAGAACAATTTTATTGTTCACAAACTATTTTCTTTAAAATTGATCTTTTGGAAAATTTCCCAAGCAAACAACCAACTGTTTACTATCAGTATGCATACCCTTTTGATCTGAGTTCGGGACTTCCTGACAATACGAATACCCAGTATGCATACCCTTCTAATATGACTTCACGAACTTCCAAGAGCACGTATGCACGCAGGTACACACACCTTTTGGATATGATTTCAAAACTTCCAAAGCTATCCATACTCGGTATGTGAACCATATGATAATCCCTATGATTCATGTGATCCATGTGATTTTTCACGAAATATTGGTTGTTCTAGTTCTCCCTAATAAATAATTCTTTGGATCACATTTATGGTTGTTGGATGGAGTGGTAATCTATGTGATTCTTGTGTTAGAACGCACTTATAGTCATTGAAAGATGTTAAGTTAGGTCTAGCAGTGTCGAACAAGATTGAATACATTACTGGTGAAATTGACTAAGGTCATTAATTGACTAGTCTATAAAATTAATCCAATTTAACATGATTTTACTCTATTCCATCAAAATAACAATATCATGCTTAATGTTATCAGATCAGACTTAGTATGACTAATTATATTCGTCTAAGTCCATATAATTCATTTCAATTGTACTCGATTTTCCCCCAACGTTGTTAGATCAAGCTTACCTTAAACTTCATCTAATTTAACCTAATTTAACTCAATTTTATCAAAATAACTAGTTATGCTTAATGTTATCGGATCAGGCACGGTATAAGTGATTGTCTGCCTAACTCCATCTAACACATTTCAAAGGTACTCAATTTACCGAAAATATTACTAGGTCAGGCCTAACCATCCACAAACTCAATATAATTTTATTCGCATTTATACTATTTTAATTTTACTCCATTCAATCAAAATATATAAATCATGCTTAATGTTATCAAACCATACTGATTAATATGACTGATTATTCGCCTAATTTCATCTAATTCATTCCACTAGTTTGCAATTTCCTATCAACAACGCTACATCATACTTATCTTGACTAATTACCAATAAACTTAGCCTAATTTAACTCAGTTTTATTCTGCTCTATATAAATAATTATATTATACTCAATGTAAGATCAAAATCGATATCGAGTGATGACATCATCAAAAAAATTTATTACGAAAAAAAATTTCCTATATATTATAAAGTGTGTCTAAGTAAAGAAACAAAAATAAAAATCCACGTTATTTGGCCGTTAATACATTTCTCATCAAAATATACTCTTCCTAATGGATAAATAAAAAAAAGTTCAAAAAAAGTTCAGAAAGGAGTAAGGGTCGAGCTTGTTACTAGGATTCTTTCCAGTTTTCTGAAATGATTTTGTGATTTTTTTTTTATTAATTTCAAACATCTCATTTATACTATAATATTATAAGAAAATTTATTACCAAAATTTTCTTCCCATATGTTATAAAGTGTGTATAAGTAAAGAAACAAAAATAAAATCTATATTTTAGACCCTTAAAACATTTCTCATTAAGATATACTCTTCTTAGTATAAAAAAAAAGTTCATTAAAGATTATAAAAAATTTATTACCAAAATTTTCTAGTATATAAATAAACAAACAAAAATTAAATCTACATTTTTCAGCCGATAATATATGGGCCCTTTACAGAATGGTCATACTTTTTGTAATTGGGTCATAAAATGGTCACATTTTTGTAATTAGTTCACAAAACAGTCATACTTCCATTCGATTTAACACTTTTGAATAAAAGAATGTTATCTTTTTCTAAAATACCCTCCTTCAAAATACCCTTCCCATTTAACTAATTAGTTGAAGTGGTGGTGATCTAGCGGTGGTGGAATCTAAAGAATCTTCACTAAACCTCAGAGGGGAAACGGTGAACCATTTGAGTGAATGCGGTGTAACGAACCTGAATGTGGTGTAACGAACCTTAATGTGGTGTAACGATCTTGATTTCTGTGTAACGGTGTGTAAGTGGTGGCACCACCACCTACAAATAGCACCACCGTCAAAACAATTACAATGAAGAAAAAATCTAAAATTGTGTATGATCATTTGGTTAATAGTTTGTAACAGTAGGATGGTTTTATGAACCGGGTTCTAATACTATGACCATTTTGCAATATTTTCTTAATACATTTCTCATTAAAATATACTCTTGTTAATAGAAGATAAAAGGCACTAGCCAGATGAAACCTTAAATATTCTTTTGCCTTTACACGTGGTAATAAGATAAACATCAAATATTGATCAACCAACCAAACCAATGTTGGAGTTAATATTCGTCTAGCCATGTAACACTGTAACTAAAATCCAGATACTTTCTTAGACGTCCGATCTTCTCGAGATTGAGTTCCTTGTCACCTCAAAAGAGAAAGAAAACCCTAACCTTATGAAAAAGCGGGGGTATAACAACCACACCCGATATTTCGCTTAGCAATCTGTATGGACGAGCTCCAATATACTTTCTAGAGAATCTACTAGACAGTCAGACTCAATCTAGATAAAAGTTCATCAAAGGAATAAATATCTCAATCTCTCGATTTGATCTATACTCAAGCAAATAGAAATCTACGAGTCTTTATCAAATACTAGAGAAATAACTTGGATGGTACCAAAGACCAATATCCAAGTGTCAATAAATTTAAATCAACAACCAAAGGTTGGATATTCTAATTGATTGAACTAACGCACAACCTGTGATATTTCAATTATAAAGATAAACAATATAAGAAATAACACAGACACCAGAATTTTGTTAATGAGGAAACCGCAAATGCAAAAAAACCCCGGGACCTAGTCCATATTGAACACACACTGAATTAAGCCGCTACAGACTCTATCCTACTTCAAACTAACTTCGGTCTGGACTGTAGTTGAACCTCAATCAATCTCATACTGATCCAAGGTATTATGCTTCTATGTCTCTGATCCTAGCAGGATACTACGCACTTGATTCCCTTAGCTGATCTCATCCATAACTAAGAGTTGCTACGACCCAAAGTCGAAGACTTGATAAAAAAATTTGTATCACACAGAAAATTCTATAGGATTGAATAAATATGTCTCTCACAGAAATACCCAAAAGTTATTGTTTTTTCTTTTGATAAATCAAGGTGAACAGGAACCAATTCATAACCCGAACTTATATTCTCGAAGAACAGCCTAGTATTAGCAATCACCTCAGAATAATCTTAATCGACACAGCGAAAGAATCTATTGTGGAATCAAAAACGATGAGATGAAGATGTTTGTGACTACTTTTATATCTTGCCTATCGGAGATATCAATCTCAATCCAATCTTTGCAACTGTACTCGTACGATAGAAACAACAAGATCAGATCCCAATGAAGTAGTACGATTGTACTCGTACGATAGAAACAACTACGAGAAAGTAGTATCGGTCTAGCTTCACAATCCCAATGAAGTCTATAATTCGTTAACCTGGTTTTAGAAAAGAAAACCAAAGGTTAAAGGATAATCGACTCTAACTTACAACTAGTATCACACGTAAGGTGTGGGGATTATGATCCCAGTTGCTAGAGTTCTCCCTTATATAGTCTTTCAAATCAGGGTTTGCAATCAATGTTAGCTTAGTAACAAAGAATTCAATATTCACCATTAAATGAAAACCTGATTAGATACAAGCTAATATCTTTCAACCGTTGGATCGAAAACTTAGCTTGTTACTGGTAGGCTTTGGGATATGTATAAAATAAGAGCAAAGATAGCCTACAGTGATAACATGCAAGTGCACATGGTCAAATTGTAGTAATGTGTGCAAGACAGGGTCATTCCACAGGGACTTGGGGTGTATTGAAGCATTCCTAAGCTAGTTAATCTAAATGCAATGAGTGACAAAGCAATAAGGCAGATGCAAAGATGGGAAAACAGTTAACAAAGCAAAGCAAATGACATGAAATTTAAGAACCAAAACAGCAAAGCAATATGGAAAAACAGTTAAGAACCAAGGCTGTAAGCCAAGGGCAGGGAGGAGTTTGTGCACTGATTTCCACCTTGTGTCCTAATCAAGCAATGCAATTCTAGGTTGAGTTGAAGACCTTGAGCATATATTAGAATGGGAGGAAAATCAGCTTGCTCACTGATATGCCCCTAGTATTGACTGTCTTTTGACAGCACAGTCAATCACAGGCATACCAGAGCACTGATTACTTCCCATTGCTCAAGCAAAACAGGCATCAAGATAACTATCCTAGCAATACATCATTCAACAGTGCACTAGGCTTCATCTGAGCCTTAACTGAAGAACTAGAACATGTTGACAGTAATTAAAAACATGATGAACATAAAGAGTAATTGAAATTGAAACAAAAACAAAAACAAAAACAGAACATGTGAGGAATTGAGGAACTGGCTATTCCAGTCCTCTTGGTGGTGCACTGGCTAGTCCAGGCATACCTCCAATCAAACACCCGTAGTCCCTATTTATACTTACAATCCTCTAACCCAAAAATCCCCAAATCAGAAATTAGGGTTTCACAAAATTATAAAATTAAACTCACCTAATCTCTGCTAGACACTCAATGGCGCTCACCCATGCTGCTACATCCTCAATTGTTTCTACCCATGCCTCCAACTCGTCTCTAGCTTCAATCTATTTCATCAATTTCTAATCCTAGGGTTTCAGTTGAACTAGGGTTGAGAAATCGATGAAAAGGTGGAAAGAGAGTTGGTGAACGTGGTGGTGATGATGGGTTTCGCTTTTAGGGTGGAGTAGAGTGGTTTGGTGGTGTCAGGGAATGGTGGTGATGATGGAGAAGGTGGTGACAGTGGAGTAGTTGCAGAGGGAGTGGGAGGAAGAAGATGGGTTCGATGGAAAGAAAGAGGGGAGTGTTTGGCGATGGGTATAGGTGTAAGTTGTTACAGTGTGAAGCGGGTGTAGCCAATTCGATGTCCAGCGAAGCTGAGCCGTGGGATGCGTAAATGATAGATAAATCTAACGGCTACAAGTGAAGAGGCTGGTATCGACCGTCGGATGCGTGATACAACGAAACTGACGGCTCAAGATGGAGTTAGGTGCTGTAGTGTTAGACAGGAGCTTCAGACTTTGATGTACTGGCGATGCTGCGACCATAGGATGCTGAGATGATCCAATCTGACGGCTAGAAAAGGAAACGGGTATGGATATATGAAATGGATTTGGGTGAGGGTTTTGGGCCTTGGGTATGCCAAGCCCATATCTTCTTTAAGAACAATTCTTCCTCTTCAAGCCCACTTCTAGCCTTTTGGTCTTGTGCACAACATTCTTCGCGGCTTCCTTGTGTAATTCCTCCCGGCTTTTCACTACTTTTCTACTCTTTTCGCTCCGCTATTCATCCAAACTTTATTTATTACCTAAAAATGCAAAATTAGTTAATAAAAATATTTATTCTTGAAAACAAAGAAAATACAGAATATGGGATAAAATGTAGAATTAATGCACAAAAGATGAGTTAAATGCCAAGAAAAATATATAGAAATATGCACTTTTTAGCACTCATCAAATACCCCCAAACCTGAATTTTACTTGTCCTCAAGTAAAACAAAACTAAGGAAATCCTACCTATACCACTGTCGCTGGTCTCTCGAATGCATTTAGCGTATGCACTAAGCCTTTTAAACCACTAAGTGTCCCTAGTGGACGAGTGAAGTCTCGTGAAGGTTTGCTTAGAACGTACCTACAAAGTTCTAGGTCAAAATATAAGCTCAGATTCCATCAAATGTGACATGTGCAAGTCAGTTTAAGCTCACAGCAAAATGGAGATGTCAATCTAGCTATCAAAGGCACAATCCTAGCACTGATAACAAAAAAGACATGTGATAAGAGTGTAAAGTGTATCTACACATGTGTCTAGAATGACCTGAAGTTATGACTACTAATCACCAAGAGATAGTTTTTAGGCTAAGAACCGAATTCTAAGCCAAGCTAGCTGTCCGGCTTTACGAGAATTGTGAATGTTCACCCAATGAGTTGGTGATATTTCAGTTTACCCGCGTTATACATCGATGGCTGCACCCTCCTTGCTTATTACAAGACTATTTACAACAAAAAGATGACTCTTTACATGACTCTTATTTACATTGATTACTCTCTTTTATTTTTGGAACAAGAGAGAACTATTGTCTTTAACATGACAAAACATGGAATAAATAAATACTTGATTTTTTTTTTTTTTTTTTTTTTTTTTTTTTGTAAGAAATAACTTTGATCTTTACAACATAGTGACACTTTTGATACATGAACAAAAAGAAAAACATAATTACATGACTCTTAGCAAGAGGTGGCCCTTATCGAATGCATCCGGTCAAATTCTATGGTTGCTTTTCTTAACGTATCCTCCAACTTCTATCCCAGCCAACCAAAGAACAAGCTAGTCAAGTCTCATTCAGTATTCTAAAGTGATTGGCAATCTAACTTCCTATCAAACACCTTGAAGATCGAGGCTATACATGTATTGGTAGATCGTGCGCGTGCAAGTTTCTTATCACATGTGAATTGTGCTAGAATCAGGGTGCCTAAATATCTAGACTAAGATCCTAATAAAAATACATATTTGCACAAGAGTCAACATTTCAAGGTAAATGAGCTCATTTTTATGATTTTTCATTTTTTAATTTTTTTGGAATTTTTAAATTTTTTCAAAAAGAGGGAGTTTGTTTTCAATTATAACATGTTATCGTGGTATCTACTCTATACCCCCAAACCTAAACTAAACATTGTCCTCAATGTTTCTAATGATAAACATATTCATAACTTGGACAAATCAGAAGAAAATGTTGAGTTTTGAGAGAAAGGAAAGAGATTACCCGATTTGACGAAAGAAAGAACCGAACTCCATTGTTCATGGTTAGAATCCAACATATTTTCAGCCGCGATCACCATGGAGTAGCAAAATATAAAGAAAACATAAAATTTCACTAAAAACTACCTACCAGATTATATACAAAAATTCACTATATACATAAAGTCTAAAGAGTTGAGGATCAACCCAAAAGACAAAGTGTTGAAACATAGACAGTTTCAAAACACTAAAATTGGACTGAAATGAGAGCGAGAGTGAAAAACCGGATGAATCACCCCCAAACCTGTAATTTTCAGCAGGTTTACTTTTAAGCACAAAATCTTTCCATTTTAGGGGTGCAGGATTCACAAGGTCTAACTCAAAATGGACTTTGTTTGGGATGGACAAACATGCATATTCCAACTGTGGCTCCTTAAAAGTATTGTATTTAGATGCAAAATAGTCCAAGAGGACTTGAGAGGCACACAGTTCCAATCCTAGGTTGGGAATCTTCAGAAAAGTTGGTTTAAAATTTTTGTTACAAACCAAATCTAGGTTGGGTGGAATAATCTCAATCTGTGACTTAGGCAAGAAGGTGACATCTAAGTTTCTCACATGCATGAGATCAAAAGTACCAATATTATCAGTCACATCAGCATTTTCTAAATCATAATCAAGTTGTGTAGCATGCTCATCATCACAACACAATTTCACAAGTCCAAATTCAGAATCATGGTTATCCGAAATATCCAAATTAACATCAAAAGAAGCAATATATTGTGGCTTAGGTATGGAATCAGACACATCAACTATATTTTCATGCATAGGATCATTAGTGTCAACAGAAGATTCAACATTACCTAAGTCATGCTCTTCACAGGATAACTGCACAATATCTAAATCAGTAGCCTCATCACATGTATATGGAATACTAGAAGAAACATCATTCATGAAGGTCGGGGCAGAAAAGCCTAATGTATTTGAACCCAAAGGTTCCATAACATTTTCAGCATAGACATGTTCTTCTAATATAACATCATCATAATCATCATCATCACAAATACATGAAAATCCTACTTTGTCAAAACCATTAGTGTTTTTCGTCCATACATCTGCCTCTAAAATAGGTGAATATGGATTGACATTTTCAGCAATAGGGTATGAAACACTATATCCAGAATTAAGCTCATTGGGAAAATCAACATCTGACTCATGGTGATTACCCATATCATGTGGCATGGTCCTAGTTTCCCTATAGGTTTCCCACTGATGGGTTTTCTCTGCAACTTCAGCTAGAAAAACCATGCATCGTCCACAGTTTTATCAATGAATTCACCATTACACATAGATTCAACCAAGGCTCGAGACTTAAAGTCTAGTCCCTCATAAAGAATGGCGACCAGTCTCCACTTCTCGAGGCCATGATGAGGACACTCAAACAACAAATCATTAAATCGTTCAAAATAATGAAAAAGTGTTTCTCCATCTAACTGGACAAAACAATTAATACTTCGACGAATAGAGATGGTCCTATGATGTGGAAAGAACTTTCCGACAAATTGATTTGTGAGTTGGTCCCAAGTGGTGATTGACTGCGGTCTCAGATTGTAAAACCATGTTTTAGCCCTTTCCTTTAAAGAAAATGTAAACAAGCGCAATTTCAAAGAGTCTTCGGATATATGGTCAGGTTGTAAAGCCCGGACAATTTGTTCAAACTCTCTTACATGGTTATAGGGATTCTCAGAATCGAACCCTCGAAATATAGGAAGTATTTGTATCATGCTTGCGTTTAGTTCAAATGGGCCATCAGTCTGGGGTAAGACGATACATGATAACTGACTTATTATGTTAGGGTACATGTATTCATGGAGACTACGGAGTTTATTCACACACTCGCCCATTTTTTCAAAAAATTTGGTTTTAATGGGTTTTGAAAATTTGGTTTGAAAGGGTTTTGAAAAGAAATTTGGTTTTGCTTGGGATAAAATTTTGGTTTTTGAAATAAGGAGCAATTTTTTTTTTTTTTTTTTTTAGCCCAAAATTTAGTTAAGTTTGGTTCACAAAAGAGGCAAGCCCAAAATCCAAAAAGTTAAGTTTAGAGCAAGCCCACTATTAAGAAACTACAAGCCTAACAAACAACTAAATTACAAGCCTAAATAAAGAAAGAAATAAAAATAAAACTAATTATTACAAACCCACAAAAAAAAAAGAGAATAAAAATAAAACTAAAATTATTACAATCCCAAACAAAGAAAGAAATAAAATTAAAATTAAAATAATTATTACATGCCCACAGATTAAAAATGGAAGCCCACAGGTTGGGTTCTCTTAATGGGTTTAGGCTTACCTTTGAAGCACAGCCCAGCTGTTCAGCTTGGTTGCAAAAGCCCAGTTGGGCTTTGGATCATCCTTCTTCAACTCCTTAACAGAGGCCCAGTTGGGTCACAACTTCTACTCCAACAGCACCAGCCCAGTCCAGCAGCAGTTTCAACAGTTACAGCTCCAGCACCAACATCTCCAAAGTTCCAGCAGGTTGCACAGCTGTAAGTCCTCAGCACCAGCAGCTTCTCAGCACCACAGTACTAAAGTATCAACAGCAGCAACAAAGCTGCAATGCAGGAAAATGCAAGATGATGTAATAAGCAAAGTGTGAAAGAAAATGCAAGAATGATGCAGTAATAACTTAAGGTGCACTAAAGATGCAGGTAACTTAACCTAAACAAGATGCAAATGTAAAATACTAGGATGCAGTGCAAGAATGCAAGAATGTAGTGACAGGAAAATGAAAGTAAACAAAAAGAACTGAAAGAATGTAGATGTGCAAGTGATATGCAAGATGATGTACCTAAAACAGAATGTAATGATAGAAAGATATGCTAAATGCAAAATATGCTGCAACTATGAAGTTATGAAATGAACTGCAATGCAAAATATGCTAAATGCACAATATGCTAAATGCAACAGCTGAATGCACTTACAGCTAAAAATGAACTGCAATGATGAAACAGGCAGTAAATGAGGAAATAACTTGTAAGAGTGACAGCAAGAGTGACAGATGAAGATGCAAGAATGAGGTTATGTGCAAGATATGCAATGAAAGTGCAAATATGCAGTGACAATGAAAAGTATGCAGTAAAATGCAGAAAATAAGAGCAAAGATAAAGAGCAAACAGCAACAGCACCGCTACCGAGTCCCCGGCAGCGGCGCCAAAAACTTGATAGCTAAGGAATTAAACCTAAAACCATGTTTTAACCTAAACCTGCAAGTATACAGGATCTAAAGTAGTGACTGAGCAAATAAGGGGAAGTCCACAGGGACAAAGAGGGAGCTGGTGTTGTTTTCTAAATCTTTCTAGTGACTAAAAGCACTAGGGAATTTGAATCCACCCAATAATCCTAAGCTAAGGAAATACCTATTCAACTTATGTTCTTGTTCCTTTCCAGGGAAGGATAAAATGGATAATATGCCAACCATTCTCACTAACTCACCCCTAGCATAAACTGTCTTCTTACAGTACAACCTATCACAGGTTCATTTGATCAATTTAGCTAACTATCATCCCTAACAGGATAAAATGGATAATAATTCTAGCTATGTTATCTAATTCACTCCTAGCATGAACTGTCTTCCCACAGTACAACTCATCACAAGTGCATTTGAATGCTTTAGCTAGTAATCATCCTACAACAGTGAACATCATAAGAACATTAAATTGAACAGAAATTTTCTCAACATATGACTAAGGGTTTCATCTACACCCTAGCAAGAGTAATTAGAACATACTAGACATGGTGAACAAATACAATTGAAATTACTGAACTTGAAATTAAACAAGAAGTAACAGTAGAGAGCACTGGCTAGTCCAGGCCTCTAAGGTGGTGCTCTGGATAATCCAGGCATGAGTTCTAATCCTCCAACACATCCCCTATTTATACATGCAACATCAAAATATCAAAATCCCCAAAAATTAGGGTTTCACCTAAATCGAAATTTAATCATACCAACTCTCTGAAATTTGATTTTGATTTCGACCCATCCCTCTTGTGCGTCTCCTACATATTCCGTTGCTTTCAATTTGCGTCTTTAGCTTAACCTAGTTTACCATTTGTACACGTCTAGGGTTTCATAGAGCCGTGTAAAAATGGAAAAGTAGACAGCTAAGAGAAGGGGTATGTGATGATGGGTGTGGAGCGGTGTACGTGGTAATTATGGTGGTGGTTGAGGAGTTGGTGGCGGACATGGGTGTAGCAGGTGGAGGAGCAGGTGGTGGAGGTTGATGTGAAGAAGAAAGGAGAATAGAGGAAATCGAGTGAGAGAAAAGTGTGATCGGTTAGGGTAGATAGGGTTTGGTGTTCCGGTGTTGATCGGACGCATCAGATTTCGATATTTGGCGAGTGATAGGCGTTGGATCGATCCATCTGAAATGCATCCAACGATAAGATGGAACATAGCTTTCAGCAACCGTCGGATGAAGAGATACAACGAAACTGACGGCTCAAGATGGAGTTAGGTGCTGTAGTGTTAGACAGGAGCTTCAGACTTTGATGTACTGGCGATGCTGCGACCATAGGATGCTGAGATGATCCAATCTGACGGCTAGAAAAGGAAACGGGTATGGATATATGAAATGGATTTGGGTGAGGGTTTTGGGCCTTGGGTATGCCAAGCCCATATCTTCTTTAAGAACAATTCTTCCTCTTCAAGCCCACTTCTATCCTTTTGGTCTTGTGCACAACATTCTTCTCGGCTTCCTTGTGTAATTCCTCCCGGCTTTTCACTACTTTTCTGCTCTTTTCGCTCCGCTATTCATCCAAACTTTATTTATTACCTAAAAATGCAAAATTAGTTAATATAAATATTTATTCTTGAAAACAAAGAAAATACAGAATATGGGATAAAATGTAGAATTAATGCACAAAAGATGAGTTAAATGCCAAGAAAAATATATAGAAATATGCACTTTTTAGCACTCATCAGTTACACACAAATGAAATGCACGTTTCTAGGTTTGTGTAACCGTACCCAAACATGTATATTTGCTGGTTCAACAATAGTTAACCAAATGGTTAGCCATATAAGCACTTTCATATCCACCATCTTCTTCTTCACCGTAACTAATTCAAATGACTCAAATGAACTAGTTCAAGAGTTGTTCAATTGTAAGGAAATCTTATGTACTACACAAGACACAGTTGAAGCAAAAAATAATTTGATTCACTCGAATCGATTCATGAACTTTATACCCACGATTTGCAAATAACAATCCTTAGTTTATATAAACATGAGTTCACAAACAATCGTTTTTAGATATAACCAACTCAAGTTCGCGGACTAGGTTCGCGGACTTAGCTCACGCCACTATTCCGGTTCTCTTGATCAACAAAGTTCGCAAACTTCGGTTCAAGGAATAAGGACTTATACATATATGTGTTTCCACAACAATGCTTATATAATCTAAACTCCCATTTCAATCATTGAAACATTCTTAGAGGACGTTATACAGTTGTTATCCACAAACTATTTTTCGTCAAAGCAATTTTCAAAGTGATTGAAACATAACATGACTTTCATTACTAGGTAAAGATGAATTTGGCTAAAGCGAAATCTACCAACACATATTTCGAGAAATATATAGACGAGGTAACCTCGACTCGAAATAGCAAATGTGTATAATCAAAGTCTATATAGCAAAACGAATTTTGTCTCAAGATAGGAGATAGAGTAGATAGACTTTTGAGTGATAGATAAGTTCAAGTCTCCACATACCTTTTTGTCGATGAAGTTCCACCAGTTCCTTGAGTAGTTCTTCGTCTTGTATGACGATCCGCCATGGAGTTCTTGAGCTGAACTACACTTTCTATCCTAGTCCGAGACTTAGCTATAGTAGACTAGAAATCAAGACTTATAGTTTTGATCACTAACATTGACAAACATGATTGAGATAGGAACGAATGCGAGTTCGACCGAGAAATGCTCTAATAATCTCCCCCTTTGTCAATTTTAGTTACAAAACTATTAATACATATAGAATACAAAAAAAGATAAATACATTTTTGAAGCTCCTATTCCACATGTTTAATCTTCAATATTACTCGAAATCTTCGTCACTTCCAAGTAGTCCAATGATCCCAAAGGTTGTAGTTCAGCATCATCGTTGTTGAAAATCCGTAGCTATAACAATGAGAAAACAGAAATCTTGATCATTGTTATACAGTGTCATAGTATCATTACACAGTATCAAAGTTCAATTGTATCACAACTTTGACAACAATACTATGGTGATATGTATCACTCCACCTTAGTCAATACTACATCTCACATGGAAACCACTCCCTCTTACATAATGATCCGAAAACCATATGTATTTGTAGTGTGAACTACATATTAATTCTCCCCCTTTTTGTCAATAAAATTGGCAAAGGTACAAGAACGGGATCCTAATAAAATTTCTAAAAGAGACATTTCATGACTAAAAGAAAGCATATATCAACTTGTTCTTTAGATGCAATCATAAAGCCGAAGCTAAATGCATTAATCAAGGAGTTTAAAAATACAAGATAACCCCTATAATATTCCACAGCCGCACTCCTCACAAAGATATGGCAATTAAGCACAAGTTCAAAAGAACTCTCCCCCATTAAATGTCATTCCCGAAAGAACAACAAGAGCGACCTTAATTTCAAAAGAAAAGAAGGATTTCTTTGGACATAACAAATCACATACGAATATGAATTTGAATCCAAAAAATACTCAATTAAATTAACCATAAGAGAATCTATGATTAATTTAATAGGAAATGCTCAACATAAGTGAACTTATGGAGACTCAAAAATACTCAATTAGATTAATCATAAGAGGACCCGTAATTAATCTAATCGGAATGCACAACCAAATTAACCACAAAAAGTAATCAATTTAATTGTTTGTGCTCGACATAAGAGAATCTATGGAGCGATTACTAAGTTAATCATAAGAAAATAATCAACTCAGTCAATATTGCTCAACATAAGAAAAAGTACGGAGCCTCACACTAATACATAAAAGATTATGGATCCGGGAAGATCAATACTACGTAATACACAAGGATTCATATTATTTTTCATCACTGTTTGCATAAAGATATACAATAGACATAATCTTTGCAAACAAAAGATTTTAACCTATCTTCCATCAATAATTGACATAATAGGCTTAACTTTTGTAATTTTTCAAAAGTCCATTCACTCTTTTATCAATACATGCATATCGACTTACGAAAGATTTTACTTTTGACAAGGTATGAGATAATCACAGTTCACGGACGCAAACACACATATCCCATAAAAAGATTGCAATATATGAAACCATAAAGATTATACTGCAAAAATCATCTTCCAAACAGTTTTAGAATTTAAACAAATAAACCTAATAACATGAAGATGAAAAAGTTGGACATAGATATGTGTAATCACAATAATGGCTATTCCAAACTCTAGTTATTCGTCTAATCAAAACAAAAAAAGAAGAAGATTTACTAGACAATAAGACCTTTGAAGAATTCTTTATCGTCCCCGAACTCCTTGTCATCAATAGCCATTGGTACATAAGGTTCATTAATATAGGAGTTGATATCAATGAACCTTCTTGATTGATGTCGAACCACGGCCTTCTGAACCTCATGCACAAAAGCCTTTATTTGATGTATCTCTTTTTGCATCTCCTTCATCACTTCAAGAACGTCAGAAAACTTCTGAGCATTTGAAGGAAAATCTCTTGGCTTCCTCACATTCCTTCTCTTTCTTTTCAAGGTAGGATATAACGGAGATTTCTCTTTTTCCTTCATGATTGATGGCTTAACAATCATATAAACATCTTTTCCGTCAGAAGACATCATGCTTGGAGTATCCATAGATGTATGGGTTTGTGAAAGGAAATTACAATTTAAACTCAATAATTAGTCTTGAGATAAAAAGAGGTTTTAGGGAAGGAAAAAGGAATGTAGGGTTACGCAACCTTTTAACAGGTTCGTGCACACACAACTCTGAATCCTAGAGAGAGTAGAATTGTCGAGAATAACCCTCCTTTATTGATAGCCACAAAACTAAGAAAAGAAGAAAAACAAACTTTTCTTAAAGCCTGAGAGGTACACAATCTTGTCTCTTTTGATCAGGCACATGAGAAAAGATTTACACATCAACACAATCAAGTCGTGTTGCGGTGAACAACAATTTGTCCACCATGTTCCTCTTGAGAGGAATCCTCAGACTTCTGTCCATCAAAACGATTTGACCATACTTTCTTCTCTAATGGTCTTGTTTTGTCTTTGGAAACTAACTTCTTAGACAAAGATAAAATCTTACATACCTCAGCAGTCTTCTGGGCAAGTTTAAGCTTATTTGTTAATCGATTTGCTCTTTGTTGAAGTTTGTTAACGTGCCTCAATTGGTGTTTGTACTTGTAACACCTTTATAGTTCATGACCCTTTTGAGAACAAAATGAACACGTCAATCTTGGAAAATATAAAGGCATCGAAGATGTGCACGCAGCTAGACACATAGTGGATCCTGAAACATTACAAACAGAGTTTCCAAATAATGGGTCAATTTTTTCTTCCAGATTGGTTGAGTTTTCTTCTGAAAGAATATTGAGATTGATGTATGTATTGCTACATTTATCAAAATCAATATTTTCACCGAGAAGTGCAACAATTGATTTCTCGTCTTCATTAGACTCATAACTGTCAGACATTTCATCAAGGGTCAGCAATACCTTTGTTCTCAGTGTATTTTCTACGATTTGGGCACTCGTTTTCAAAATGACCAAATCCTTTACACTTAAAGCACTGGGGAATATCCTCGTCAACAGTTTCATCAATATCCCTGTTTTTAGGAGGAACACAATTATGAGGTTTGACTGATGCCCGAGGCTTATCTCTGGAAAACCGTTTACTTCTCTTTAGTAAAAGATCCCTAAATTGTCTTGTGATCATCGAGAAGGATTTGTCAAGATCTTCATCCGATGAATCAGTCTCAGAGTGATCGTCTTCAGAGATATACATTTTTTTTTACTTTTATCAAGTAATTTAATATCCTCTAGTGCTTTGAACGCAATATCCTTAGATTTGGATGAATGCTCATGATCAAAGATCTTAAGCTTCCCAAACAGTATATTTCTGGAGAGATTATCTAGGTTATTTACCTCAACGATGGCATGCTTCTTAGAATCGTATCTAGATGGCAGCGATCTGAGAATTTTCATCACAATGTCCTTTTCAGGAATAGTCTTACCCAATGCAAAAGATGCATTAACAATTTCAGACACCTTGTGATTAATCTCATCAAATGTTTCTTCATCTGCCATACGAAGGTTTTCCCAATCGGAATTAAGGTTTTGAATCATAGCTTCCTTTTCACTGGTATTTCCTTCAAATACAGTTTCTAAGATATCCCAAGCTTCTTTAGACTTAGTGCAATTTGACACATGGTGCTGAAGATTTGGAGTGATGGCATGTATAATGGCATTCAAACTGTCGGAATTTTGCTTTGCAGCATTTATCTCGGCAGGGGTGTATTCACCAATGTCCTTGGGAACGTTTACATCTCCAACTGCCACGATGGGAGCATTATAACCATTAACAACATATACCCATGATTGAAAATCACGTGCTTGAAGAAAAGCTCGCATAAAAATTTTCCACCATGAGTAATTAGAACCATCGAAGACTGGTGGTACGTTTATTGTCTGTCCATAGAGTCAGATCACTAAAAACACAGACTTGTAAGGTCTTAAATGTGTTTGCCTGCTCTGATACCAATTAAAAAATCGGGGGTATAACAACCACACCCACTATTTCGCTTAGCAATATGTATGGACTAGCTCCAATATACTTTCTAGAATCAACTAGACAGTCAGACTCAATCTAGATAAAAGTACATCAAAGGAGTTGATATCTCAATCTATCGATTTGATCTATACTCAAGAAAATAGAAATCTGCGAGTCTTTATCAAATACTAGAGAGATAACTTGGATGGTACCAAAGACCAATATCCAAGTGTCAATCAATTTAAATCAAAAACCAAAGGTTGGATATTCTAATTGATTGAACTAACGCACAACCTGTGATATTTCAATTATAAAGATAAACAATATAATGCGGAAATAGAAATAACACAGACACCAAAATTTTGTTACCGAGGAAACCGCAAATGCAGAAAAACCAAGGGACCTAGTCCAGATTGAACACACATTGTATTAAGCCGCTACAAACTCTAGCCTACTTCAAACTAACTTCGGTCTGGACTGTAGTTGAACCCCAATCAATCTCACACTGATCCAAGGTACAGTTATGCTCCTACGTCTCTGATCCCAGCAGGATACTACGCACTTGATTCCTTTAGCTGATCTCACCCACAACTAAGAGTTGCTACGACCCAAATTCGAAGACTTGATAAACAAATTTGTATCACACACAAAAGTATATAGGATTGAATAAATCTGTCTCCCACAGAAATACCCAAAAGTTTTTGTTCTGTCTTTTGATAAATCAAGGTGAACAGGAACCAATTGATAACCCATACTTATATTCCCGAAGAACATCCTAGTATTATCAATCACCTCACAATAATCTTAATCGACGCGGCAAAAGAAGATATTGTGGAATCACAAACAATGAGACAAAGATGTTTGTGACTACTTTTATATCTTGCCTATCGGAGATATCAATCTCAAGCCAATCTTTGCGATTGTACTCGTACGATAGAAACAACAAGATCAGATCACACAACTACGAGAAAGTAGTATCGTCCTGGCTTCACAATCCCAATGAAGTCTTTAAGTCGTTAACCTGGTTTGAGAAAAGAAAACCAAAGGTTAAAGGAGAATCCACTCTAGCTTACAACTAGTATCGTTCGTAAGGTGTGGGGATTAGGTTTCCCAGTTGCTAGAGTTCTCCATAGAGTCTTTCAAATCAGGGTTTGCAATCAATGTTAGCTTAGTAACAAAGCATTCAATATTCACCGTTAGATGAAAACCTGATTAGATTCAAGATAATATTTTTCAACCGTTAGATCGAAAACTTAACTTGTTACACACAAATGAAATGCACGTTTCTAGGTTTACCGTACCCAAACATGTACATTTGTTGGTTCAACAATAGTTAACCAAATGGTTAGCCATATAAGCACTTTCATATCAACCATCTTCTTCGTCACCAAAAATAGTTCAAATGACTCAAATGAACTAGTTAGAGAGTTGTTCAATTGCAAGGAAATCTTATGTACTACACAAGACACAATTGAAGCAAAAACTATGATTCAGTTAAATTGATTCATGAACTTTATACCCACGGTTTGCAAATAACATTCCTTAGTTTATATAAATATGAGTTCACGAACAATCGTTTTTAGATATAACCAACTCAAGTTCATGGACTGGGTTTGCGGACTGAGTTCGCGGACTTAGCTCATGCCACTATTCCGGTTCTCTTGATCAACAAAGTTCGCAAACTTCGGTTCAAGGAATAAGGACTTATACATATATGTGTTTCCACAACAATGCTTATATCTATCAATGGTTATATAATCTAAACTCTCATTTCAATCATCGAAACATTCTTAGAGGACGTTATATAGTTGTTATTCACAAACTATTTTTCGTCAAAGCAATTTTCAAAGTGATTGAAACATAACATGACTTTTGTCACTAGGTAAAGATGAATTTGGCCAAAGCGAAAAATACCAACACATATTTCGAGAAATAAATAGACGAGGTAACCTCGGCTCGAAATAGCAAATGTGTATAATCAAAGTCTATATAGCAAAGCGACTTTTATCTCAAGATAGGAGATAGAGTAGATAGACTTTTGAGTGATAGATAAGTTCAAGTCTCCACATACCTTTTTGTCGATGAAGTTCCACCAGTTCCTTGAGTAGTTTTTCTCTTGTATGACGATCCGCCATGGAGTTCTTGAGCTGAACTACACTTTCTATCCTAGTCCGAGACTTAGCTATAGTAGACTAGAAATCAAGACTTATAATTTTGATCACTAACATTGACAAAATGCTTGAGATAGCAACGCATGCATGTTCGACCGAGCAATTAATATGACACTAATTAGTAAAGTATTTATAATGGTTAGTTGAAAAAACCACGGTCATAAATTTATCCCTCGTAGATAAATCTCGGTCGCTCTTTTTCTAGCCTAACTTAGCCAAGCGTTGTTTTGTATTCTAGAAAATTTTCTACCATCGTTTTTGCACCTATCAAGTTTTACTTCCGCTTTAAAAAAAAGGTAGTAGTATTGTTTTTCATTTTGCTTAAAAATCGAAAAGGAAAAGAAAAAATAAAATAAATGAAAGTATCTTTTTTTCGAAACTACTCAATGTAGGTTGACGGATGTTCCCTTGTGGGTACGACCAACTACTCAGTTTACTGACTGCAACTAATTACTCTCTCTTTGCAAATCATCATGCGAACCATTCATGTCCTATCTCACACTAAAAACAAACTCAATCTTATGTCACCAAAATCTCTTGTTTCCTCGATTTCATACACAAAACCAAACCCATTTTCTGATTCTCTCGCTCCATCCCATTTTCATCGTCAAAAACCTTTCACATCTTTCTTCAATTCTCCTCCACGAACATTTGCAACCATGCTTGGAGGAAGTAGAACACAAGAAGAAGATTTAGTAAAAGGAAATGTTTTCCCTGATGGACTTGCTGTTATCATTCTTGATCGTCTTAAATTTATCGGACACGACCGAAGGGAGGAGTCCTTTAGTGATGAAAATATGTGTCTTTGTCAGTCACAATTTTTGTGCAAAAAAACTGCACAAAAAGTTCAATTTCTGGAATTTGAGAAACGGATGTAAAGTATTCAAAAAATTGATCATGAATTTCGACCAAACTCAGTCAAATGAACATATTTGCGGTTCAAACTTCTTTAAAAAAATCATTACATTAATCGGATGATTGGGACTCTTAACGAAAAAAAATCTCTGTTTTTCTGAGAACCAATGTTCTTGACTGTGTCGGGTAGAGAAGATGAAGTTTAGGGTCGGGAAAAACCCATATACCACCCACACTGTATATTTGAATCATCATCTTCCAATTTCCCCCTTATCTCTTTGTTCGAACGCACTAATTGATGCTTGAAAGAGGAGCTAATCTATAAAGACAACTATCATGTCCATCCCTGAATCCTGAACCCATTACTTTCTTTGCGTGCGAAACACTCTCATCAAAATCACCGAGTGAAACTGAATTAAAGAGTTTGACTACTCTTGCTAGTGGAAGAACAACTGATAAAATGAGAAGACAGATACAACTGAGAAAGTTGATAATCTTCAAATTCTTCTTCCATTATACAATGATTAAAAGGTACCTATTCTTCAAAATCTCCATAGAATTATAGAAACAATTTAGATCAGTTTCTTCTTACTGTTCTCCAAATTAAAAATCAATTGAATTTTGAATTCTCTACCAAATCAATTGAACTCATCAAAAGTTTGCTACTAGAAGTAAGAGATATAGAGAGAGTGAATACAGAAAGAGAAAATGATCAAGGTGATAAGCAGAAAAGAGCCGACGAAGAAAAAAAAGATAAGGATGCGGACAAGGAAATACAGGTTTGGGTTTGTGTTTGGGTTGTTTTTTTTTTCTTTTCATAGGTAAGGACGACTACTATGCACATGCTAAAAAAATGGTGTTTGACATACTAGGTGGCATGGCAAACTAATTGCGTCACTATGGGAAAATCCATTAGCGCTAGAGTTTTTAACGAGCGATATTAACTATATTGCTGGCGATAAAGACTAATTAGATCGCTGGCGTTGTAATCAATATCGCTAGAGATTTATATTCTAACGCCTATAAATATCCAACAATACCATTCTTCTCTTCACAATTCCTTCTCAACTCTTCTTTTCCCTTCTCAAACACAATCACTTCTTAAACAAAAATGGAGAGAAAAAAAAGAAACAAAAAATCCAAAGGATGTACTAGTGTCCCAGCCAGTGGAATAAGTTTTGTTGTGGATACAAATTATGAGTTTAATAATGTTAGACAAGTAGCCGGTAAAGGTATCTTCTCTAATCACCTATCTGACCATGAGGAGCGAGTTAATTCGGTAAATCTAAGAGGTGGATGGACTGTGTTACAAGTGATTTTTCAATTACTTCCCCCAGTTGTTCAAGAGAGAGTTAGAAGATATCCTTGGCGACATATATATTATATTCAACCCATAAACCACCGGACTCAAGGAGTTCAAGTTATATTTGAAAGATGGTGGAAGACTACAAACACGTTCTTTTTCAAGGACTTTGAATGCGGTAAGTTAGTTTTTTCCAGTAATTTCTTTTTTAAATTATGTATTTTGTTTTATAAAAATCAACAAACGCTAATTATGAATAATTATTGTTAATAGGAGTTTCCCCACTAGATTTGTACATGTTAACTGGAATTCCATGTGAGGGAACCTTACTTCCATTTAACACACTAAATTGGTTGGCAGAAGACAAATGGAAACAAAGACCTCCTTTATACTGTAGTGAATTAGAAGGAAATCCATCACATAGAAGAATTAAGCGAATGGGTTAAAAGTGTATGGGTTGATTTTTTTTACAACGTTATGCTAGGAATATGGAGGAGAACATGCATGCTGGTAATCAATATTTGTTCTCTAACCATTATGCGGAGATCGAAAGGGTGTTTATCTTGTGGAACTAGGCCAATGTCTATTTCCAAATGCTAGCTCAGTGGTCTTAATTGGTTTTCTCGATGCATTATAAGATTTAGAACAAGCACCAACATATGATTGGGGGTCTGCTATTTTATCAGAGATTTACATGACACTTGGTGATACGATGTGTGTAAAAGATAGTTTTAATGCTTTTTGGGGCGTTCTGGAGGTAAGAACCAATATTTTTCCAAGTATTTGTTTGTTATTTTCACATGGAAAATTTAATAACCAATAATGTTTTTATTTGCAGTATTGGTGGTATACATGGTTCCGTGTTGCGGAACCTTCTCTTAAGAATCATACCAATGTTTTTTCGATCATAAAGAAGTACGATTCCGAGAATTGGCAACCTCTACAGATTGAAGATGGTCAACATACTTCTATTGTTCATAAGATTCAACAGTTGAGTAGAACAAGCCATAACTTTGTCCCCCAGCCGTATCTAGGAATACCTGAGTTCGAAGAAGAACAAGCTCAGAGAATGTTACAGATAAGCCTTACAAGGATCGTGTTATACTACCCTATTTCTCAAAAGGGTGTTTGGTATTATGGTGAAAGACAACTTCTTCAATTTCAAAGAAGATCAATTAAATCCGTCAACCCCTATCAAAGTTCTGAGGTTTCTGAAGATGATTACTTCAAATTGTTAAGGGAAAGTTATCATTGGCAAGAAGCTGATCAATTGATCCGGGAGCCAACGGATATAAATGATTACCTATTTTGGTTTGACACTATTTTCAAGCCCAATATTGCTAAGCAACCGCAAAATTTGGGTCGAGTTGATTTCCCAGTTTTAGGTAGGATTCCACTTGCTGATGACTATCTTCCTTCCCAACCTCCACCAGAGACGGGAGACACATTTGCATATCCTTCTCAAAGTTCATCGTCAGCTATGCCACCATTTTCTTGGGAGGTACAGACTATATCCGCCACATCTGGAGAGGTTGTTACTTATCCAATTACTTCTAGTGCACCCGATCGGAGTTATCCATACTTGGGGGGGGGGGGGGGGGGGGTCAATGCCACACCGGTGGAGTTTCAGGCTTGGTGTAACAATTATGAAGCTCTACTTCAGGGATTTCAGAGATTCCACTTGGATGAGTTGCAAAAATAGAGGGACAACATGATGTTTGACATGAGTCAAGGATTTGAGGGTTATGATGGTTCAGGTAGTAGTAGGGGAATGAGTCCCAGTGGTATAGGAATGAGTCTCAGTGGTAGAGGTGGTAGAGGAATGACTCATTTGAGTCCCGGTGGTGGAGGAATGAGTCCAACTGGAAGTCACCAAAGTCGTGGAACTGAAAGAAGAGTGAAACGTCGTATGTAGGAGGTACCAGAAAGTTCTACTCCAAACCTAGTGTTAGATACTCATGTAGAACGTGGAGCTGATGAAAACGTTGGCATGGATACAACTCCGGCATGTCCGCTTGGACAGATGGACATAATGACTCCTGGAGGTGGTGTGAACTTATAATTTATTAGGCAATCTAATTTGTTTACCCCAATTGCCTCAACCCCCCAATTGCCTCAAGCTCTTCATCATTTCAGTTATATCAGCAAACTCCTCCACCATATCAAGAACACGCATTTTAAGATTTGTATCGTGTTCCCTTGCATCCTCTTAATTTCCAAGATTTTGCTGATTCTGATGAGACTCAACCACCAAGTCAGTCTCAAACTAAACAAGGCTCGATAACTGTAATATTGAACAGTACCCTTAATCCAGAAAACGTGGGTAATTGGGTCTTTGGTCAAGGAAGAAACGGTGAAGGCAACGGTCAAGGAAATCAGTAGTTTATTTGCATAATTTAATTTAAATATTTCAGATGTAATCTTTTTATTTTAATTAAAAAACTACCTTTTAATTGAAAACTAGTTTTACATTTCAACATAATATCTCAAATATATATCTATCTCAAATCTATATTCCTTGCAACTGAAACCCAACATCGAATTACAAAAATATTTTCTTAAATTGTGAATTGAACTAGGGTTCGAGCGTTGGATAATGAATTATCATAATATTTTCATAGATTATAATCGTGAAAAACTGCAGCCGTTGGATGATGAATTAATCAGCGATAATCATAAAACCGAGCGACAACTTGACTAACGCTGGCGATTAACTGACCAACGAGCGACGGGAAGATCATCGCTCGATGGAAACTCTGTCGTGTATGCCTATATGCCAGGACTGGCATATAGGCATACGAGTTTGGCAGTTTGGCATACCCATAATAGGTGCATATATGCCAAATTTCATGTTTTGGCGTGTCCATAGGAATAGGCCTAAAGACTGTCAAATTTACCATATCACCCTCATCTTTACACAACTTATTTATACCTTTGTGGTTTGAAAGTAAATGTTAATACATGTCATGCGGCTTATGCCTAAAGCCTACCCCTGGGTATACTCTAAGCTTGTCTGCAATGTGTCTATGAGTCTATTCGGATTTGGTATTTGAGTTTACAAATAAATGTGCTGAAGTCCTAAATTCATATAGTACATCTTATGCGCACAAGACGTGAGTGCTTCAGTATTTGTGTACAAAAAATGTGGTTAGAGGAAGGGTGATGAATGTAAGTCCATGGTTTCGTCGCCCCCCACCGCTGCGCGGTCATCTAGTTAGTTTATTGTGCAGGTGGTGATGTGAAGCAAATTTCTACCAGACGCTAAATTTTATTAGTTTATTGTTTCCTAGGAGCCTATGATTTTCACGGTTCGTAGCATGAAATCATCTCACTTTTATGTGGTTAATACTTTGCATTGTCTGAGAATGTTGCTTCGGAAGCTTGCATCCGTTCTGATGCATTCATTATATTTGTTTTTGGAATGTCATAGGTTCTTGCTTGTAAACTATTTTTGTTTCATGGATAAACAGTTCTATACTTATCATTGTGTTATCCGCAATATGAACTGCACACTGTTTGCAAGAGCACTTGTTTAGAAGATTTATCTTTCAAATACTTAGTTCACAATAAGTATATGCCACAAATAGCTTATCTGGATAACCTAATAAGCATATAACTGTTGATTCCTTGACAAACATATCGTACATTTTTTATGTTGTTGTAGAAAAACTCACTCGTTTGGCTTATAACACATTTCAGTCTGTGCATAAACTTTGATGTACTGCCTTTGCAATGTTATAAATGAATGCAGATCTCCTTATAGTTTTGCTCCTTATTGTGGTAGGCACTGTCTCCTGTATCAGTTGTGTTATGCACATTAAGGTGATTAATGGACTTAGGCATAAATACGCATTCAGTGCTCCTGAATTATTTTCCTGCCACAATTCTATTGCAGGTGATTGCGGCAGAATATTCTCTGATATCCAAAATCTCTGACTGCAAAGTGCCATATATTTCTTTTACGGATGGAATAATAATGGGTTTCGGAATTGGTTTATCTGGGCATGGTCGCATCCCGTCATCAGGCTTTGATTGGCAATAACGTGCCTTGGTCTATTCGTCAGAGATGGTTTGCTGCTTGTTCTACTTACGATTCTGTCAGATATGAGCATGCTTATAGAGAAGTTAATTTCATTGCTCATGTCTTACCAAAACATTCAGTTTCTTTTAAGGCAGTATCCAAAATGACTTGCCTCACTGTAATTTTTTCTTTTCATCAATCTAATTTTGCATAGAACGTACTTTTCCAACAAGTGAATGTACGTATGCTGTCATGTGTGCAACGATTTTTTTTTTAACAGCTGTAATAACCCCAAGGTCGGCTGCCCTGAGCAACCCACGGCCAGTGCTATAAAGAATCCTTGCTACGGGGGAAATTCACACCTTAATTTATTTTTGCGAAGTCACGAGACAGACCTAAAACCCAAAACCCTACCACGATAAAGAGACGACGAGACGAAAAACGGATCATGCGGATCAACCTCCCGGATGATATCGTTGTCTACATATTATTGAAGTTACCTGCAAAATCAATATGCAAATTCAGGTGCATTTGTAAATACTGGTACAACAACTTATTCAAGGACCCTCACTTTATTAATACTCGTCTTAAGCACAGCATTGAAGGCGAAAGATTAAATTGTTTTTCAATAAAAAATGGTGATGCATATAGATTCTCCATGCATAATATCACAAAAGATGGGCACTGTGAGTATGTTAAGATGCAGGATTCACCATTTAAAGATACAAGTCTGGATAGTCAAATTCTTGGTTCTTGTAATGGTTTGATTTTGATGAGAAGCTATGATCCAAAAGATTATACTCGTTGGCTTTGGAACCCATATACTAAAGAGTCCAAGGAAGTAGTGATTCCAAAAATTAGAGATGAACCAGTATACAGTGTTGCATATGGCATTGGTTATAATTGTGATACCGATGATTACGTGATTGTGGTAGCCAACTTTTACAGTAGCCTAAGGGGTTGTGAATTTCATGTTTATACATTAAGATCGAATTCATGCAAAACCTTACCCAACGTTCTCCCTTATGTAATTTTTGTTGGGTGCAATAATCAAAAACAAGGAAAAATCAAATAAACAAAAGTTATTGATACTTAGCTCTTTATAATGGAAGTGATCGATTTGATGAAACGGACGAGCTCCCCATATCTCCGCAACAGCAACAAGGCAAAACTTTGGAAAAACAGAGTGAGTCACGTGTTCAACATGTTGTCCTTAAGACATTAGCGCCCGGCTACACTCAAGAGTGATGCTATAGCCTTCACAAGACGGATATCTCCAGGATAAAACACCCTACTACACCTACTACTAGCATATATAGTAGATGCTCAACTTGAGCTTGGCAACTCCGAAAAAACCGTAAAGGAAAATCTTGAACACTTGAGAAAACAATATAAAATGTTTTTTCTCTTAGGGGTCCCTCTAAATATAGAGCAACCCCTTTCCCATAGATTTTACAAAAGTAGTGAATTTGTTTATATAATTGACAAATACAACTTAAGAAGAAAAACTCCCTGATGTGGGACTAAAAGGTTTATATAGTTTCTTAAAACTACTAAAAATTGGAAACTCCACAATGTGGGACTAATAAGTTTCATTCACAAAAGAAAATAATAAATTATAATTTTTATTAAAACTTAAAAAAATTATTTTTTTATTAATCGTGTTCCAACAATCCCCCACATGAATGAAAACTCAATAAAACATGAAAACACATATAGATCTTGGTAAATCAACATCCCATTCTCACGATCCAAGCAGACTGATCGTGCAAGTGTTGAAATCATACTAGTCATTTATACGTCCTCTCCCTCACACAAAAGTGTGTTGACCCCAGGGTCATACTATGGATTGCACAAATCATAATAATATTGAGAGCTTTCATCTTTAGTTCTCACATGGTGAGACTATAGGTATCTTTCACCAAAGTGAAAAAGCATGAACTAGTGAACCCTTAGTGATCTTTAGGTCCTAAGTTCCAGTAATACCAAAACCATCAAAACGAAAATCACATAAAAAGCGCAGGAAATACCATTTTAGGCAGAGGTGTCCATGAGGTCTTGAACCTTTGCTTAGTGAGATATTACCGGAATTACTTGCTAGAGACAGTGAACTATGTCTTGAACTGCTAGTATTTGATGTAATTCGCGATAACAACCACAGGTGATATCTCCAAGGTTGCTGCCAAGCTCGTGCCGTTTTGTCCAATTTGGCCCTGGACATATCCTGTTTCTCAGAATGCTCTAGAGAATCAAAGCTCATATTCTCATAGGAAGCGGCCCACTTCCTCATTCAGATAGGTGAGTTTCCATAAAGAGTGTTACTGCTACATCCCACTTCAGTATTAAATTGAAACTATAGAACTCATTGAGACTTCTTAAAAGTCATCCTTCACATGCAGTCACACTATCACGTCTACACCATAGGGAAGGGACAGAGAATAAAATTCTCTGATAGTGTTTACCTTTACCCACCACAAATTAGTTGTCTCATTCGAAACCTTGATCTTGGGATTTCCAGTCAGCAAGGTTGAGTATCCTTCATGGGAAGTTTAATTTATGAGCTTAAGCCCCTTCCTCTAGATGCATTTCTAACTATCTCTTGGGATAAACCTTTCGTCAAAGGTTGCGCGATATTCTCCTTGGACTTTATCCAATCAATGGAAATAACGCCGATTGAGATTAGTTATTTTCAGCTTTAGCTATTATAGCTTGGATAACACAATGTATATATATAGCTGACACAGGCCTATGCCAGAGAGGAATGTCTTCTAAAAAGCATCTTAGGCACTCGTCCCCCTCTCGTGCTTTATCTAACTCAATACTCTCAAATTCCATAATGAATTGAGTAATATATGTTTGTTTGTAAATCTTCCAAAAACAAACCCTCATGCTAGAGTGAAACATATCCACTCGTAGACTTAGACTTTTCTGAGTCAACTACCAGTTTACATCACAAAATCCCTCAAGGACAGCAAGATACCTTTCATAAATCAAATAAAAGGTAATAGAGTTTTTTAGGTACCATAATACTCTACTCAGTGCATCTGAATGCTATTGATCTGGACTACAATTATATCTACTTAACTTACTCACAATATAGGCAATGTATGGACTCTTACAGTTCATCAAATTCATTAGACATCCTATAACTCTTGAGTATTCAAGTTAAGATACTCCATTACCCTTTTTTTCTTGAGTCTACAAGAATAATCGTACGGAATACAAGCAGGCTTACAATCACGCTGATTGTATCTCTTAAGAACAAATTCAACATAATGAGAATGACTAAGACTACATATGTTAGATTATTTTCTAATCCTCATCCCTAAGATTACATCAACAGGGCTTAAGTCTTTCAAGTCAACGTTCTCATTCAGCGCATGTTTTGTGTGGAATTAATCACATCTATGTTTGTATCAAGTATAAGCATATCATCAACATACAAGCATACAATCACACAGGCATCCTTAAAAAGTTACTTGTAAATATACTTATCAGATTCATTAACTTAAATCCACTACACATTATCACATGATCAAATTTTCCATGTCACTGTTTACGTGCTTATTTTATAAACCATACAAAATTTTGTTCAACTTACAAACTTTGTCATCATAACCTTTCACTACAAAGTCCTCAGGTTGGTCTATGTAAATTTCTTTATCTAATTCACAATTTTAGAAAAGCTGTCTTAACATCCATCTGATGTATCTCTAATTTGTTTATGACATCAATAACAATTAGCATCTCAACGGAAGTAAATCTTGTCACATGTGAATAAGAATAAAGGAAATATACACCTTCTTTTAGTTTATATCCTTTAGCTACCAACTTAGCCTAATATTTTTCCACAGTTACATATACCTAATGTTTCCTCTTAAAGACTCATTTACATCTCATGGTCTTACTCTCTGGAAGTAAACTAGAAACCTCCCAAGTCAGGTTCCGACGGACTGAGTCCATTTCACTAAATGAAGCTTCTTACCAGATTGGGGTTTCAGTAGATATCAAGGCTTCTTTACAACTCCAGGGCTTAGACTAAGCTAGGCATGTTATGAAGTCGGCTTCATAAGAAGTCTCAAGTCTAATTGTTTTACTTCTCTTAGGCTCAACCTTAACTTCATCTTCCTTTAAGATAAGTTCTGATTATTTGAAAATAAATCTAGGGGATCAACAACACATCTCTAATGAGGTACAGGTTTAAGAATAAACATGTTCAAATAACTCAACATCCCTAGATTATGTAATAGTATTTACAACAAAGTCAGAAAAATCACACCAAAGTATGAAAATTCAGAACACACAACCAAAAATCTATATGTATAAGTATACTCAGCATACCCTATATGAAGACACAATCAACATTTTTGGTTTCTATCTAGTTCTTTTAGGAAGAGGAATGACAATCTTAGTCAAACACCCCTACACTTTGACGTATTCATAAGAAGGTCATCTAGCTTTCCATAAATCATATGGAGTTTCATCTGATCCTTAAGGGTACTATATTCAGGATATACTAGTTAAGAGAACTGCCTCCCCCCACAAGGCCGCAAGTAATCCTGAACTAATCAACATGACAATTATCATCTTCTTAAGGATACAATTGTTATGTTCAAGGCTTCTAATTGGTTTTTAACTTCAAGTTTATACATCTTAAGGCTTCTAAGGCATCATCCTTATCCCTAAGAAAGTATACAAGATAGTCGTACAATCATCCATGAAAGTTATAAACCATCTTTTACCATAGTGGTTTTGGGTTGAACTCATGTCAACTAGGCCTAACTGAATTAATTCTAAGGGCTTAGAATTACTCTGAACATTTGTGCTAAAAGATTTTATAACATATTCATTTCACTTTTGTGTTCAAGATCCAAACTAAATTTGGGTACGTAGCCTATGCTAGGCAGTTTATGCATTGACTTATAATTTTATTGTTCCAAGTCTACCATGCAAAACATTCAAAGACACACAAAAGAAAGCACAAGAATCAACTATGTTCACTTCATCAGATTTTCCTTTAAACTTATATAGAACCTAAGTCCTATAATTGTTGCCTAAAAAAATCAATGCCCTTAGTTATAACAAGTTTTACATATTTAATTAAGATCTTCAATCTTTTACCATCTTCAAGAGAACAAGATAAAAGATTCTTTCATATGCTCGGAACATGAAAACTTCATTCAGTGTGAGAATATTACAGATATGAGCTTATGCTCGACCTTTCCTTTTTATGCAACCTCTGTCGCAGATGAGTTACTCATATAGAGTTTCTCGACATCCCTTATCCTCTAAGAGGTGAACAGGTCTCTGTTTCAACAAACATACTTAGTGGCTCCAGAGTCCACCCACCAGTCTCTCACATTGATTATTAAAATAACTTCCGACATCATGTCAATGAACTCGTTCTAATTTGTTTCAACTAAATTAGCATTAAATTTCTACTTATTAAGATTTTATGTTGTCTACACTTTACTGTCCTATGGCCAGGAATTTTACAAACATAAGAATCACCCTAAATTAAAGTAATGCCGGATTCAGTTTTACGAAACATACCTTTCTTATGAAGACTACGCTTAGAGTTGTGTTTGATGTTCTCGTCTTTGTCATCTTTGTAAGACTTGTGTTCATCCACATGCGCCTGGTAGCCATGTTCCTTTTCAATTTCATGTCACAAACTTCGTTTATACTCTGAGCACGGACACGGTAATTTCCCAATCACCTAATACACCACATCTCACAAACCTTAGTTCAGATAAAATATGAGTTTTGAAGATAATATCTATATTTATAAACTTCGTTTGAACTACCCGTATCAAAAAACTCATGGTTACCCCATAAAAACTACTTTAGTTAACAACAAAATTCTGCCCGTCAGAATTTTTCAGGAACGTTTCTCTGTTTTGTAAAATATCAAAAAAATTCTTTTACAACTCCAAAAATTCTGAAATTTTACGTGGGTAACTATCAGAATGTCTACTACGTTGTGTCAAAAGGGTTCATCGAAATTCCTTCTAGGTTAAGAGATAAACTCGAAACTCTACAGCTGACCAAAAATTCGTTTTTGTTTTTTACTCCACAATTAACATCCATGATTCACAAACCAACCATTTTCGATTATTACAAATTTTAATGTCTTAAGATTGTTGGATGCAATAATCAAAAACAAGGAAAAATCAAATAAGCAAAAGTTATTGATACTTAGCTCTTTATAATAGAAGTGATCGATTTGATGAAACGGACGAGCTCCCCATATCTCCGCAACAACAACAAGGAAAAACTTTGGAAAAACAGAGTGAGTCATGTGTTCAACACGTTTCCCTTAAGACATTAGCGTCCGGCTACACTCAAGAGTGATTCTATAGCCTTCACAAGACGGATATCTCCAGGATAAAACACCCTACTACACCTACTACTAGCATATGTAGTAGATGCTCAACTTGAGCTTGGCTCCGAAAAACCGTAAAGGAAAATCTCGAACACTTGAGAAAACAATATAAAATGTTTTTTCCCTTAGGGGTCCCTCTAAATATAGAGCAACCCCTTTCCCATAGATTTTACAAAAGTAGTGAATTTATTTATATAATTGACAAATACAACTTAAGAAGAAAAACTCCCCGATGTGGGACTAAAAGATTTATATAATTTCTTAAAACTATTAAAAATTGGAAACTCCACAATGTGGGACTAATAAGTTTCATTCACAAAAGAAAACAATAAATTATAATTTTATTAAAACTTTAAAAAATTATTTTTTTATTAATCGTGTTCCAACAATTTTAAGTGCATACCATGGGGTTGAAGCAATATATATACGTGGAGCTATTCACTGGATAGCAACGCGGTCTCAGTCATGGAAATCATGTATTATTTCTTATGATATTCATGGTGAGAACTTTAAAGAAGTAGCGCTAACCGAACGAGTTGATGAATTGTTGAATGATTTGAATGATAGTGAGAAGAAGTCACTGGGTGTTTTAGGTGGGTGCCGTTTGCTTATTGCGACCATATGTTGGTTATAATATTGAGGTTTACGTGAAAAATGATTATAATGTGACAGAACCCTGGACTACATTGTTCATTGTCCAGTTACCAGTAGTTTCAAACCCCATCCACCGTGTGAAATTACTAATACAACCGTTACCACGGTGGGAGGGCCGACGAAAGAAGAATCCAAAGATGGGGTTTGTCTGCGATTATTGTCGTCCTGTTTACGGAAAAGTGATACTTTCGTTCCGTTTCGGAAAAATTGATATTTTCATCCCGTTTCAGAAAAAGTAATACTTTCGTTCGTTTCGGGAAAAATGATATTTTCGTCTCGTTTCAGAAAAAATGATACTCTCGCTCCGTTCCCGAAAAAGTATCACTTATCCCGAAACGGAGCGAAAGTATCACTTTTCCCTAAACATAGCGAAAATATCACTTTTCCCAAAACGGAGTGAAAGTTTCACTTTTCTTGAAATGGAATATGAAAGTATGACTTTTTCTAAAACGAAAAATTTGTCGATCCATGAACTAAAATATGGTTGAATGATGTGTTATGTATCCTTTGTGGTGGTTTGCATAATAGCTATGCATTCAATTTTCAAGAATTGTGCCTAAAGTAAAAGTATCGTTTTTCTTGAAACGGAAGGAGTACGTCGTTTTATTAGTTGCAAAGGAAAATTAGTTGATGCATAAACCAAAATATGACTACATAAAGTATTATGTATCCTTTGTGGTGGTTTGCATAATGAATATACATTTAATTTTCTAAAATTGTGCCTAAAATGATAAATACCTCCAAATTTTCCGTAAAAACTCTAAATTTGATATTGTTGTTTATACTCATTGCGTAGCTTTTTTTATTACCTTTCCAACGAGAAAAATTTTGTAAAATTCCAAGGCACGGATTTTTAGATGAACTATAATTTTGGGCATACCAAAATCTTCCAAGGCATACTGAATGAAGACAAAAAAGGTTGTGAAATAGCAAAATCAGATAACCCCTTAACCCAAAAAATTTTTAATGGCAAATCTGCCCTTTACGTATTAGTGTTAATAATCTTGATTAGTGATTAAATATTTTGTTTAGTGATTAAAATAATTTTCAGAATTATAAGAGTTGTTTAGATGAAAAATTTGAGGAAAAAAAAATCAAAGTTTGGTTTGGTTAAGAAGGAGAAAGTGAGAAAATTCTAATTCTTGATTCAATGGAGGATGAGGAGGGTCATCATTCATCTAAAAAACCTAGAAAAATACATATCAACTACAACAATGATCCAGAAATGGCTGATTTCTTAGATTATGAGAATGATTTTACACCCACTCAAACTCAAACTCAAACACAAACTCAAGATGATGATTTTTATGAGCCAAATTCTGATGATGAAGACATTGATAAGGAACCCAATGCTTCTAATACACAGGTACACTTATATCCTATACTTAATCTCACTTCTATAGCTCTCAATTATCAAAAGTTAGATTTTTTGAATCATGGTTCGGCGAAACAGGTAGAGGTTCGGCTCACATCTATGCGCCGAATCTACCAATTGATGAACGGTTCGGCTTACTGAATTTGTTTACTGCATGCGCCGAACCTATAATTTCCAATTCGAACCCTTTTGCTAGACACTAGTTCGGCTTATATGAAAGTTTCATAATAAGCCGAACAACATCCTGAATAGCCCGGAATAGAATCATTACTAATTCGGCTTACATATCCAAAATCGTATGTGCCGAACATAATTTTTTAATTTCTGGGTTGAAATATTGTTACTGGTTCGGCACATATGGAGAATATCGTATCAGCCGAAACCTCTTATGTTCAAGGTTCGGCACATAATATGATTATCGTCTGACCCGAACATGAATTTGTTAATTTTTGGGTTAAAATATTGTTCGTGGTTCTGCACATATTGAGGATATCGTATAAGCCGAAACCTGTAGATGTTTATAGTTCGGCACATAATGTGATTATCGAATGCGCCGAACCTTGTTATTATATTCCCTTTCTAGTGTTTAACCTTGTGATATTCTTTGTAGATCGTGCTTGGACCCATGGAAAATCAACCTGATCCAGTAGACATAATTCACGAGGATACCAGGGATCACTTCCAAAATTATTTGGTATGTAAGAACCTTTTGTTTACCTTAATGTTGTCGGAATATTCCAAAGTTTTTCTTACAAATTACTTGTTTTGGAATGAACGTAGATATGGAAAACTAAACCAGAAGTTCTGGATTGGCTTGAGGAACACACGATGAAGATAAATTGTGTACTAGTTAAAGGACAACAAAGCCGATGGGATCGGTTTTAAATGATTTGTGAGCGTAGTGGAACCGGCGCTAGCAAGGTTAAAAAGGGTACTGTATACGTTGGGAAGACCGGGAGAAAGAATAAGACGAAGACGAAGAAAAGAAATTTCCCTTTCAAGATCGTTTTCAACCTCAAGAATAAGTCCATGAACAAAGAAGATCAATATTGGATAATGAATAAATATATGGATTGTCTTCATAACTACCCACGTCCCAAAGACCTTCATGGACATGCGAAAGTAGCGCGACTCAAACCCGACGAGATGCTAGAAGTGGATAAAATGACACGAGCACGTTTGCCAATAATTCCGGTTGGATGAGAGGACCCAAAAGAGATAAGTCCGGTAGGTATATGAGGCCTATCAATTTTATATACGATAACTACTTGGAAGATCTATCGCCAATAATTCATGAGCATATTATAGCAATGGACGACGTGCAAGGCGATGGAAATTATGGTTATTACGTCACGGCGGAACAACTTGGTCCTTTTATGGAAGGGAATAATCCGGTGCCCCCTGAAAATGAAGTGAACTATATTCGGCAACGATTGTTACAAACCCTACGTAAAAACAAAGAATTCTATAAGACAATGATGAGAACAGGTCCAAGAAAAGATGCAGGGGTGGAAGCGGAGTACGTTGCATTCGAACGTCGTTTGCATGGGGATTTTATCATTACCGAAGAACATTGGATGTCAATGCCCATTTTTGGGTTTTTAGTAGCGGAGACATTCAATTGCGTCGTACATTGTTTCGCATGGACGGGTAGTAGCTTTACTTACGCGCCTCCAAACAAAACCTTGCAATGATGGTGTAAAGGATAGAAGACTTGTTCTTGGATTTGTTCAAAATTGTCATTTTATCGGCCTCAAACTTAGACCCGGTTGCCCATTACCACCCTTGATGAGTGCAGCCTTTTGGCCTAGATTTGAAAATAATTTTGCGATGGATTGGTGTGCAAATTATGCGACGGAAATGGATCTTTGGAAATCTTTGCATGTGCAGCCTCCAAGTGGACAAGTAATTACGTTTTCAAGTGATGAGGATGAAGATGTTAAGCAAGAGGTCAGTGAAGATGATGAGAATGAGGTCAGTGAAGATGATGAGAAAGAGGTCAGTGAAGAGGATGAGATTCGTTTAGGATCTCCATAAAAAATGTTTCATGTATTTATCCGTTTATTTTGTGTCAGGTTCGGCTTATAAGAACAATTCACTGAAAGCCGAACCTGACAACAAAAAAATACCAGAGTTTTTTTGTCAGGTTCAGCTCATAATATTATTTCACTGCAAGCCGAACCTTTCATGATTCATGAACACAAGAATTATTATATCATTCCAAATAGACTTTTCAAATTCATAGAAATTGTGGATTACATCCCTGCTACATAGTAGGCTTCCAATTAATTTCTAATATCTTAAACGGGTAATGAGAAACCTTCTAAGAATGTGGTAGTGATCTTTGTAATTGAAATTCTTTCCCTTCCATCGTCTCCATTCCTCTAGAGCTCGAACTTCAATCTCAGAGTTTGTTTCACCTTTGAGTCGATATCGACTCACAATCCGAACTAAAGCTATGAAGTCTGTGACTTTTTTCTTAATACTTATAATTCGGCAAAACAAGGACGCACTATCCCGGTTGTCAGGATTACCTATTTCCGTGCTGAAGGCTTCATGAATTCTAACCAAGTAGTACATACTCATCAGACCATTTACTCGTCGTTCTTCACCCTTCTTTGGATAGTATGCTACATAATTAGTGCAAAGAGATAAATCTTCTTCTAGAGTAAACTTAGGAGTTGGGGGTGCTATTTGTTGAGCATATGTGGTTAAGATTATGAAAAAACATGTAGGTATATATAGAATATAGTTTTACAACGGCTATATCTTTCAAAAAAAGAGTCGTTCCTAGATTTTCGTGAAAAAAAAAAAGTAAAGGTTCGGCTTATAGAAATTTTAGAACATAAGCCAAACCTATATGCATAACGGCTATTTTTTAAAAAAATTTGAAAATTTTTACAGCTTCGGCTCACCATATTGGTGAGATTTAAGCCGAACTATATACTGGATTACACCAATAATGATTTTTAAGGCTCGGCTTATAACTCAAATTATAGAAAAAGCCGCGCGTAACTAACATTAGAGGATAAGACGAACTCTATACATTCGGCGCATAACTGTTAAGCTATTCATTAAAACATGAAATTGAAGGTGTCCATAACCCAATCCCAGCACCATTAAAAACAAAGTTGAGCACCTAAAAGCAAAGGTGTTTGCAACACCATAAAAGTGCACTTAAAACTTAAGAAAAACATTAAAAGGAAGTTGGACACATAAAAGGGCATTTAACCACGACCCCTCTTCTTAGTGGTAGGCTTTTGTGCGGGTTCCTCGGGTCCTTATCCTTTGTTGATGATTGCATCCCACTTTTTGTAGAAGTAGTTTTGTTCTTCCACGGTCATTGGTGTTTTGCAATCAATTTTGTCCTTCATTTTTTTCAACATCTCCCTACCCGCGGCATTGGTCCTGACACAAGTATGAAAGTTATAAGACTAATTCGGCGCAAGTATGAATCATGTCTTGAAATTTTTATTAGCTTACGCAGAGAGTGGATCGGCTCATACCACAAAACAATTATAAGCCGATCCTAAATATTCGGCTCACAACCGATACCGTCGAATAAGCCGAATCTATGATTATGATCTCAAACATGTATTCGGAACAACATGATATCATATAAATAAGCCGATCCTATACACTTGTAAAATTTATGAAATTTTAACAATGATATTCGGCGCAGCCCTAATACTATCGAATATGCCGAATCTAGACTTATGAATTGAAACATTTATTCGGCGCAAAACTAATACAACAATACAAGCCGATCCTAAGCACATGCAAAAATTCTGAAATTCAAACAACATTTATTCGGCACAAAACTAATACAACCATACAAGTCGATCCTAAGCACATGCAAAAATTCTGAAATTCAAACAACATTTATTCGGCACAAAGCTAATACTACCATACAAGCCGATCCTAAGCACATGCAAAAATTCTGAAATTCAAACAACATTTATTCGGCACAAAACTAATACAACCATACAAGCCGATCCTACGCACATGCAAAATTTCTGAAATTCACAAAATATATTCGGCACAAAACTAACACCATCGAATAAGCCGATTCGATGTATAAGTCTCTGTGTCACTAAGTTCGTCTCAACACGGATTTCAGATCTACGCCGAGCCGTTCATATGCACTTTCAGGGTTCAGTTCCAAGAACAGCTCGGCGCACGTCTAACATTTGTTTTACGCCGAACCATACATTGTAACCTCCGCAGAACACATGATTTTGACGAATTAAATCGACCAAAACAATCGAAAACATCAAATATGAGATGGGTTTGTAGAACTAACCTTTTTATTCTCATTTCCGGAGTTGGTTCTTCTTCAATCTCTTCTTCCGGTTGATTTTGTGGTTGATTTTGAGTTTGTTCTTCACTCTCTAAATCTTCTTCTTCATCAATAGGTTGTTCAATCGATCGATTTGAACGAGATACTGCCTTACGACGACCCATTATATAGATGAGTTTAATCGTCGATTAAAGTTTCACGAATCGACAATTAAATTTCCGCAATGAAAAAAAAGAAAGGAAAGGGTGAATGAGTTCGGTTGTGGAGAGGAAGAAGAAGAAGGTGAATGAAACTGATTTTAGGTGTAGTTGATTATAGGTTTTGTATTAGGGTTAGGGATAGATTAGTAGTAATTTAAAGGATTTAAGGGCATATAGGTAACTGAACCACCCCATAGGGTACCCCTTATAAGGTCACCCAAGTTAGGACTAGTGCCTTGTATGCCTAAGAAGATTTTGGTATGCCCAATATTATGGTTCTTTTAGATATGTTATATTTGGTTGCCAATTATATCCTCAAAGAATAGGATACATAAGGAATTATAGTAATTTGACTAAAAGGGAGGGATATTTTGGTATTATCAAGTGCACACTACCAAAATCTTTTTATGAAATTGCAAATTTATGTTAGGTTTCAATTTACAAAAAAATGGCCATAAAAAAGACTCCCTCCCTTCGGGCCTTCCGGTCGGTCGGCCCAATTATGGGAATTCAAGAATGGTGAAGTTTTATTCGTAGCATCATCGAAAGGATCATATCACTGGAATTCTTGTTTCGTTCTATAAGACCTGGTGAATCAAATGTGTAAAGTTTCCGAGATCCACCACATTCTATCATATAGATGGAATATATAAGCTTATGTTGAGAGGAGTGTAGTGTCACCGATCAACTCAACGGGTACTCAGGGAAGAGAACAAGAATAAGGACCAAGAAAATCGGTACGTTTCGCGAATAAAGCACAATTAGTTAGAAAAAAGAGCCTAGAATTTGGAGAAGAAAGATAACTTAGGGGGCAATTAACATTTTCTTTTTGGAGCATTGGATTCAAGAGATGTATCAATTTTTGTTTTCTCTTCTAATCACATCTAATATTGTCTATTCCTAGAAAATAAAATATTAATATCTCTTTTTTTTTTTTTGGGGGGGGGTTGTTGATAGAATATCTTTATAAACTAAAAAGAGGATACATTGGTTGGTATTGGTATCCTACAGGGGATCCAGCTAACTGTTTATTCAGTGTTAGTTGATAAAAAATAAAGATGGGAGGATTCCATGTTGATGACTATGTTTACAAAGACTTGTGTATCATTTGATTCTGAGAGCAATCACTATGGTCGTTTAAATTTTCTATATCAATCTACATCTCAGAGAAATTTAAATACTATGATTGCTAATTCATAGCCAATTCTCTATCGAATGAAGAAACCGTTCAACATTTCATAGAATAAATTTAACCAGCATAGACTAGGTTCCAGCCTTGCCTTAAAAATTGTTTTTCTCCTAGTGAAATTTTCCCTGCATTTTCGCAGTGCAATATATTAACTTAAGTGTAATAAGGAGGATCTACAATTTCATTTTCATCAAAAATATCAGAAATAATATTCTTTTTTTTTTGCACACGTCGACACAAGTGTTAGAAAATTATATTTTCACCTTTTTATTTTTGCCCAAATTAAATTATATGCCAAATTAGAAAAATAAAAATATCAATTTTCCTGGAGTGTCAACCACCAACTGCTCACTTTACTTGACTGCAACAACTATCTCTTTACTTCTTTAAAACTTGAGCAAATCATCATGCGAACAATTCATCTCCTTTCTCACGCTAAAAATAAACTCAATCTCAATCTCTTCTTTCCTTAATTTCATATACAAAATCAAACCCATTTTCTGATTTTCTCATTCCATCCCGTTTTCATCATCAAAAACCTTTCAAATCTTTCTTCAATTCTCCTCCACGAACATTTGCAACCATGGGAGAAGATTTAGTAAAGGGAAGTGTTTTCCCTAATGGACTTGCTTTCCTTACTCTTGATCGTCCTAAAGCTCTCAATGCCATGAATCTAGGTTTTCTCATTACATCATTCTTGAATTTGATTTTTTGTTTTTTTTTTTAATTTCTGATTAAAATTGTTATGCTGAAGAGATGGATTTGAAGTTATATGGAGGAGTGGGAAAATGATTCTACGGTCAAGTGTATTCTGGTCGAGAGTAGCTCACCTCGTGGATTTTCAGCAGGTATGATTATCATTTTCTTCATTAGTTTTCTTTTTTGGTCCATAATAATCTCAAATGCTTCTTTTTAGTAGAAGGTCCTTAGTGAAGGAACTGTATGTTGTTTACAGTATCTCGCATGGTCCTAATTTGATTGGGGTTTTCTTTAGTTGTCTTTAACATACCAAATGTCATATTCGCGATCGAAAAGAAGCTCTTCCTTTTTAATTTGTAAAAGATAAAAATGGATTCAATAGGCAATTGGAATTGCTTGATGATGTGAAGCAAATTTCTACCTGACACAAAAAATCAGATATTATCGATGTACTAAATTTTATTAGTAACATCCTAGGAGCCTATGATTGTCACGGCTTCGGAAGCTTGCATCACTTATCCGTTCCGATTCATTCATTATATTTGTCGTTGGGGTATACTATAGGTTCTTGCTTATATTATTTTTGTTTTATGGACAACCAGTTCTATGCTTATCATTGTGTTATCAGCAATATGCACTGCACACTATGCTCAAGAGTACTTGTTTAGAAGTTTATCTTTCAAATACTTAGTTCACAGTAAGTATATGCCATAAATAGCTTATCTGGATAACCTAATAAGCATATAACTGTTGATTCCTCGACAAACATATCGTGTGCATTTTTTATGTTGTTGTAGAAAAACTCACTCGTTTTGTTTATAACAGATTTCAGTCTGTGCATAAACTTTGATGTACTGCCTTTGCAATGTTAAAAATGAACGCAGATCTCCTTATAGTTTTGCTCCTTATTGTGGTAGGCACTGTCTCCTGTATCAGTTGTGTTATGTACATTAAGGTGATTAATGGACTTAGGCATAAATACACATTCATTGTTCCTGAATTATTTTCCTTCTACAATACTCTTGCAGGTGATTACTGCAGAATATTCTCTGATATGCAAAATCTCCGACTGCAAAGTGCCATATATTTCCTTTATGGATGGAATAATAATGGGTTTCGGAATTGGTTTATCTGGGCATGGTCGCTGTCCCGTCATCACTGAGGTAGTCTTTGTTTGCCTGACAGAGTTATATACATAGAGCAATTAGACTCTTTATTACATGTTTCCCGTTTAAGAGTGGGATCTTAGATCGATTTTTTAAAAGACGCTCTAAAGCACCGGTCATGTTTGCTCCAAATGGGGGTGATCCAGGTTCTAAATATTATTGTGGGCGTCCTCACAAAGTACTGGTCTTTGAATCATCCGCATATGAGCCTCCACAAGGCTGAGTTTTCTAAATACTTCTTGACCAGTTAATAAAAAATATCTCCCTTTTAATAAAAATTCCTGCTTTTTGGCCAAAAATGTTACTGGCACTCCAACATGTAATGTTATTGTGCCTTTCTTAGCATACAGTTTTTTCGATGCTCGAAAATGGTATTAGCTTGTTCCTACTTCCTAGATGTTGGCTTTTCTTACATAGCAGCAAAAGGTCCAGGTGGAGGATCAGTGGGTACGCCTGCATGACTTCACAGTATCACTTTCTCATACATTTGTTTGACTGACATGATCTCTAGATTAACGTTTTTAATATATTAGAACTACATGCATCATGTATTGACTCGTTGTTTGCCTTGAAATTTTGATGAAAAGTTTAGGTGCTTGAAAACAGGTTCTAGGTTTGTCTACCCACAATAACAACTTATACTTAACTTAAAGAAATAGAGGAGATTTGACTAGACTTACTGTCATTCCACTTTCTCTTTTTGAGTAGGAAATCTCTCATTTTCAGTCAACTAGTTGGATAATTAAACTAGATCCTTAAAAGTCACATAAGGACCCATATGCCCATGACACTGGCGTATATTTGGTTGTGTTGCTTATATGTGTGGCGATTGATTCAGTTAAGTCCTAGCAGCCTAAAGTGGATGCGTGGCCAAGACTGGAGTATGGAATATTGATTGGATATATCAGCACCGAGACCTTTGAGAAAGTTTCTCATTGTGGTGAGCATGGTGGTGGCTCAGTATAGCAGTGTTGGTGCGGGGCAGCTTGGGGATAGGGCCTCTACAGGATGGTTTGACCAACTGTTGTCGCATACTAGCTAGCTGTCCTTGTATACTTTGGTCCCCACTCCATAAAACTATGACCTCCTTTCTTTGTTTAGTACTCGTTGGTTTAGCATTTACATCTATTGTTTCTAGCTGCTTTACCATGTTCGTGTTTCTTGATTGTCAGTACTGTGCTTCATTAAGCATATGTCAGTACTCTGCATGATTAAGCATGCCAGTGCTGACTCTCAATCTTTACATTGTTGCGCCATTTGACTCATATATGTCAGGTTTTGCAGGTGCTTGAATGACTGAAAAACGTCTTTCTACTCCATCCGATGCCTATACGTAGGCCTTGGAACTCATTATGTGCCATCATGAAGCTTGGGTTTACTGAAGGATGATCTTCTGGCATTAAATTTGTATTTCACGGATCACGTGTCTCACTCTATAGAAGTAAAATAAATCCCGAACAATAGCCCACAGTTTTGTTATCCATCTTAATATAGCTCCAACTATCCTGATAAGAGTGCATACGCAGTACTTGTTTAGATACGCCTTCATAAGAAAATTGCCTTTTGAGGTTGCTACCTCTGGTACTGGTTCTAGGGACTTTATAATATCTTCTCCTGGGGCAGATATTCCTTTCTCTTGTTATGTTTTTGTGAATGAACAGGTGAGCTAGTCAGGTATTTCCCATGAACTTAGATGCTACCCAGCAGCAACGTTAGATCCTGAATATGCAGAAGCCATGGCATTATTGGAATCCATCAAGTGGGCATTGGAAAAAAGCTATACACATGCATATCTGGAGAATGACTGCAAAATCAAGCGAGTGCTGTGAATGGAGGAAGGAGTGCCGTTACTTATAGTCTAGTCATAGACAGTTTAAAATTTTACCTCTTGGAAATATTTTTCTTTCCCAAATTTGTACCTCTTGGTAATTTTCTTATAAAAATATTTTTTTTCCCAAATTCGTACTTATCCAAGAAGTGAATGTATACATTGTTATTTTATTTTTTTTTAGTCCTTCAACAGCTGTTACCAGCTATAAAGATTTTCTGTTACGGTGAAAATTCTAGTAGTAATTTATTTTGTAAGAATTACCAATAGGTACTAATATAGTAGTCTTAGTTAGTGGCAGGTCCATCCACTAAAACCCAGTAACCAGAGGTCCAAAGATTTAAATAAAAAAAGAAATTGGACCAAAAAATTTAACTCCAGGTCCATATACGTGTGAGAAAGTCATGTACTTTTTTTGATATCTCCAAAATACCCCCTAGTGTAATAGAATATAAACTTTAGATGAACCATTTTTTTCCAGATTCGTTTTTTTTTCTCTTTCCTCTCGATGCTAGTAGAGAAAATCTTCTTCTTTTTTTCATTCTCTCCCGTTTTGTCTATCAGAGAAGAGATAATCCCATGAAGATTTTTGCAAGATATAGATCGATCCGCGAATCCAAGCTCGATTATTTATATGAAGTTTTTGGTAAGTTGATTTTCTTACTGTTGATGTTAGTCTAGGTTTTTTTTTAATCAATTTTCTTCTAGTAATGTTTTCTTAGGGTTTCTAGTATCTAATAGTTTTATGGATGTTTGAGTATGTTTTGATCTCTATGCTTGATTGTTTATTTTTTTATAAAATAGTTCAGATCTAGACGGATGATCACCTTTTTTGTTCATTTCGTCAGTAGATTTGATTATATCAGTTTCATTTTATTGGTTCTAGATTTTTTTCAGTTCATTTTTGTGTATGAACCAACAGTACATATCTGCAGTACTGACAAAAACCTAGCTTTATAAACTGATTTTGATGATTTACAGTTTTTTATTAATTTATTAGGTTTTAGATCGGCTTTGATTTTGTTTTACTCATGGATTCATCACTTAATTTGTATGATTCAGCAGTACATATATCTCTTGATTCCTTGGAGAGAAATTAAGACTTAAGATTTTTGGGTTACGGAAATAGGAATTGAACTCGGTTTTTTGTGTGTTTACGATCTTTATTCTTGATTCGTTAATTTTTTTACTTCAATTTTTATAAAAATACTTCATATCTAGATACATAATCATGTTTTAGGTTCATTTCATTAGTATATATGATTTTTTTAGTTTCATTTTGTTGGTCTTTGGTTTGTTTTTAATTTGCTTTTGTGTATTAATCATCAGTACGTATATGATGTACTGGTGGTTTTTGATGAAAATAGTCCAGATCTAGTTATAAAATCAAGTTTTACGTTCGTTTCATTTGGAGATCTGATATTTTAGTTTCATTTTGTTGGCTTTTGGTTTTGTTTCTGTTTGGTTTCGTGTATTAACCATCAGTACGTATATGACGTACTGATTTTCTGTGTTTACTATGCATCTATATGTTTTGCTTGTGTATTAACCATCAGTACGTATATGACGTACTGTTTTTATGAATCTTAATCGTAATTATTCGATTTTTTGATTAGATTATGATGTTTTTAGCTTATTTGAACTCTCAATTTGATTTTCTTGTTATTTTCGTTCTTTATTTTCTAAGAAAATCATGCTTGTTTATTGTTTCAGGGGTATTATCTAGCAGTACATATGTCGCATACTAATACAAACTACTTTGGTTCTGTTTTATTCTTAGTTTTATCACTTCTTGTTGTTTGATCCATAAGTACATATCTTCCATACTGAAATAATACTCTTTCGATTCTGTTTTTTTATAGATTCATTCCATGCAGTTGTTTTTTAGTTCATGAATCAGCAGTACATATGTGGCATACTGATACAAACTGCTTTTTGATTATGTTTTATTCTTAGTTTTATCACTTGTTGTTGTTTCATCCATAAGTACATATATGCGATACTGAAATAAGACTCTTGATTTAGTTATTTTTCTTCATGGAGTTGTTTTAGACAGTGAATTAACAATACATATATTGAATACTGAAAAAGTTGCTCTTTGAATCTGTTTTATACATAGATTTTAGTCAGTTAATTCTTATGATTTTGTCAACACATATATGGAATACCGAAATAAAACTGAACCATCGTTAGGTAGTATTAATCTTGATGTTGTCATATTACTTGTACTATTCATTTTTGTTCTTTTATTCATATATTGATTGTTGTTATGTTTTAATTGTTACATTTTGGTCACATTTACAGGTTCAATATGTCTGATGTTAAGAGTGTTGGCGCTTTTTGGAGGAAGTGGTCCAATGGGAGTGGAGCACTAGAGAGATCCTGTTTTTTTTAACCTGTAAGCAGTGTAGCAGATATGTATTCAAATTATGTAAGCAGTGTAGTGGATATGTACTCGAATTTCATAAATTGTGTAGCAGATATGTACTCGATATAATGAGCATGTAGACACACACGTTTGGTAGTTAAAGTATTGTGGTCATTTTCATGTTTTAATTAATTATGGACCTTCAGATAAAAGAAAATTCTGGTTGGACCCTACTATAAATAACCTTATGGGCTTAGGACCAAACAATAAATTTTCCATTTATTTTTGAGAAGTCACTGGATATAGACAACCCTAAAACCCAAAACCCTTATTCTACCTGTTTCTCCTTGCATTTCATCACCGTTTGAAGCATGAAGAGAAAAAAACGAAGAGCTGAAAAAAGGATCATGCCGATCAACCTACCAGATGATATCGTTGTCGACATACTATTGATGTTACCTACAAAATCGATATGTAGATTCAGGTGCGTTTGCAAATACCGGTGCAACAACTTATTCAAAGACCCCGACTTTATTAATAATCGTCTTAAGCACAACATTGAAAGCGAAAGATTAAATTGTTTTCCAATAAAAAATGGGAGGCATCTGAATTTTATATGCACGATATTACTAAAGGTGGCCTCTGTGAGTATGTTAAGATGCAAGATTCACCATTTATAGATACAAGTCGAGAGATAAACACTCTTGGTTCTTGTAATGATTTGATTTTGATGAGCTGCCATGCAAAATATTGTTGGACTAGAGATTGTTGGCTTTGGAACCCATACACTAAAGAGCTCAAGGAAATAGTTATTCCAAAAGTCAGAGATGGACTACATAATAGTGTTGCATATGGGCTTGGTTATAATTGTGATACCTGATGATCACGTGATTGTCGTAGCTTCTTTTTACCATAGCCTAACTGATTATGAAGTTCAGGTTCATACATTAAGATCAAATTCATGCAAAACCTTACCCAACTAGTTACAGAAAACAAATCAAGATATTTTTCATTAACTGCACTTAGTTTACAGATGTGACAGATTGAAAATTAAATAGAGGAATCTCTCACAGATGACGGTAACTCAAGAAACCGTTAATAGCTGGCAAACACTCATAAGTCAAAGAGTGAGCCAATCAGAGAGACACACATATAAACTGTCAGTTACACACATTGCAGACACACTATGCACACAAATAATATTCAGACAGGGCAATAAATGTGTCTCAGATGAAAGAATATGACAATTACCCTCCCTCAAGCACAAGGGGATTTACCCCTTATGCTTGGACTTCATAAATTCAAATCTTGGAGCTGCTAAACCCTTTTTAAGAACATTTGCAACCTGAGCATCAGTGGAGATATACTGCACTTGGAGAGACTTGTTATGAACTAATTCTCTGACAAAATGAAAATCAATGGCCAAATATTTCATTATATTATGAAACACAGGATTTGATGCCAAAGAAATTGATCTTTTGTTGTCACAGAGAATAAGGGGAGGAACAGAGAAAAAAATATGAAGATCCCTAAGCAATTGACACAACCAGACAACTTCAGCTGCTGTAGAAGCCAAAGATCCGTACTCTGCTTCTGTGCTAGATCTGGCCACAGTGGCTTGTTTCTTAGCAGACCAGGACACTGGATTTCCACCAAAAAACACACAATAACCACTATTTGATCTTTTGGTAGAGGGATCACCATCCCAATCTGCATCTGTATAACCTTGCAGTGCATTAAAACCTTTTTGGAAGTAAATACCATGGCCTAAAGTACCTTTAATGTATCTGAGAATCCTTTTAGCAGCTTGCATATGACTGGTTGTAGGAGAATGCATAAATTGGCATACTTGATTAACTGCAAAAGAAATATCTGGTCTTGTCCATGTTAGATATTGTAAAGCTCCAACAATAGATCTGTACTCAGTTGGATTTTGCAGAAGATCACCATCTTGTGGACATAGTTTAAAAGATGCAAGACAAGGTGTAGTACAAGGTTTAACACCTACTAAATTGGTTTTCTCAAGAAGATCAAGAGCATATTTTGTTTGAGACAATAATAGATCATCTGTAGACCTTTTGACTTCCAAACCAAGAAAGTAGTGAAGATCACCTAAATCCTTCAAAGCAAATTGAGCTTGCAATTTGGTAATAACTAAATTGCAGAAAGAGACAGAGCTGCCAGTGATGATGATGTCATCCACATAAAGTAGGATGCAAGTAAGCTGAGTGTTGGAGCAGTGAATGAACAGAGAAGAATCAGCTAGAGAAGGTTTAAAATCAAGATCCATAAGAGCATCTACTAACCTCTCATACCAAGCCCTTGGAGCTTGCTTCAAGCCATATAAGGATTTTTGAAGCTTACAAACATAGTCAGGATGTTGTGGATCAATAAATCCAGGAGGCTGAGACATATAAACTTCTTCATTAAGAGAGCTATGAATAAAGGCATTACTTACATCAAGTTTCCTTAGAGACCAATTGCAATTTACTGCTAAGGATAAAATAAGCCTAATGGTGGTAGGTTTAACTACAGGACTAAATGTCTCTGTATAATCTAAGCCTTCAAGTTGAGTGTATCCTTTGGAAACTAGTCTAGCCTTATATGTGTTGATAGTACCATCAGGATTTTCCTTTATCCTGAATACCCACTTGCAGCCAATAACATTTTGAGATGGATCAAGAGGAACCAAAGACCAGGTTCTAGCAGTATCAAGAGCATGTTTTTCTCTATGAAGAGCACCTTGCCAGTTAGGATTTTTGTTGGCTTGAGCAAAAGTAGTAGGAATCTTAGATGGAACTCTGCTCATATAAGCCTCGGGTAATAAGTATTTTGTAGCAAGAAAGACTTTAGGTTTAGAGATGACATTCATAGATCTAGTATTTATAGAGTGAGATGATTTATCTGAGCATGTAGGTACTGCAACTGAAGGAATGGCAGGGAGCCGTTATGATGAAGATACTTGAATTGAAGAAGTATTTTCAATAACAGAAGAAGGACAAGAATCAATAATATTACCAGGCTGTGATGATGGAGACTCAGTAGTTGTAGAGGAAGAAGCAAGTACAGTATCAGTGGAAGTATTGGAGTAAGGCCTTGAGGATATGGCAGACTGAAGCATTTCCAATTGACAAGAAGAAGTTTGACCATTTGCAAGAAAAGGAAAACTGTCTTCAGTAAAATCCACATGTCTTGAAACATAAATTTTGCCAGTAGTGGTATCTAAGCACCTATACCTCTTGTGGTGATTACTATATCCAAGAAAGACACAAGCTTTACTTCTAGGTTGAAGTTTATTCTTTGTATATGGTCAGAGCCAAGGAAAGCACAAACAACCAAATGTTCTTACAAACTAATAATCTGGAGGTTTATTGAATAAAACTTCAAAAGGAGAAACCATGTGCAGAGATCTTGCAGGTAATCTATTGATGACATAGTTAGCAGCAGTTAATGCTTCAACCCAAAACTGATCAGGAACTCTAGACTGAATAAGAAATGCTCTTGTAATCTCTATGAGATGTCTATGTTTAGACTCTGCCACTCCATTTTGCTCTGGAGCATGTGGGCAAGTAATTTCATGACCAATACCATGTGTGGACAAAAAAGTCCCTATTTCATTGTTAACAAACTCTCCACCTCCATCTGTTCTGAGCATCTTAATTTTGGTTGAGAAAAAGTTTTCAACAAAAGCTTTGAAGTGATAAAAAACAGTCTTAAAATTAGACTTAGCAGCAAGAGGATATACCCAGCAAAAATTGCTAAAATCATCAATTATATTGACATAAAATCTGTAGCCAGATACAGACATAAGAGGAGCAGGACCCATACATCCAAATGTAGCAGTTGTAAAGGAGCAGTATTAAAATAATTGGACATCATGAATGGTTGCTTATGACTCCTAGCAAGCTTACAATCATTACAAGAAAAAGGTTAATGTAAAGAAAAAGGAGAAGGTAAACTTCTACACACTTTATTCATAGTTTGAAATGATGGATGACCTAGTCTTTTGTGCCAAGTGGTAGCAGGAATATTGGTACAGGACAAAGCAGTAGATGAAGAATGTTGCAGTCTTGATGTTGAGGTAGTGAGGTGAGTTGATGGATGAACTTGAAAATGTAATAGATAAAGGCCTCCTTTACTGATCCCCTTGAATAATGTCTTCTGAGATATAATATCCTTAGCAACATAATCATAAGGTGTAAAGGTAAGAGAACAATGATTATCACTTGTAAATTGATGCACATAGATCAAATTTTGAGCACATTTAGGAACATGAAGCACATTTTTCAAAGAAAAAGACTGATCCTGAAGTACAAATTTGGATTCACTAATATGAGAGATAGCCATACCTTCACCATTGGCAGTAGCTACTTGTGCAGAGCCATCATAAGAAGAAGAAGCACCATAATCATCCATGTTGTAAGTGAGATGATTTGTAGCTCCAGAATCAATATACCAAGGGTTTTCACCTAAAATATTAGCACTAGCTAACATTGCAGACAAATTTTGTGGTGGTTCACGACCTTGATATGCAAAATTCATACGCTGATAACTCAATAGCAGTATGACCAGGCTTAGAACAGATCTGACAAATGATTTTATTTCCAGAGGAAGTAGTAGATCGTGATGAAGAATTATCAGTGGAAGTAGGAGGTCGAAAAGCTGAAGAAGTAGCACCATGAAATCCTCCTCTGAAATTGAAACCACGTCCACGACCACGATAAGAAGGAGTAAATGAAGGTCGAAAATTCCTAGAATTACCTTGAGAAGATGCAAGAAAGGCCTTTGATTCTGCATCAGCTCGTAAAATGGAATTGCGTTCAACAAGAATGATTTCTTCAATTAACAAAAGACTGTGTAATTCACCAAAAGTAACAGGAGGATATCGAATCCTGATTGAGGTTGAGAAAGCATGATAATCTGGTCCAAGACCTCCAAGAACAGTAACAAGGAGTTCATCGTCTGAAATTCGAGATCAACAAGCAGCAAGTTGATTTGAAATCTTCTCAATATCATAGATGTATTTAGAAATCTTTGAAGAACCTAATTTCATATTTTGCAACTGAGTGTGAAGTTGAATGATGTGTACGGAGGAAGAAGCACCGAATCTTTTCTGCAGATTATTCCACAATTCCTTTGATGTGGAGCAATCAGAGACATGAACAATAACACTTGCAGAAATCGAAGCATTCAATAGAAGAAGAACACAAGTATCTCTCATCATTCCAAATAGCATATTGAGGATTTACTGTTGGAGCCGATCTAGTAGTAGAAGCTATGAATTGAGAAGGACATGGATTAGCTCCATCAACATATCCAAGAACACGAAATTTACGAAGAACTGGAGTGATTAACGATTTCCATGTCAAGAAATTATCATCCCGAAGCTTAAGAGGAATGATATTTTCTAATGTATGTAAAGGAACAGAAGTAATTGAAGAATTTGAAGATTCAACAAGACGAGACATGATTGAATTACAGAAAACAAAATAGAGATAGTTGAATTTATGATTGAAAACAGCGGATGAAGATCGAACCTGAAAACCAGAGATTTAGGATTTTCAAACTGATACCATAGTTACAGAGAAAAAAATCAAGATATTTTTCATTAACTGAACTTAGTTTACAAATGTGAGAGATTGAACATTAAATAGAGGAATCTCTCACAGATGACAGTAACTCAAGAAACCGTTAATAGCTGGCAAACACTCATAAGGCAAAGAGTGAGCCAATCATAGAGAGACACATATAAATTGTCAGTTACACACATTGCAGACACACTATGCAGACAGATAATATTCAGACAGGGAAATAAATGTGTCTCAGATGAAAGAATATGACAATTACCAACATCCTCCCTTATATAATTTTTAGTGCATATTGTGAGGCTGAAGCAATATTTGTACATGGAGCTATTCACTGGATAGCGCTGCATTATCAATCAGGGAGAACATGCATTCTTTATTATGGTATTCGTGGAGAGAACTTCAACGAAGTAGCACTAACCCCACGAGTCGAAGAATTATTTGATGATGAAAGTAAAAGACATGTGTCATTGGGCTTTTTAGGAGGGTGCCTTTGCATTTTACGAACATATTGGGGTTATGATATTGAACTCTGGGTGAACAAGGATTACAATGTGAGAGAATCATGATTGTTCATTGTTGATCTTTTCCCAGTAGTTCCATATCTCACCTACCATGTGAAATTATTATGGGAATTCAAGAATGGTGAAGTTTTATTTGTTGTATCCAAAGGGTCATTTGACGGGAATTGTTGTTCAGTTTTATATGACTTGCTGAGTCAAAAGTGTAAAGTTACGGAGATCCACCATATTTTGACATACAAATGGAATATAGGAGTTTATGGTGAGAGGAGTGTAGTGTCACCGATCAACTCAATGAGTACTCAGGGAAGAGAACATGAACAAGTTGCACAGTGTACACAGCAAGGGCCAAGCAAATCAGTACATTTAGTGAATAAAGCACAATTAATTGAAAGAAAAAGCCTAGCATTTGGAGGAGAAAGATAACTTAAGAGGCAATTATTTTTTTTTGGAGAATTGGATGCAAGATATGTATTAATTTTATTTTTTCCTCTAATCACATCCAATATTGTCTAGTCCTAGAAAATAAAATATTAAAATTTATGGTTTTCGTTTTGTTGTTGATAGAAAATACTTATAAACAAAAAAGAGGATACGTTAACTGGTTGGTACTTTAATCCTTTATTGGACCCAACTAACTGTTTATTTCGTGTGTTTTTTTTATGAATTTTATTATAGGGCTCCAAATTTTTGGTTTTTGGGCTCACAAGATGACAAAATAGAGTCATTAAATAGTAATCAACAAAACCCTTAACTATTAATTTTGTTGATATTAGTTAGTGCTAATGATTTAATTAACTAACGTAAGCATGATTAGTGATTAGTTTAGACTAATTTATAGTTAGGGTATGAAAATCAAAATCAATTTTTTTTTTTAATTTAACATGTGGTTGGGGTCTTTAAATTCCCAACCGTAACTACCGTATATGGTTGAAATTCCAAACCGTAGGAAAACCCAGGTTCAAATATGGTTGGGAGTTCATATTTTTCCAACCGTAAATATGGTTGGAATTCCCTACCATAGAAAAACTCAAGTTTAAATACGGTTGGAAGTTTATATTTTCCCAACAACATAATTGATATACGATTGGGAAAACCAATATTTCTGAACCGTATGTAATTCAGAAACTATTTCAAAATCCAAAATTTGATCAAATCTAACTTATTTATACGATCAAGAACAACAAAAAATGGTGGGTTTTCGATTCTTACCTAATTGATGTAATTACTTGGGGAGAATCGACAATTAATCGTTGTTGATTAGGTATAGGTTTAGTTTTTGGCTTTTAATTAGATGTAGGTAAATTATTTAAGGATAATAAGGTAATAATAGATATAATCAAAGGATATTTTTATATTTTTGTTATGGATGAAATATCACCTTATCCATATTTAAGGAATTTGAATCTATGAGGGCACTCAAAACCAAAAGCTTGGAGCACTTATAATAGGGTTTTTTTCTTTTGCCGAATAAAGGAAAAAGCGTAGCGTTTGGAGAAAACAATTAACTTAGGAGGAAATTATAAAAAAAAAAAACTTTAGAGAGATGGCTTCAAAAAATGTATCTATTTTTTTTCTCTCTAATCCCATACATGTTATAGTGGCATCAAAGCAAAACATAAAGAGGCAGAGAGTTTCTTATTCATCACAGTGATAGAGTTACATGGATACAAATATCAAATATATACTTGGAAAGGTAAACCATAGGTATCTAGATGGGCGGCACATCTATGGGCAGGCCCTACAACACCCCCTCTTGTGCAGTCCAATAGAAGTTCATATGCAGTGGTTCACATATGGTGCTTCGAATGTAGTTCTTCAAATATCGTCCTCTCCTTGATGACTTGTGCCGAAATCAATTGCCTCATTATAACTTTGACAAGGAAAAACCAAGTGGGACGAAACCTTGGTACATCTATTCACATGTTGTCTCGTACTTTACATGTGATCCATCACATGCAATACGATCTTCAAAGATCGACAAGTCTAAGTTAATTGCCTCGCTAAAAATTCATCAGGAAAAACCAAAAGGGACAAAACCTGAACTAAAGAAAAATAGTACAATATTAAGCAAACTTAGAACATAGTTAGACTTGAATATGTTGCCTCATTAAACCTTAAAAAGGAAAACCCAGTGGGACAAAACCTTAATAAAGGGAAAAGAATACAACATGACTGATGCAAGTAAAGGTGATCTGTTGCAGATGATCACTTTGCTCCGATGAAGTTGAATAGTTGCTTCACAACTCCTAAGGAAGAAAATCCTCATGGGAAAGACAATAGCCTTAGTTAGGAAATTACTTCCCGGTGTTTGTTGTTGTCTTATTAAAAACCTTGTCGAGTAACAAAACCTTGTGAGAAAATTAATATCGAAGAAGGAAAAGACTCCAACATACTATTAGATTCTCCCCCTGATGTCAGACAATTTCATTAGTCAAACTCAGTCATGGGAGTTCATCATACTTTACTTTGGTGAATTGAATGTTTATAAGATACTGTTGTTAATTCTGGTAATTATGTTGCTTAACAGACTGTTGTGTCCATTTATTTGATTCAGATACTTTTAGTAATATCAACACGATCTTCATGTCTTCAACTTTCGACATATTTGATGTTTTTAGTGTTGTCTCGTTAAAAATCTTGCCGAGTAACAAAACCTTGTAAGAAAAACTACTCTCGACCGAAGAGAAAAAGAGTACAACACAAATTCAATTTCGAAGTAAAATATGTCGACATCACTTACAGAGTTGTTCCAGACAGTTCCTTTAGTTATGTACTTTTCGAAACTGAATATCGATAATGACTTTGAAAATATTCTACCATATCTCCCCCTGATTACTTTCGTTGGAGAAGAGATTATTGTTCCTTCATAATCAACAACCTTTGGATTGCAGTTCCTTTAGCATTCCTTTTTTTATTTCTTTGCAGTGATAAAACAAACTCATTCCAACGGTTTTAAGTATATGATTACGTTTATTACACCATTCCGATAACGTTGCGTTGGCGCTGAGCTATATCTTGCTAACAAGTTCACTGAGGATGTTGTATTTTGTCAATGCATCTCTTGCACTAAGATAGGGGAATTTCATCTCCCAATACATCTTCGTCATATTCCTTTAGACGAAATGGTCATTCATGTACATTTGAAACTCGACTAATCATGGAAATGCTAGCAGAATGTATGTCCTTGTTAAATTTCCTGACAATGGACATATGCAAACTGGTGGAATAAAATACTACAAGTTCAGTTGTCTAGTTCAGAACATAGATAAGATCGAAATTTCCTCGAATTGTCATCTCAAATTCAGATTTTAAATAGCTTGTAAGATCTCTTATTCCATTAAGAGTACTTATCATGTTCATACCGTCGACGTAGATAGTTATAATTTTGAATCAGGAACTTATTTAATACGCATGGCACAAAACCCTATTTATATATCCCCTCCAAATCAAATAACCACTTATACGGTTATACCACATTCACATGATTGTTTAATTCCGTAAGTGAACGTCCACTCTAATTGTAAACACACTTTGTGGTCTAAATTCACTTGATTTGGGTAACAAAAGGCTATCAATCCCTTTTGTAAATATCTTATATCTCTTGATTCTTTCATAGATACGTAAAAACCACATACATATATTGTATTTCAAGTCCTTTTGAAATTACCAAGATAACTAAGTTGCGGGACGCTATAACGTTCATTACAGGAGGACAATTCCAAGGCTTTATGAGAAACCTCGCGCCACAAGGAGAGTCTTGATACTTTTGGACTTCATTCTTCCCACTGTGCTTTATGACATATAATCAATTATAATCATGTATGTCCCAAAGTCTTTACACTTGGTTGGTTAGCACTACCACATCAAATACTTGTATATTTGTCAAAGAATCAAGTTCTACATGGATTGTGTAGGCTAAATATGCTCTTTGTTGATATTATATATATACATATAATCATTAATATGCTCGCACGATATTTCCATTGACTCGTTGTGTTCTCATAATCCTTTACGATTTCATTGTTTTCTGGAATCATTAAGCTTCAAAGCGTCCTCCAGTATTGATTCATAGACATAGTCAGAGACAATCAAATGAGATAATTTCATTAATGATACAAATTAGGTTGTGCCTTGATCATCTACTTCCTTTAAAGGTGAGCATTGATCGAACCTGGTGGTATCTCCGTCTTCCTTTATGGATCCACGACCTTAACTACACTTCCACCTAGTGTAGTTGCAACACCTTAGTCTATGGTATATCCCATACTGAGGATTTGTAACCTTGCATGAACATTTGCAGCTGGTATGTGTGATCTTGTCACATTGTCGATATCAGTGCACTTTCTGAAATCGATTATTCTTTATCACTTCACATTTACATTTGTGGAATAAAAGAATCAATATGAGACACAATAGGAACACACCACGACAATTCCTGTCATTCCCTTAGAAAATACTTTTTCTTATCTCCCCTTAACGACGGGAAGATTGTCTCATTAAGATGATTACCCGCAAATTTAGTGGTAAGAGATCTCCTTTCAAAGGTTTTAAAACGCGAATAATTGTTGGGATTAAATATCCAACAAAACTACTTAACCGTTTTCGTGACCCATCATAGTCCGATGTGGGCTCGAAATGGCACATATATAGTGCAACCAAAAATGCGTAAGAGAACGAATGTCAGGCTTATATCTAGTTACCAACTGGTATGCATAAAATATTGACTATCATTGGGTTCTGATAAGTGCATAATTCATATGATTTTGGTGTCCATTCCATACTTGTTTTAGCTATTATTCTTGCATGTATTCGTATTATTACTCTCGTTTTCTCTTATTTGTATCTAATAGGTGAATCATCCAAAAAAGGATCTACAAAGTGCTGAAAAGATCTAGGAAGAGAAGTATTTCAAGTATCCAAGTGCCCAAGTCCAAGAGAATTTGAAGAAGTGCGACGAAAAGGAACAAAACGCTCAAAATCAAGAGACGGGCCAAAGACGGAGATTAACTCATTAAAATTGAGTATTTTTCATCACCATCTTGAAGAGAATTTAAAGAGGAAAATAATGCAAAAAGAATGAGGTCATTCCGAGTTCGGACGAAGAGGTTGTGGCCAAAACAAGTTTTTTATCCAATACCGAAGACAAGCAAGTATGCAAACAGGTACGCCTACTTAGTTCCGAAAATTCCTGCTGGAATTTGAGGTACGCATACCGGTACGTATACTTAGAAAGTATGCAAACGGGTATGCATACCATGGAAGGCCAAAACTCACGTTTGGGGTCGTTATTTCGTATTTTCGGGTCGGGTTCTTGAACCGAACTAGATACTTGATGGACAAGCAATGTAAATCTATAAAAATAGGTATTAGGCCTTTCACATATGATCGAAAAATCACCTCATATCACAAGTTCTACATCAAAAACTTATGGTTTACCCCTTTAGGGGGAAACCACCATTATTCAATGTTGTAAGCGTGAAGCTTTATTAACAGTACAAGTATATTTGAGGTTTTAATCATCATTGTTTGTTTTTGTTACAGCATTGCTCGGTCGAATTCGCATGCGTTTCTATCTCAAGCATGTTTGTCAATGTTACTGATCAAAACTATAAGTCTTGATTTCTAGCCTATTTGTACATGTCTCGGACTAGGACATAGATAGTGTAGTTGAGCTTAAGTCTCTCGACGTTCATATCTTGAAGACGAAGAACTACTAAGGGCAGCTTGTGGCACTTCTTCGATAAAAGGTATGTGGATACTTGAACTTATCTATCACTTGGAAAGTCTATTTCTACTATCTCCTATATTGAGACATAAGTCGTGTTACGATGTAGTTTTCTCTATACACATTTGAGATTTTGAGCTGAGTATAACTCGCTTACATATTTCTCGAAATATGTGTTAGTAAGCTTTCGCTTCGACCAAGTTCATCTTATATCATGAGAAAACTTCCGAGTAACATCTTACATGGTTTGTGTGATACAATCATTTGGTGTAAGACTGGAAGGTTTCAATAATTATTATTTCAATATCTTGAAAATTGCTTTGATGCTAATAGTGTGTGAAAACGGATATTGACATTATAGAAGAATGTTTCAATGATTGAAATAAAAAGTTGATGATGTAACCATCTTTGGATATAAGCATATATAGTGTGTTCACACATTAGTGTATAAGTCCATAAACCGAAAACCAAGAGTATGCATATGTGTGTATACGAAATTGGTGTAGGAGACAGGTTAAGTATGCATACCCGTACGCATACCGGCGAAAATTATCAAACCGAGTATTTCTGCTGAGTTTGGTTTTGGCAAAACTCTTAACTAGTCACCTTAAGTATGCGTACCCGTACGCATACTGGCGGAAGTTTTTGAACCGAAAATTTCTGCTGAGTTTGGGAACTTTACAAACTCAAAAAACCGGTTGCTTAAGTAGGTATACCCGTACGCATACTTAAGCTGGTTACTTTGTCAAATCGGTCAAGTCCATGAACTTAAACATTTAAATCATAAGGAATGCAATCTTTGCAAACCGTGGCTATAATGTTCATGATTGATTCAAGTGAATCAAACCGATTTTATTTCAATTGTGTTTTCTAAACAATTGAACAACTCTTAACTAGTTTCATTTGAGTCATTTGAACTAGTTATGGTTAAGATGAATAAGGTTGATATGAGATAACCATATGGCTAACCTTGGTTAACTATTTGTGAACCAACATGGTGTACACGTTTAGGTACGGTTACACAAACCTAAATGAGAGTACATTTCATTTGTGTGTAACAAGCTAAGTTTGATCTAATTGTTGAAAGATATTATCTTGGTTGAATCAGGTTTTTCATCTAACGGTGAATATTGAATGCTTTGTTACCAAGGTAACTTGGCTTGCAAACCCTGATTTGAAAACTATATAAAGGAGAATTCTAGCAACTGAAAACTTAATCCCCACACCTCTTGTGTGTTACTAGTTGCATAACTAGAGTCGATTTTAACCTTAGGTTTCTTCTCGAGACCCTGTAGGTTAACGACTTGAAGACTTCATTGGGATTGTGAAGTCAGACTCAACTATTATCTTTGTAGTTGCGTGATCTGATCTTGCTGTTTCTATCATGTTGAGTGCAGTCGAAATAATTGGCTCGAGATTTTATATCTCCAATAGGCAAGATACAAAAGTAATCAAAAACAAAATTCGTCTCATCGTTTGTGATTCCACAATAACTTGTTTCGCTAGTCGATTAAGTTTATTGTGAGGTAATTGATAATATTGAGCTGTTCTTCGGGAATGTAAGTCTGGTTTATCAATTGGTTCCTGTTCACCTTGATTTATCAAAATAAGGAACAAAATCTCTCGGGTATTTCTGTGGGAGACAGATTTATTCAATCTTATAGACTTTTCTGTGTGAGACATATTTGTCTATCAAGTCTTCGAGTTTGGGTCGTAGAAACTCTTAGTTGTGGGTGAGATCAGCTAGGGAAATCAAGTGCGTAGTATCCTGTTGGGATCAGAGACGTAAGGAGCGCAACTGTTCAATCTGGATTTGCGATTTGTTACATAATTTCCTCGTTAACAAAATTCTGGTGTCTGTGTTATTTCTTTCCGCATTATATTTTGTTACATAATTGAAATATCACAGGTTGTGCGTTAAGATCAATCAATTAGAATATTCAACCTTTGGTTGTTGATTTACAATGATTGACACTTGAACATTGGTCTTTGGCACTGTTCAAGTAACTCCTCTTATATTCAATCAGGATCGCAAATTTCTATTTGCTGATTGCGGATTGAATTAAGAGTTAGAGATATTAAACTCTTTGATATACTTTATTCTAGATTGAGTCTGACTGTCTAGTTGATTCTCTAGAAAGTGTATTGGAGTAGTCCTCTCAGATTTCCAAACGAATTGTTGGGTGTGGTTTTAGACCCCCACATTTTCAGTTTTCGTTATATCTACGGTTTATGATTGATTCTTAGATTGATTTGGGTGTGCAACCAGATTATTCTATTAATCATTATATTGATAGTAGTGAGTTGAACGATCCATAATAGTCGATTATCTCCTACACAAGTAGAAAACATGAGACCTTGCAAAGGATTTTGTAAAGCAATCATGTGTGGAAACAACACCAGTAAGTGAACCGAGCATACTGAGTTTAAATTCTGGAATCAAACCTAAATTTATAAATCCTAAAGCGTTCGATCGAGTTACACCTTGTAAGCGTACCTCAAGGCGGCTCAGTTGGATAGAATCCGGTGACTAAGCGTACATGTTATCCGGAGATACAAGGAGTTTTGGGGATAGCTAAGCGTACCTGCTATTCCACGGTTGGTGATGAGTGGTTCTAACAGAAGATAGATAAGTATTCTAATCCTGTTAACGCTTGGTAACGGCGAAGCATTCCTTGATCATCCTTTTCTTATTATTGTCTTTTTATTTATCTTACAACCAAACCCCGCTTTTGTTGTTTACTTTATTTTGCTGATCAAATAACCTGTCAATTATACAACTCTCTGTGGGAATTATCTCTTACTACCGCTATATTACTAGTTAATTAGTGGGAAATATCTTTATTAATTTTTTGCATTAGCGACACGCATCAAATTTTGTTTACGCTGCCGGGGAGCAGTCGCTAATTGATTTGTTACTTGTTTTTAGATTTTTTTTTTTTTTTTTTTTGTTCTTGTGAGTCGTCATGTTTCCTTACGGAAATAACATGTACGGAGCACAAGATTACAAATACAACAGTGGTAATCAACATGGTTTTTAATCTCATTCATATGAAAACTATCAAACATCCTACGGGTATAATCAAAACCAATCTTTTGGTTATGATCGATATCCTACGGAACCTTATGGGTACTCTCATGCATATCAACAACCTTATGACGGGTATGTAAGTGAGAAACCACGAGGATGGGAGGATAGTTTTTCTTCTATCGTTTACCTTCTAATGATGAGCAGAAGCTTGATTGGTTGACTCTTCAGTTAAAGACCAGTTTTTCCATGCCGGAAGCCATTAATTAACAACTAAGTGTGGAGAATAACACATCAACCGGAGCTTGCTACAATATATCTAACCAACTCCTGATCGTTTTTATGATAATTCGCCTATTCAAAAGGAGGAGAATGGGACTAGAAATATTGCGGTGAGTGAAAGTGTAGGTTTTGAAGAATGTCTTGACGAAATGATCCAAGCGATGACGCAACATCAACAAGGGTTGGACCAATACATTCAAAAGATGGAAGAATTTCAACAACAAAGGGAAGAGTCATATCGAGAAATTCAAAGGAATTCAGAGAAATTATGCGAATAAATTGCTCAACTCGGTAAAAATAGGAATGAAGAAGAAGTTTGGTCTCAAAGCCGAACTGATTCTATTCCAGCTCCGGATATTTATAATGATCATTCGCTTATTCAAAAGAAGGAGCCTTGGTATGACCGAACAATTGTTATGAATGGTGTTACATACTTAAATGCATATCAACGTTACAATGAACATCCAATTACAAGGTTTTTAGGCCGGTTGATTTAGAAGAAGTAGACCCGATTATTCCCTCGACGGATACTCATACAGAATACCCCAAAATCTATACTGAAGAAGAGTTCATGAGGGCGGAATTTGATTCGGATGAAGAGGGTGTTGAAGAGATTGAGATTTAGAATGAAACCAAATTGATTGAAGTCGTGGAAGACCCAGTTGAGCTAGATAATAATATTTCGATAGAGGACCACAATATACTTGAGGTAAATAATTCACTGGAGATAATTAATGAGGATCTGATACAAGGTTTGTCTAATTCTTTGCATAATTCTATATCTATTGATCCTTTCCATCCAATTGAAGTAGTTCCCGAAAGAGTTGTTAACCCAACTTTTAAGAAAATACCTCACTTATGATTGGAGTTGTGTGCTTCTAAAGTTTTAACGAATTATTTTTCTTCTAAGTATTCACCACTTGATGTGTTTGATTCGATTATTGTGCAGGTTCACCAAGCTGTGGAACCTTTTGAAGTTCCTGAATTCTATGTTCTCTGTCCACTTCCGAGTGTAGAAAGGACTAAGTGTGGGGGAAACTTCAATAAAGTGATAGCTTCAATATTTATATCTTACGCTAATATTTTTGTGAAGCTTTTATTTGAATTGCAGATGGTTATTTGGAAGGATTACCAAATTTTTCAGATTATTGGTGTATAAACGATAACAATAACATCGGGCTGACGACGTTAAACCAAGCGCTACATGGGAGGTGACCCATCGATTTTGTGTCTCTATCCCTATTGTTTTTAATTTTCTTAGTTTTTCATATCATATCTTACATTCTCATCTTAGATTTTACAAAGTCCTATATATGTAATGAAAGTTTTGACGAATTCTCGTCAGAAAATTATGATTGCGCACTTGTCACGAAAACAACTCTCGAGACTTCATACGGAGTCCGATTTGAGTGGTTGACCCAAAATTTAAAATAGGACAGACTCACCTTATTTTTCAAAAATAAAATCTGAATTAGGAGTATGTTAAGTTGGACCGATTGGCCTGGACATTTGAGTTTCAGAATTTTTTCAGAACTTTTTTAGATTGCATGTCTGTCAATCCGGAGGCCATAAAAGTCAGACCGCTTATTGAAACACTGTGCCCTTTTGACACCTTAAAGAAAGGATGTATGCGAACAACTTTTGTGTATGATATTTTTACTAGTTCCTTACCCATTTGTACAGTTTTCGAGTTTTGCAGGGCTGTTATGTCAGAAATCAGAATCTTGGATTTTGAACATTGAGGACAATGTTGAGTTTAAGTGTGGGGGAGTAGTTAAGCATGTCTGGCTTGCATATAAAATAAATAAATAATACTCTTTGATTTCTTGCATTCTTGAGACTTCATCTTTTGGAGTTAATAATGAGCTATTTAGGTTGACACTCTAAGCCTTTTTAGGTTGAAACAGTTCTTACAGCTCTAGATTGAGTTCCACTTTGTCGTTCTAAAATCCTTAAAATATATACATTCATAATTGATTATGAAACTCAGGTGCTAGCAATAGCATGGTAGTCGTTTGAAAGATTCGTCCTCGCAATTAATCATTACTGAATCACTTTCTCTTTATTTTTGCAGTTATATGTTTCTCTAAAGTGATTTGGTGGGATCATGATACTGCCATGGATGTTGTAGCAAGGTAATCCTGATCCTGATACTGCCTCATAGACAATTGTCTTACACTCATAAAGAGTGAGCCGGAAAAAAAAAGAAGAGAAAATAAAGAATATATATATATAAGGCTCTTCTTCATTTATCGACACTAATAAATGATAAGGTCCGGAAGTGCGGACTAATCATGTAATCGATGAAAAAAAAGCATATCATCATTATATAGAAAGTCAAAAAGACTATTGATGAGGTTCTCGACACTTGGATAGCAGTATGTGTGAAACGTTGTCCCTGTCTCCGTCGCCTAAACAAGCGTGGAACGCAGGATCCAAGACAACTATCGCATACTTGCTGGAAAAAAACATGTCCTTAGAGTATCTAATCATGTGGTCGAGTTAAATGGGTGCTTCTCTCAACTATTGCGCTATAAATAAGAATCCTTTGACGACATTCGTACAAGTATTTTGGGTAACATCTTTCACTTTAGTCAACATTTGCACACTTCACTTTTCTATTTCCATTTTCTTATCTATCCATGTGATTTCAGTATGCGAGTGTTGTGACAAATGTTGCAACAAGTATGATGACTATCTTAGTAGAGTTTTGCAATCAGGTTGAATGTCACACGTAAGTAATTGCTTGTGTAATGATTGGAATGTATCTGAGATGTTTGCAGCTAAAGAACTTACGCAGGCAAATTATTAGCTACTACTTTGTGTCTTTCCTTAGTGGTTCTTCCAATGAGAGAAATTGGGGTAGGTTTTGTGGGTATACCTCTTGTAACCTCTCACAAAACTATAACGCGTCCACTAGGGACACCTAGGGGTTTAAAGGTTTGTTATACATGCTAAGTGTAACCGTTTTCTCAACGACATGGAGTTGTTGTATTTAGGATTAATTTTATTTAGTTTTCTCGAGGACTAGCAAAATCTAAGTGTGGGGAATTTGATAAGTGCATAATTCATGTGATTTTGGTGTTCATTCCATACTTGTTTTAGCTATTATTCTTTCATGTATTCGTATTATTACTCTCGTTTTCTCTTATTTGTCTCTAATAGGTGAATTATCCAAAAAGGAGCTACAAAGTGCTGAAAATAGCTAGGAAGAGAAGTATTCCAAGTATCCAAGTGCCCAAGTCCAAGAGAAGTTGATGAAGTGCGACGAAAAGGAACAAAACGCTCAAAATCAAGAGACGGGTCAAAGATGGAGAGTAACTCATTCAAATTGAGGATTTCTCATCACCATCTTGAGGAGAATTGAAATAGGAAAATAATGCAAAAATAATGAGGTGATTCCAAGTTCGGACGAAGAAGTTGTGACCAAAACAAGCTTTTTATCCAATACCGAAGACAAGCAAGTACGCAAATGGGTACGCATGCTTAGTTCCAAAAATTTCTACTAGAATTTGAGATACGCATACCGGTACGCATACTTAGCAAGTACGCAAACGGGTATGCATACCATGGAAGGGACAAAACTCACGTTTGGGGTCGTTATTTCGTATTTTCGGGTCGGGTTCTTGAACCGAACTAGATACTTGATGTCCAAGCAATGTAAACCTATAAAAATAAGTATTAAGCCTTTCACATATAAGCGAAAAATCATCTCATATCACAAGTTCTACATCAAAAACCTAGGGTTTACCCCTTCAGGGGGGAAACCACCATTATTCATCTTCTTTGTAATATGAGTAGCTATATCCTTTGTTGATTAAGGATGCATTCAATGTTCTAAGCGTGAAGCTTTATTAATAATACCAGTCTATTTGAGGTTTTAATCATCATCGTTTGTTTTCATTATATCTAGGGGTTATGATTGATTCTTAGATTGATTTGGGTGCACAACCAGATTAGTTTATTAATCATTGTATTGCTAGTAGTGAGTTGAACGATCTTTAATTGTCGATCATCTCCTACACAAGTAGAAAACATGAGAGCTTACAAAGGATTTTGTAAACCAATCATGTGTGGAAACAACACCAGTAAGTGAACCGAGCGTACTGAGTTTAACCGCTGGATTCAAACCTCCTAAAGCGTTCGATCGAGTTACACCTTGTAAGCGTACCTCAAGGCGGCTCAGTTGGATAGAATCCGGTGACTAAACATACCTATTATCCGGTGATACAAGGAGTTTTGGGGATAGCTAAGCGTACCTGCTATTCTACAGCTGGTGATGAGTGGTTCTAACAGAAGATAGATAAGTACTCTAATCCTGTTAAACGCTTGGTAACGACGAAGCATTCCTTGATCATCATTTTCTATTATTGTCTTTTTATTTTCCTTACAGTCAAACCCCCATTTTATTGTTTACTTTATTTTGCTGATCAAATAACCTATTAATTACACAACTCTCTCTGGGAACGATCTCTTACTACCGCTATATTACTAGTTAATTAGCGGGAAATATCTTTATTAATTTGTTGCATTAAAGACGCGCATCAAATTTTGGCGCCGCTGCCGGGGAGCAGTCGCTAATTGACTTCTTATTTGTTTAGCTTGTTTTTAGATTTTTGTTTTTATTTTCTTTTTTGTTCTTGTGAGTCGTCATGTTTCCTTACGGAAATAACATGTACGGAGCACAAGATTACAAATACAACAGTGGTAATCAACATGGTTTTCAATCTCATTCATATGACAACTACCAACCATCCTATGGGTATAATAAAACCCAATCTTTTGGTTATGATCAATATCCTATGGAACCTTATGGGTACTCTCATGCATATCAACAACCTTATGACGGGTATGTAAGTGAGCAACCACGAGGATGGGAGGATAGTTTTTCTTCTAATCGTTTACCTTCTAATGATGAGCATAAGCTTGATTGGTTGACTCTTTAGTTAAAGACCAGTTTTTCCATGTCGGAACCCATTAATGAACAACTAAGCATGGAGAATAACACATCAACCGGAGCTTGCTACAATATATCTAACCAACTCCTGATCGTTTTTATGATAATTCGCCTATTCAAAAGGAGGAGAATGGGACTAGAAATATTGCGGTGAGTGAAAGTGTAGGTTTTGAAGAATGTCTTGACGAACTGATCCAGGCGATGACGCAACATCAACAAGGGTTGGACCAAAACATTCAAAAGATGGAAGAATTTCAACAACAAAGGGAAGAGTCATATCGAGAAATTCAAAGGAATTCGGAGAAATTATGCGAGTAAATTGCTCAACTCGGTAAAAATAGGAATGAAGAAGAAGTTTGGTCTCAAAGCCGAACTGATTCTGAAACTCCTAAGGACGATAACAAATATTTTGGAGATGAGCAACCTTTGGAAATTTCTTATAACAATGGTAAAATTATTCCAGCTCCGGATCTTTATAATGATCATTCGCCTATTCAAAAGGAGAAGCCTTGGTATGTCCGAACCATTGTTATGAACGGTGTGACATACTCAAATGCATATCAACGTTACAATGAACATCCAAATTACAAGGTTTTTAGGCCGGTTGATTTGCAAGAAGTAGACCCGATTATTCCCTCGACGGATTCTCATACAGAATACCCCAAAATCTATACTGAAGAGAGTTCATGAGAGCGGAATTTGATTCGGATGACGAGGGTGTTGAAGAGATTGAGATTGGGAATGAAAATAAATTGATTGAAGTCGTGGAAGACCCAGTTGAGCTAGATAATAATAGTTCGATAGAGGACCACGATATACTTGAGGTAAATAATTCACTGGAGATAAATAATAATAGTTCGATAGACCAGTTGAGCTAAGCAATAATAGTTCGATAGACCCAGTTGAGCTAGATAATATGTTATGTTTCATGGGTGATGATATATTTTCATCCAAATATATCTAACGTGATGTAGAGAATTTGTGTCTCGTGGGAATAATGTACTTTTCATTCCATAAGCGCAGACATTGGATCTAGTTCTTTAGAGAACACTTATTAAGATTGAGATATCATGAAAACACTTATTAAGCTGGTTGGACTCAGACCTAATCCTTGACTCGAATTCGTTTGAGGTCAAGAATGGAGATGTCCCAGATTCATGTGACCAAACCACTGTCTCGCATACTTTGAGTCAATTGGATCACATATGACTCAAAAAAACAGATATATTAAGTCAAATATCCAGATGAATCGGGTGATTCAGTCAGATCCATACGAGTCAACTCCATAAAATAAAAACAAACACGATGCTAGAGCAAGCACTACGTTTGCATAAATTTTTTATATCATTTTACAATGTAGAGAAATTCAACCATTGTGGTAGGTAAACTAAAAATTAGCTAACACATACTGAGGACACTAAAAGAATTTGGAATTAATGTAAGCTCAAGTTACTTATTTGTTATCATCCCCTAATAACTTCACCACTGCATTTCCGTGATATCCGCCATAAAACTTGCTTTCGTCTAGTAAAATTTTCTCTACATTTTTACAGTTGGCTCCTATCAACCTACTTTACGAGTGAGTTGACAGATGTTCCTTTCTCAGCACCACCAACTACTCACTGCAACTCTACTCTAAAACTTAAGAAACGAATCTAATCATGCGAACAATTCATCTCCTTTCTCACACTAAAAACCGATTCAATCTTATGTCACCAAAATCTCTTCTTTCCTCAATTTCATACACAAAATCAAACCCATTTTCTGATTTTCTTACTCAATCCCATTTTCATCAACGACCTTTCAAATCTTTCTTCAATTCTCCTTTACGAACATTTGCAACCATGGGAGAAGATTCAGTAAAAGGAAATGTTTTCCCTAATGGACTTGCTGTCATCACTCTTGATCGTCCTAAAGCTCTCAATGCCATGAATCTAGGTTTTCTCATTACATATTATTATGATTCTTGACTTAGATTTTTTTTTGTTTTTTACTTTATTTTGATTTCTGACCAAATTGTGATGCTGCAGAGATGGATCTGAAGTTCAAAAAGTATATGGAGGAGTGGGAAAATGATCCTATGGTCAAGTGTGTTCTGGTAGAGAGTAGCTCACCTCGTGCATTTTCAGCAGGTATTATTGGATAAAACCTAGGGCTTTGTGTAGAAGAAGGTCCTTATTGAAGGAACTGTATGTTGTTTACAGTATCTTGCATGATCCCAATTTGATTGGGGTTTGCTTTAGCTGTCTTTAACATACCAAATGTCATATTCGCCATTCACCCCCCCTTGAATAGAAGCTCTTCCTTTTTAATTTTTAAAAGATGAATTAGAATTGCTTGATATTCACTACTAAGAAGCACATTTCTGTTTGTTTCGCAGGTGGTGATGTGAAGCAAATTTCTACCAGACGCCAAAAATCAGATATTGTCGAGGTACTAAATTTTATCAGTTTATTGTTTCCTACGAGCCTATGATCGTCACGGTCCATAGCATGAAATTATCTAACTTTATGTGGTTATCATTTTGCATTGTCTGAGAATGTTGCTTTGGAACCTTGCGTCACTTATATGTTCTCATTCGTTCATCATGTTTGTCGTTAGAATATTACAAGTTCTTGCTTTTTGTGGACAACCAGTTCCGTACTCATGATTATGTTATCTGCAATATGCACTGTACACCATTTGCTGGAGTACTTGTTTATAAGATTTATCTATCTTTCAAATATTTAGTTTTTTCACAACAGCCCACAAATAGCTTATCTGGATAAGCTAATAATCGCAGAAAGCATATAATTGATGTTTCCTCGAAGAACATGTTGTACATTTGTACTGTTCTGGTAGAAAACTCAGTCGTTTGGTTTATAACAGATTTCAGTCGGTACATAAGCTTAGATGTACTGCCTTTGGTACAGGTCTCCTTACATTTTTGCCCCCTCATTGTGGTAGGCACCGTCTTGTGTATGAGTTGTGTAATACATTCAGTGTTCCTGAATTTATTTTTACATTATTTTCCTCCTACAATTCTATTGCAGGTGTTTACTGCAGAATATTCTCTGATATGCAAGATATCTGACTGCAAAGTGCCATATATTTCCTTTATGGATGGAATAACAATGGGTTTTGGAATTGGTTTATCTGGGCATGGTCGCTATCGCGTCGTCACTGAGGTAGTCTTTGCTTGCTAGAAAGAGATATATACAGAACATTTAGAATCTTTATTACATGTTTCCTGTTTAGGGTGGGACATTAGATCGATTTTTTAAAAGATGCTCTAAATCCTCTGCCATGTTTGGTCCAAATGGGGATGATCCATGTATATGTGTGTGACCTCAAAAAGTATTGGTCTTTGAATCATCTGCATGTGAGCCCCCACAAGACTGATTTTTCTAAGTACTTCTTAACCAGTGTATAAAAAATATCTCTTTTTTTATAAAAGGAAATACTGCTTCTTGTCCAATATATTTACTCCGACTTTTTTGTGTGTGTGCCTTTCTTAGCGTACAGTTCTTTCGATGCCCGAAAATGGTATTGGCTTGTTCCCAGATGTTGGCTTTGCTTACATAGCAGCAAAAGGTCCAGGCGGAGGATCCGTGGGTATGCGTACATAACTTCAGTTGCAGCTCTTGAACAGTTTTTATTTTTGTACATCCTTCACAATATCACTTCCCCATTCATTCGTCTGACTGCCATGATTGCTAGATTAATGTTTTGAATCTTCTAGAATGACATGTATCATGTATTGACATATAGTTGCCAGCCTTGAAATTGTGATGAAAAGTTTGGGTGCTCAAAACAAGCTTTAGGTTTCTTTACCAACAGTTTCAACTTGTACTCAACTTGAAGAAGTAGAGGAAATTCTGCTAGACTTACTATCATTCCACTTTCTCTTTATGTAATAGGAAATCTCTCATTTTTCTATCTAACTGGTTAGATAATTTTTAGATTCTTAAATGCCACATTAAGGACCAGCATGCCCATGATGCCGGTGTATCTTAGGTTATGTTGCTTATAACATCAACGTTTGGTGATTGATGCACTTTAGTCCTAATAGCCTAAAGTGGATGAGTGGCTTAGACTGGAGTATGAAATATTGGTTGGATGTATTTGCACCGAGACCCTTGGCAAAACTCCTCATTGTGGTGAGAGTGGTGGTGGTTGAGTACATCAGTGTTGGTGTGCGTGGCGGGAATAGGGACCCTACAAGTCAGTCTGCTTTGAGTCTCCGACAGTTTACAAGTTAATCATACAGTCATCTTTCTGGCCCAAGATTCAGTTTAACATCTAACTAGAAGTCACTTAAAGCACTCTGATCAACTGACAAACTTTGCACTTAAGCACACATTTGAACATCTTCGAATAAGTCTTTGTCATGCTTTGGCACACTGTTATCATGGAAACAGTTATGATGATACGAAGAAAATAAATGTATTATATTAGTTGGACGGTACGCAACTTGTTATCCAAGATCATACATTTTTTGATGTCTGTAAGCCTTCAGATAACGCTTTCTCTGTGGTGTTGGAGTTGACATTTGTTAGTGTGCTTGTTGTCACATACTAGCAAGCTGTCCTCCCTTGTATTATTTTATATTAGAACCATTAAGGCTCCTTTGGATCCCCACTTCATAAAACTATGACCTCCTTTCTTTGTTTAGTACTCATTGGTTTCAGCATTTACATCTATTGTTTCTTGCTGATACCATGTTCGTGTTTCTTGACTGTCAGTATTGTGCTTAATTAAGCGTTTCTTGCTGATACCATGTTCATGTTTCTTGACTGTCAGTACTGTGCTAATTAAGCATACCAGTGCTGACTCTCAACATTTACACTATCTTTTCAAAAGAAGGATCTTTCAGCAACTTGGCTTAAGGAATTTTCTTACTCCTGTATTTAGTATAGAAGCTTCTAAAGAATCTGCAGCCACATTCTAACATGTCTCTCTGTGTACTCTTTGTTTCATGCACCATTTGACCCGTCTGTGTTGGTTTCTGCAGGTGCCTATCTTGGGATGACTGGAAAACGTCTTTCAACTCCAGCTGATGCCCTATACGTAGGTCTTGGAACTCATTATGTGCCATCACGAAGCTTGGGTTTACTGAAGGATGATCTTCTAGCGTTGAATTTGTATTTCACGGTTCACTTTCTCATTCTGGCGACTTACTCTATATCAGTAGATTAATCCTATCAATGTCCCGCAGTTTTGTTATTCGTCCTTGATATAGCCCCTACAAATCCTGAAATGAGAGCATACTTAATACTTGTTTAGAAACTTGATTCATAAGAAAATATTATTTCCATACTTACTCATGTTGATGCCTAAGTGAAAATTGCCACCTGGGATTGCTATAGCTGGTTTTGTTTCTAGGGACCTTATGTAAATCTAGGATCAGAGATTCAGAGTCATTTACCACCAACTTTAAATATTTCTGGGTATTATACTTGGTTACTGTTATTGTAGGAAAAATTGTATGACAAGTCCACCATTTTGTTCTACTAATAATATTCATCAAACAGCTCAGATGACTCACACAACGATGTCAAGGGACTACTGGCAGAATACAACACGAAACCAGAATCGGATTCTCATCTAGAGTTGCTTTTACCTCAGATTGTTTCATCGTTTGGTTCAGGCAAATCAGTCATTGAGATAATTGAAGAGCTGAAGAAGCTTCAACAGAGTACTGATGCTACAGGTGTGGTGGATTAGTATCTTCTGTCGGGGCAGATATTCCTTTCTCCTGTTATGTTTCTAAACCTGCATACAACAGATTTTTGTAAATGCCTCAATTATCTCTGGACCTTGTGGGTCACATATTCTCTCTCCCTCCCTCCCTCCCTCCCTCGATATTATCTCACTGACCATAACTAGAGAATGCATTAAAGTGATGCTTTGTATGATGAATCTGTCATCTGCCTTACATGCCAGCACTGTCATGCGCATTCTTTAGTTTTAACATCTCTTACCTCTCATTGATCAACTACAATATTCTAACCTTGTTTGTTCTCTTTTTCATGCTCTGGATTTTGAAATAACTCTCTTTATTCCGGTGACCACTCATTTCATATTTCATTTTGGATTGCCTATTTGTTTTGCAGTGGTGGAATGGGCTAATGATGCACTGGTAGCACTTGGAAAAGGGGCCCCTTTTTCTCTATGCTTAACAGAAAAGCATTTCTCAAGAGTTGCATCAGCTCAGTTGGAAAAGAACAATGATGCATGCCAAGTGAGTTCGTTTCCCACCCCTAATTATAGATTTCCTTTATTTGTAATTTTGCTTTTTTGTTCATTCCCTATGCTAGTTTTTTTAAGTCTTTACTGCTTTAATTGGTTATATCCAGTTGAACGATGTGATGAAAGTTGAGTACCGCATTGCCATGAGATCCTCTCTTCGAAATGATTTCTCTGAAGGTGTTCGAGCTGTCTTGGTGGACAAGGACCAGGTCTCGTTCACTCCCATGTCTTCCTTCTTATCTATTATGAAGAATGTTGGCATTGCTTCACTACTTTAAATGATCATTTGCTAAAATGTTAATTGTCTTTGGTTAGAATGAGTCAAATGGCTACATTTCCTACCTATCACCATTTGTCTTGTAGCATTTAGACCATTTCCTCTACTTGTACCAGTGAAACAATGGTAGAATCTAGATTAGGTATGGACATAGAGTAAATGAAATGAACAACTTTATGTCAAATTGAACCTCTGTACAGTTGATCCTCTCTCAGGACTTGATGATAGAATCATTTTTCCATATCGGTACTCAGGAAACACTCAATTTTATTGGCACAAACGGTATATGACTGCTTGAGAGCTACACTTGAAATCAAATTTAGGAACATGATGTTTGTCCATTTTAAGGTATTCATTGTTTTACTAAAACAGGGCTGATCTTCTTACTCCATTCCTGTTTAAATTTCCTCGCAGAAGCCTAAATGGAACCCTGCTAGATTGGAGGATGTTGATCACAGTGAAGTAGATTCTGTCTTTGAGCCGTTGCACCCAGAAACTGAGGAACTTGCTGTGTGACAGATAAACTCACGGCTCATCCTCCAGTAAATTATACCCTAGGAAGGTGGCATCTTCTGGAGAGCATGACTGAGGCATCACATTTTGGTTCAAAATAACTACTCCCTCCGTACCACATAATAGGCAGGGGATTCATAATTTTTCATGTTGTACCCCTTGTCCTATTAATAACACAATTATCCATCTAAAGGGACAAGCAAAAAGCAAAATTCCGCCTATGTAATAGGTACGGAGGGAGTAATTTTTTAGCTTCATTTTATGGATAGCCTTGATGGCCAATAAGATGTTTTCGCTATAAAATGATAAACTCATTCCTCAGAGAAACTGCAATATCACATCAGGTGCTGCTTTATTTCCAGTGTTTAAACTAAAACAAACGTAATACCAATCTTAAGCAACCCCATTGATAACCAGGGTCAACTCAAGTCACAAACAACGATACGGAATACTTCCTTTTTAACAAATTTTTCTATGGTTTTGCAGTTTTGAGCGTTTTTCTTAAAACTAAAAACCCAATAATTCATATTCTGAAAACACTCTGAAGAGTCTGAGAGTAAAAAATATGTTCCTCAGTTTAGTGGGTTGGTCAAGCTGCCAATAGCCCATGAACATACACAGGCCAATCTTAGTTTGACAACCTCAGGAAGACATGGCTGCATGGTTTTCTCCTTGGTTTCTCTGTTCATTTGACTGATTGAGAGATAAGTATCTTCTCTTCTTTGAATTCTTTGCTGTTCCATTTTGTCGCTGGAAAAAGATATACTGAATGCAGAAAATCTATTTCCACAGCTTCCGAAGTGACATGTTCTTGTCTGTTTCCTTCTTCATTACCTTGGCCACAGACATCTCAAAATCTTCTTGTGTTACATGCACTCTCCTTTCCCTTAGAGCAAACATCCCAGCTTCTGTGCATACAGCCTGTGAGCAATGAAAAGTGTTCGTTAAACACAAATTCAGAAGGGAAAACAAGCAATGCGAGTAATAAAACTAGTAATGCTGCAAAAAGAGAGAACCCCGCAAAATGGTGGAAACACACCTTAAGTTCTGCACCAGAGGCACCACTCATCTTCTCTGCTATCTTCTTCAAATCAATGCCTCGCATCAAGTTCATCCTTCTTGAATGAATTCTTAGGATATCAGCACGGGACTGATACAATTACAAATCGATTATTAGGATCCAAACACACAGGAAGCTACATAAACATAGTACTAGAAACAGAGATGGCATGTCACATTCAACACGATAACAACATAAGCAATGTAAATATATCCGCAGGGAAATAATTATAAAAACAAACCCAACGGAGTAGCGGAAAAATAAAATGTCATGCAGAAAAGATTCTGGAAACAGAAACACTTATAAAAGGTTTGCAACACATACATCTTCGTTTGGATTTGGGAATTCGATCTTTCTGTCAATTCTACCAGGCCTAAGAAGTGCTGGATCCAGAATATCAATCCGATTTGTAGCCATCAAAACCTGTGGAGAAGAATATGTTAAACGACTAGTTGTAAATGTATATCTTCATCATTAAATTCAACAGTTGAACAATATTAAAAAGAAAGAAGAAAATAGACAGTACTTTGATCTTGTTTGATGCTTCAAATCCGTCGAGTTGATTAAGAAGCTCAAGCATGGTACGCTGCACTTCACTGTCACCATTGCCACTTCCAGACTCCATTCGTGCAGATCCAATGCTATCAATTTCATCCATAAAAATGATTGATGGGGCATGTTCTCTGAAAAGGAGCACGCAAGCAAGTAGTAAGCAAATGGGGCGTAAGATAAGTGAATATACATTTACTATATACAACAAAATGACACAGTCCAAGAAGCCTGAGACAAACCTGGCCATCACAAAAAGCTCTCTAACCATTCTAGAACCTTCTCCAATGTATTTCTGGACTAATTCAGAACCAGAAACCCTGATAAAAGTGCAGTCAGTATGATGAGCAACTGCCCTTGCTAGCAATGTTTTTCCAGTACCAGGTGGCCCATATAGCAAGACTCCCTATAGTTTGAGAAGAGGAAAATAAATTAGGATCGTGGAACAACAGCTACAAACTCAAGATCCGCGATTAGAAATGATCAAAGTTTGGCAAGGTAAATTACCTTTGGTTGAGCTATTCCAAGACTTTCAAACAATTCAGGATGTTTTATTGGCAGCTCAATGACCTGAAAGGTTTATGTAAAAGAATAATCAAAAGCAGTTTAAAAAACAATGAAGGAGGATGCACCAATGTCAACCAGCAAACTGTAGAATGTCGGTACACCTAGGTCTTTGGAAACCAAACCCAATGTTAAGATTATCCAGAAAAAAACTGAAGTTTTATCTTTTCTTAATAGCTAAAAAAAGCAGACAATCTTGAAAAAATTATCAAATATCGAACCTCTTTAATCTCTTTGATTTGCTGGTCTAGACCACCAATCATATCGTAGGTAGAGTCAGGAACTTTCTCAACTTTCATAAGGTTGACAAGAGGATCTACTTTGCTAGGCAAGATTAAGTGAAGAACATAGCTATCATTACGAAGAGCAACTCTGGTTGTTGGTGTGAGTTTTGTGATATCAATGCTCTTATCAATATCAACGACATACTTTCCTTCTGGATGAACCTGAAAAGAACAAAAAAGCATCAGCCATTGAAAGAAGCTTTGGCATTCACACAAAGACACTATAACTACTGAAGAAGGTAACAAGTAAGTGTAATCCTTCCTAATTAAACATGATCTATTGTAAATTTGTGACTGTATCAGTTGATACCACATTAAGTGGACGACATGCAATCCCTATCCCTTCTGGTTTTGAAGGTTACAACTTTACTCTGAGGAGTTATTACAGTTTACACGTATATAATACATGAGATGTTTGCTAGTTGATGAGTGTTTGTAGCTAATTCGTCCACTGAATCAAGTTAATAATAGACAAGTCAGTCAATGCTGATCAAAAATCCTAAAAAAAAACACAATCTCCTATGTGACTGGACTATTATGTCGAAGATAAATAGTAATGTCTTTACCACAGAAGTGTAAAGAATTAACTGCAAAACCATCCACCGAGAGCAAAATTCTCAGCTAGTCAAAAACGAAAAAATAAAATAAAATCCAATTATTACCTTTACTAAAACCTTGGATTTGCCCATAACTTTCACTACTTCACCAACATAGGATCCAGGTTCCTGAAGCAGCTGCAGTTCCTCCCTAAGCATCCTCACTGCACATAACATAACAAACTGTTCAGGGAAAAAGCTAGAAAACTATAAACTATTGCTTCTAACATACTTAAAAACTCAAATAACACGACTAGCATACCCAAGGGTCGCCAACTATCACAATTATTTCCAAGAATAAAAACACAACAAGAGCATTTTTCAACCACAACTAGCAATCCCATGTCCTTACACAATCAAGTAAAATCGAAGGCAATGGTAGATTTGTTAAGCTGATTATACTAAGGCAATGACCTTACACAATCAAGTAAAATTTGAAGTGCAATGCCTGCAGCTTACTCAATGACCTGAAAGGTTTTTACTTTTTCTAGTATAATCAGAATTAAGCTGCAGGCATTGCACTTCAGATTCCTCAATTGCAGAGAACTCTTGTTTCACTAGAAAAAAAAAACCTAATAAATCTGCAAACCTAGAATCAAATATCAGCAAAAATATCAAATTCCTAATCCCCAATTACCCTAAAAAATTCAAACTTGCAACTAAGTAAGTAAACCCATGATAAAAATCCATTCCTTTAAAGCAAATCCAACTTCAGTTACCAGATAAAGGTTCAAGATCATATCTTTGACCAACAAACAAAAGGGGGAAAAGCAAACAAAAGAAAAACCCTAGATTGTAAAAAAAGAACCTTTGGAGTTAAGATCATTCCTTTGAGCTTCTAACCGATTTAGGTCATTAGTTTTCTTTTGCTCCAAGAGTACTAGATCGTGAATGTGTTGTTCATAGTATCTCTTCAAACCTTCACCAAGACTTGCTCCTATCGTACAGGGTCCTATCGTACTGGCTGCATCTTTTGCTGTTGTTTCTGGTTGATATGTGTCAACTTCCATTGTCGCCATTGTGGGCTAAAATCAATTTCTTCTGAGCTTTTTTTCTCGTCTGATCTCTCTGATTAAGTATTGATTCTTTTTATAAGTTTTCTTGTCACTGTTTTCTTGTATTAGGGGAAATTCGAGTCTCCCCCTTAATAGGAAAGACGTTCTGAGTTTACTCCCTGTTTGGCTAGATGTTGGGGTTGACACCCTTTTTTTTGTTTTGATACGCGGGACCTCAATCCAAGACCTTGTTTGTTTGCAGCTGACTCCGCGTCGGGATCTGATTGAATCCCTGACTCCGGCCGAGTCAGCAGTCAGATAGTTTGTTTTGCATTTTGAGTCAGATCTGACTCGACCTCTGACTCAAACATAACCCCTGACTCGGACCGATTTGAGTCAGGTAACATAATACCCCTGACTCACGGGACCAAACCATTGACTTATGTATTTTGAGTCAGATGAGTCTCAAAACAAATGTATCGAGTCAGACCAGATGATTAAGGTGATTTCACTCAGATCCAGACGAGTCAGGAGTAAACAAACATGGTGCAACTCCATGTCTGACTCAGACAGATCTGATTTGGTGTACACACCAAATTTAGAGATATTTCATATGTTTCGAGATTCAGAATATTTCTATAACCTTATATGTCAGAACCAATATTAAGTTATATCTTATATGTAATGAGTTTCCATTGTCTAATGAGTTGTTTGTTTTTTCTGACTCAAGCGACTCGTCTAGATCTGACTCATTACGTTGTTTGTTTTTTCTGACTCAAGATATGATTCATTACGTTGAATCTAACTCTTTCTATCTAACTCATCACGTTTGAATAGTAGAATTACTTTTTTTTTTTTAAATTCCAGTCAAATATGTGCCCAGCAAGTCATAGCTCCGAGTCAGATGTATGAGCCGAGTCAGACCTCGAGTCAGACATCACAAACAAACAATTTGACTCTTCTGAATCAGATGCCAGTCATGCGCACCAAAAAAATATGGTGTAAGCTTCTAACTGGTATACATGCAGTTTAAACGCAGTGACACAAACAGAGGTGGTTGAGTGGTGTTGTTTTGATAATCGTTGAAATAAATTTGGAGTAGTGTTCGGCTAGGCAAGCCAGCGTAAATAAATCCGTCGATCTTCGGGAAATCTAGTCTTAAGAATTTACATGGGTCTAACCCTCCTCTTAACTACTACCACTCCTTAAAGCCCACTAAACTTCTGAGTGAGCGTCTGCTAAAAGAGGAAGTATGCCCGGTACTTCCAAGACTCATTTCATATCCTGCCTCAACTTGCTTGAGAAAAAATGATTATGTCTATATTTATGCAGTAGCTAATTTAACTATATTATGAGGAAAAACAAAGAAAAAGTATTACCTTCCAAGTATGATTGATTAGTTTCTCTAATAATTGATTAAAACGCCTAAGCGGCTTGTGGAATTATAAAAAACTAGTCTAGTATTTATTATTTATCGCAGTTGGGACGAATTGAGCATTCGTAAAAAAAATCCCCAACTCCGCGGACATAAATTCCTAATTCAATGTTGTTTAAACGTGCGATTGAAAAAGAAAAAAAAATCATATCTTTGACCAACAAACTAAAAGGGAAAAAACAAACAAAAGAAAAACCCTAGATTGTACAAAACACACCTTCGGAGTTAAGATCATTCCTTTGAGCTTCTAACCGATTTAGGTCAATAGTTTTCTTTTTCTCCGAGAGTACTAGCTCGTGAATGTTTGGTTCGATCATAGTATCTCTTCAAACCTTCACCAAGACATGTTCTTATTGTACAAACTAATTCTTTTGCTATTGCTTGTAGTTGATATGTGTCAACTTTCATTGTCGCCATTGTTATTTAAAATCAATTTCTTCTAAGAATTTTTTTCTCGTCTGATCTCTCTGGAGAGATTAAGTATTGATTCTTTCTACAAGTTTTGTTATCACTGTTTTCTTGTATTAGGGGAAATCGAGTCCCCCCCTTAATAGGAAAGACGTTATGAGTTTACTCCCTTTTTGGTTAAATGTTGGGGTTCACACCTTTTTATGTTTTGATATGCGGGATATGAATCTAAATCGATGTATGACTTGTTCTTATTCAAATGGCATATCATTTATTTTTATTTTATTTTTCTGATGTCCGACTTAAGATCTTATTATTCTCATACATCTGACTTAGAGGTATTTGATATTTGTCCAGATTCAAAACATCTTTATAATCATACGTCAGAATCAATATTTTTAAGTTAGATGTAGTGAGTTCCCATCGTCTAACGAGTTGTTTGGTTTATCTGACTCAAGTGACTCGTTTCGTTCTGACTCATTTTTTAATTCTAGTCAAATTTATGCCAAGCAAGTCATATCTCCGAGCCAGATGTATGAGCTGAGTCAGATCTCGAGTGAGACATCATTAACAAACAGTTTGACTCGCCCGAATCAGATGTGAGTCATACCACCCACCCAAACAAATATAATATAAGTGTCTAACTCGTATATCTACAGCTTAAATGTAGTGACACAAGCAGGGGTGGTTGAGTGGTGTTGTTTTGATAATTGTTGAAATAATTTGGATGTAGTAGCCAATTTACCTATATTATGAGAAAAAATAAATAAATATTACGTGTCATTTCTCTAAAAATTGATTAAAACGCCTAAAAATTGAAGCATCTTGCGGCATTAAAATTATCTTTCGTAATTGGGATGGATTGAGCATTTGTGATTTTTTTTTCTATCCCCCACACATAAATACCTGGTCTCGTTGTTACTTAAACGTACAGTTCCAAAAGAAAAAAAAACACTTTAACCTTCACGAAACTGCAGTGTGGTGATGTAAATCAAACTAGAGGCCTTTAGTCTACACTCAATTAAAACTTTATGGAGTTCGTTCGTTCATAATGTCCATATTTGCACACATGCATTCAGCTATTTAATGTTAAAAAAGTTGTAGATATGCAAAGGTACCTTATATGTCATAATATCATTGATAAATAAGTAAGTCAATAATCGAGTTATAATCTAGAATTCTAGAAACAATTGAAAATTAATATTTTACAAAAAAAAAAAAAAAAAACTCCAGAGATAAGCATACAATTTATGATCCTTTGAGATATTCTTAAGACTCGATTTTAATTTGGATAAATTTCTTCTTAGAATATATGTTAAGTGATCTTGATTTTGAATTGATTAGATGTTGCAGCTCTTCTCTGAGCATCCTCGCTGTACATAACATAACCAACCATTTAAACATTAAAAATATGAACCGTAACTTTAGACATAATAATAATTGGGACACGACTAGCATTCCCATAGGAATCATTAAACTATCACAATTATTTCCAAGAATAAAACACAAAAAAAGCTTCTTCTTTTTTTAATACAAGCAGCAATCTCATGTTGTTATACAATGGTAGATTCTTCTAACAATATACATGACCGTAACAGCCTTTCAAACTACATAGTAACATCACGCCATGTGTGATTAGAGTGCAGGCATTACACTCCAGATTCCTCAATTGCAGAGAATTCTTGTTTCAACTAGAGAAAAAATAGCCTAATAAATCTGCAAACTCATAATCAAGTATATTCGTTCCCCATTAAATTCCTAATCCCCAATTACCCTAAAAGATTCAAACTTGTAATTAATTAAGTAAACCCATGATAAAAATAAATTCCTTTGAAGCAAATCTAATTTCAGTTACCATATAAAGGTTCAAAAATCATATATTTGACGAACAAACCCGGGGTGGGGTGGGGTGGGCTGGGGGTACTAGATTGTATAAAATGCACATCTACAGTTAATATCATTCTGTTGGGCATTTAACTAATTTAGGTCATTTGTTTTCTTTTGCTCCAAGAGTACTAGATCGTGCATGTTTTGTTTATAGAATCTCTTCAAACCTTCAACAAGACCTGCTCATGACTTACATATTGCATCTTTTGCATTTGTTTTGTTATAATAACACAACATCTAGACAACAGATTGATAGAAAAATGGGGATAGAATGGTATTGAACACCTCCTGAATTGAAGATCCAGGCCAAAACTCTGTGCAAATATGCGCAGCCAAATAGGTTTACTTCATTCAATTTCAAATAGTTTCAACACACGGTTGTCTTACAACTTAAATGACCAATAATTAGACCTAATTCTTACACAATGTATGAAGGGCACATGTCCTCAATTAAACGGACAGAAGCAACTAATAACAAAATTGATAAGCACGCCTAGATAGTTACTACATGCAGACCAATAGGACAACCCTTACTGTTGATAATGCAACATTGCCCCCCTGAACAGGATCCTTGTCCTCAAGGATAAACCGTGGATAATGAGCTTTAATATTTGTAGTGGCTTTCCAAGAAGCGTCTTCAGGAGAAGAATTGGTCCATTGGATGAGCACCTGAGGAACGAGCTTTTTTCCTATGAGCACAGTTTTGTGACCCAACACCTTTTCTGGAAGCATGATTATATCTCTTGTAAGATCAACAACAGGCAGTGTAGGAGAAGGAGTGTACCTGAGGCCGATGTGTTTCTTTAACTGAGAAACATGGAACACTGGGTGAATACGAGAGTTAGATGGAAAATCCAATCTGTAAGCTACTTTTCCCACCTTCTGCAAGATTGGAAATGGACCGTAGAACTTAGCTGAGAGCTTGAAGTTCTTTCTTAAAGCAACAGAGGCATGTTTGTAAGGTTGAAGCCTCAAGTATACTAAGTCTCCCACTTAAAATGTTTTTCAACTCTATAAGCATCAGCATATAGATACATTCTCTCTTGTGCCTTCTGAATAGATTCTTTGAGTAAGTCTAGCATAGAGGCTCTTTCCTTTAAGTATGTTTCCATTGCAGCTACAGAAGTGGTGGAAGTAGTAGGGAGAGCCATGTGTGGAGGAACATATCCATATAAAGCTTGAAATGGAGACATCTGCAATCCTCTGTGAAAGCTTGTGTTATACCACCATTCGGCTAGTGCTAGCCATTGTCTACAGTTGCTTGGTTTATGGACAGTGAGGCATCTCAGAATGCCTATTTTTGTACAGTATGTTTATGTATCAATGTTGCATTCTCAACAATAAGGGTTGTCCCGTTGGTCTGCCTGTAGTAACTATCTAGGCGTGCTTATCAATTCTGTTATTAGCTGATTCTTGATTGAGGACACGTTCCCTTCATCCATTGTGTAAGAATTAGGTCTAGTTATTGGTCATTTAAGTTGTAAGAGAACCGTGTGTTGAAACTATATGAAATTGAATGAAGTAAACTTATTTGGCTGCGCATATTTGCATAGAGTTTTGTCCTGGATCTTCGATTCAGGAGGTGTTCAACACCATTTTATCCCCATTTTTCTATCAATCTGTTGTTTAGTTATCGTGTTATCACAACAATTGGCATCAGAGCCATTCGAAATCCATCAAAAAAAATTTTACAATGACATTGAAGGCAGTTGAGGAAGATGTAGATCAATTGAAGGCTTCTCAAGCTAAACTACATTCAAATTTTGATACCTTATCAACTAAGCTAGCATCCAAGTTCGATTATGTGGCAACCAATCTCAATAGCACCTTACAGGAAAACAATCACAATCTAGTAAGCTTATTCATTAGACCTTACAAAAGCAATCATCAAGTTCATACTGAAGATGCCAGTGGATCTAATATATTTGATATTGATGATCAGGGTTTTTCTCACCACCGTCAACCAATGTATTCCCACCGTATTCCTAAGCTGGATTTCCGAAGATTTGATGGTTACAATCCTAGAGGTTGGATTCAGAAAGTTGAGCGCTATTTCAACTCCATGACATTGAAAAACACAAAAAGGTTAATATTGCTGCAATATACCTTGAGAGTAAGGCTGAAAAGTGGTTTTTAAACTTTCAAGTTAATAGACATAGAATAACTTGGCATGATCTAGTTACACATTTATGTGCTCGTTTTGAAAACCCCGTGGATGAGAATTTTGTTGGTAGCTTTAACAAATTGGTACAACAATCATCTGTAGATGAGTAATATGAGGAATTTGAATCACTCAAAGCTTTAATGCTTAAAATGAACCCATTCTTTAGTGAATCTTATTTCATTATGAGTTTCTTAAGTGGTTTAAAGGATGAAATAGGTAAATCTGTTTCCATGTTTCACCCTCAGACCCTATCAAATGCTTTTTCTCTAGCTAGACTACAAGAACAAAAGCTAGCTCTAACAGCTACTGCCACCAAACCTTTCACTACGTCCTTCAATAGTCCATTTGCTTCAACTAGACAGTATCCTTCTACATCATTTATACCCATTCTAACTTCACCAAAATATGCACCCATCACTCCCAAGTCCATTTTCACCCCTCCAACAAAGTCCAATCCCCAAACTCATATAATTAAAAGACTCTCTCAGGTTGACATGGACAAAAGACGAGCTCAGGGATTATGCTAAAATTGTGATGTTGTTTATAGACCTGGACACTTGTGTAAGGGAAAATAGAAGATTTACATGCTCCAAATGGATACTGCCGAGTCTGCATGGAGGTGTATGATTATCCTTACGAACCCATATCTGTGAAGGATTTTCCGAGTTCTTCTTTAACCGATTTTGTATACTACCTTTTTGACTTGTTCGAATATTCGTGGACCAAGCAGCAATGACATTCCTAGAATTTTTTTTTACTTGAATATGTTTTCATCCCAAGAGGTTCAGACATTCGAATATCAGTGACTCTTCAGAATTAAATTTAAGGTGTTTTGGAGACGACCAAACTTATAGTTTTCCAATCTCAATTTACACTTTCTTTAAACATGTCCTTTAGTGTTGCAATAGAAGCACACTTTCTGATTTTCAATGAAATTAGAATAGCTAGTCTTATCATACTAGTTTTGCGAAGAACTCTTCTTCTTTAGAGACATATTTTTTTCTTGGTCAGAGAAATTTAACTGATCATCTCTTGATAAAATACTAGTACTTTGTTTAACAGTTTCTGAGTGCGATTTTGTTAGTTTATCATGAACAACAAGTGTTCTTACCTTTCTAACTCATCAGCCTTTTCAGAAGCTATAATCGGGTAGATTGTTTGGATTCACTATCGCAACATGAAGTAGTATTCTTACTCAACAATTTTTAGGTTTCTAAGGCATTATCTTTAAGTTTAGCCTCGAGCGAAATAAGTTTCAAGTTCACTTTGGCTTGTTCTTCAAGAAGAATCCTTGTTCTAAAATCTTATTCAAAAATTATACCAATGAGAGTATTAACTTTTTGTATCAGCCAGTTGACCTCTGAAGACTTAAATCCTACATGTTTTAAAATATCAGTACTTTATTTGGCTGTTTCTGGTTCTAATTCTGAGTCAGATTCATCAGTAAGATAATAGGGGTAACACTTACCAATATTCGACTGTTTTATGGGAAAAAAGTGTTCATCTATATGAGAGTTTAAAAACTTAGTATCTTTACAGAATCCATAATAACAGTGTTTTCCAAACTAATGGTAGATTTCGTCTCTGTCCATATAGTCAGATTGCTTCAAACACAGACTTATTAGGTCTTTCGCGTGTTTTCCTGCTCTAATACCAATTGAAAATGTGGGGGTACCAAAATACACCATCAACCTTTTCTTAGGCAACCTGTCTGGACTAAACTCAAATACAATTCCAAGATTTAAAAATTAATGAATCCTAATCGGAAATTATATGAAGAGTTTATATCTCTTTCTCTCACAATCAATATGTAAACAGAGACAAGTTCGTGAACCTGGTTAAACCGTGAGAGTATTGGAACGATTCCAAAGATCAATATCCAAGATCAATCAAGTCGTATCCAATAATTACGATGGACGTATCTACTTTGATTGATTTACGTACATCCTGTAATATTTTAAATATAAAGATAATCTATATAATGCGGAAAAAGAAATAACATAGACACCAGAAATTTTTAATGAGGAAACCGCAAATATAAAAAAATCATGGGACCTAGTCCAGATTTGAACACCAAACTGTATTAAGCCGCTATAGACACTAGCCTACTACAAATAACTTCAAACTGTAATGTAGTTGAGACCAAATCAACCGTTATGGCAATTCAATTACAATTATGCTCCTTATGCCTCTTGAATCTCCCAAGATTCTGCGCCATTGATTCCCTTAACTGACATCCTTTACATCCTAAGGGTTGCTTGAACTCAATTGAAGACTTTAAACCAATATGCCTCCCATAGATAAGCCTATATATGATTTCTGTTTTGACCAAAGATCAAGTTGAGATAAGAAATCGTTTGCAATAGACAAAGTCTAGCAAACCTCAAAATCCGGTACTTACGACTCCTGATGATCAACCTAGATTATTATTCACCTTACAAGTAATTCCTACTCCGATTTCAACTAAAAAATTGTTATAGAGTAATATACCTATGGAATCACAACGTTCGAGATGAAGTAACTTTGCAATTTCTATCTATCTCGCTTGTCGGAGCTAATGGCTCAACAATCATTAGCAAGATCGGGATGTAAGAACTATTAAGATAAAGATAGTTGGACCCGAGTTCTCGAATCCCTAAGCAAAGTATTTTTAGTCGCTAAACCTAAAAAGGTTTAAAGGAGAGGACGATTCTAGTTTACAACTAGGACACAGATGAATAGTGTCGGGAATTCAAATATCCCAGTTGCTTGAGGTTCTCCTTATATAGACTTTTAAGATCAAGGTTGCTTTGGAATCAAGCAATCAATATTCACAATTAGATGAAAACTTGACTTGAGATCAACATAACAGAATATACACCCTGGTTAAGATGAATCGTAACCAAACCATGTACAATAACTTATTCATGAACGATTAACGGAAACTAGCCAGACGAACTATAAGCTTAATCATTTTCATATAACACTTTAAGACTTTAGTCTTGAGTCACAATAATGTGATCAAATATGTCTAAAATGTTTTTTTAGAGAGTTTCTCATATGCTGATTATCTCATGGAAATAATTCTAATGCATCTAAAAACATTCGACAGGGTAAGTACATATACTTGATATGTGTACTTACTTCCATCTTGTGAGTTATTTTGACATGGTAAGTGTACCGGGTTTGTATACCTTTAAGATAAAACGAGTTCAGGACTCCACAGAACTTTTCAGGTATGCATACTAGGTATGTGTACCATCAAGAGTTCACGAGTCAACAAACTTTTTTGGGTTTGCATACTTGGTATGTGTACCAAAAGTTATTGCCGAACTATAGCTACATCGGTACGTATACTGGGTACATGTACTACGGCTTCGGACCTATAAAAGTTGCGCTAGTATGTAAGCTGGTACGTGTACTGTCATGTATCCAGATTTCAAGTAGTTTTATATCTCTCTAATAATCAATTTGAAACACTCACGAATACCATTAATGACACGTATCACTTGATGGGCTTTTGGGATTGCCTATATTATAATAACCGCAATCGCACGGTGTCTAACTAGTAGACAGAGGCAAGTACGGGTCATTCCCACGAGGAGCAGTGGAAATACTGTAATCAATATCTCTAATAATCAGAAATAATGTTTTTTTTTTGAGATTTTTATAATTGAGAAATGTAAAATGAAATAATAAAATTAAACTAAAGTAATAAAAGAAATTCAATGGGAGAGTCGGTAACCAGGGTTTATGGTATCCACCACAACTTCTATTCAATTACTGAAACGAAACATAATCCATGAATATTTGTCTATTGTTCGTTCTATCGACATCACCTATTATAAGTATTAGAGTCGCAAATATCGCTGAGACACCCTAAGCATGGTACATCAAAAGACTAAACCAAAGCATGCACCATCAAATTGAGTTAGCGAGAAAATTACACGAAACTAAATATAAGTTCATAAATTTTATTTGGCTTTTCTAAGCATAACCCATCAAACAAATTAACCAAGCATGGATCATCAAATAATAAGACAAACATATTTGTAAAACTATCGATTACGTACATAGGTTTTAATACCGGTGAAGCAACAACTTGTATTTCGATTAATCAATAAATATTATTCAAGAATTAATCTAATCAAATCATAATAGTCTTTTGCTAAATATTATTCAAATGAAAATAGCCTAATACTCTTTGTGGTTTCAACATAAACCCTAGTGACATGGCTTTCTCAAAAGCCATAAACAAATCAAAGATAATCACTAGCAAATCAAAATGGAAATGAAATCACAAGAATTGCAAACCCTTATTTTCACTTCCGTAGTCGCGCCTTTCTTTTCTCTTCTTTGGTTTCGGCCTCTCGCAAGAGAGAGCTCCCAAAATCTTCCTCCCAAAACAGTCACCAGAACACCCCCCCCCCCTTTTTCTTCTTCACAATACAGAAAATATATACCAAATAAAGGTGTGTTGTTATTTTCTTAATTATCCTTAATTGAAACTTGCATGGTGGTCATCAATGTGATCTCCCCATATATATTCTTCTTCATTTTGCTTGCATGCATATTTGGTAGACTTAAAAAGAATCCCACGGGTGAGAAAGCAAAATCTTTTTAATTCATTTTCTCCCTCCAATAATATATTCACTTGGACCCATTTATTTGTTCCAATATTCCACTATCTAACAAGATTTCCTTAACATCTAATGCCTTTTCAACTTCCCAAAACTGGACATGTAAATATGCGACGACACATGGCATAGTAACCCACTATAATGTTTTCTGCTTGCAATTTGCTGAAAATCACACGACTGTTCATCTGAGCCCCACAAAACCATGATTCAGGGGAAAGCATGTGTACGTGCTTGACCTCCTTGTTTTTAATTAGACCGTCCCACTTGTGTATCATCCCTTCTCTGTCTCGTTTTGGTTTCTCGGGTAACCTTACTGTTTTTTTTTGTGGCAAGCACTGTTTTAGTTTCACATTTCGCCATTTATTTTTGGATGATTGAATTTACTTCTACTTTCTACAAAAACATTAAAATAGTATTATTAGCAACAATATCGAGTCCTAGCTAATATAAATATGGGTACAAAATATAGCACATACGTGCTTATCATCACTGTTCCAGGATATTTTTCAAATGATTAACTTGAATCATGATTTAGGTCATAAAAATAAATTATTCTTAACCAAATTTATCAAGTTTGAAAAAATGTTTTTAAGCTTAGTCAACATATTTCGAGGATAATTAACAAGATAAACTTGTCTCAAAATTTATATTACGCAGGTAAAGTCCAATTTAGTCATGCGACGTTGTCTCATGGATAGAAATGTGAAAATTTTAGTAATGGGTGGTTCAGTCTTCACTTACCTTTTATTGATGAAGTTCTCCAAAAGCTTCGTTTGATCTTCGCCTTCAAACGGTAGAACTCAGTGATGTCTGGTACTTAACTACACACTTCTATCATAATCCGATATTTGAATAAATGTAGACTAGATCAAGATATAGTTTTGATCAACTAAATTTGACAACAAGCTTGAGATAGCAACACTTGTGAGTTCGACCGAGCAATGCTCTAACACAAGCTGCTCTAGAAAAATTGCAATTCATAATAACGTGCTCTGAAGTTTCGAGTTGCTGTTGACAAAAAGGACAAGAGTCTATCAACACTGTTATAGCCAGATTAAGAACATCTCTTGTAATTGGAGATGCATTTACAGATGAACTGACGGATTCTTGGTAACATTGGTAGCTTCCACAAAATTTTAAAAATCTTTTGCATTCTTGGACCCACCGTGTGAGAGATTTAATTATCTGCAAACATTTTCCGATAGAAAAACTTGACAAAGAAGTTGTTATTTTTCTCGGGGAGCCAAATAAGTTTGTCGTCCTGATTTATATGGATCGAAATATGAAGAATTTCGCGTATTGTTTCCCGATCAAACAGCTCCACCAGAACTGACATATCCCATGACAATGAGTCAGCACAAAAAAGTTGATGAACATACATATATAGTTGACTTGAAGTGCATCCCTAATTCGGCTGAGGAGTAGTAGAGAGGTTTGGAATCCATCGATGTTTCCATATAAGAATCTTCTTACCATTACCAAGAGTCCAGCAAATATGTCGTTGAACAAACTGCAGCTCTGAAATAATGATTCTCCATGACCAGGTGGTATTACTCTTCTTTTTTAAATTGAAGAGTTCTCCATATGGATAATATTTAGCTTGTAACGATTTACCCATGACAAATTCAGTATCTGAACAAAGCTTCCAAGCAGATTTTTTTCCAAAAGAGCTATGTTAAAAGTATGCATATTATCTCTTAAACCTAGGCCTCCTTCCTATTTTGGTTTTTAAACTCTTTTCTATGTAAATGATATGTTTCCCTTTATTATATTTCTTATTCCTCCAGAAAATTTGTTGAGAAGAGTTCATCTTGTTTATTGTTGTGTCTGGTAATTTAAAATTGGTCATGTGATAGATGGATTGCATTGATAACATGTTTTATCATAACAGTTCTGGCGACTTCAGACATATTGCTACAGTTCGAATATATATATTTTGTTTTATCAGCAAGAAAAACATATCTCCAAAAATATATATTAGTTAAATGCTAGCTAATATTGAGTTGTCCAAGAGGTGTTTCAGTTGTACAGTTGGATATTGGTTGGAATTGACAAGACCGAATCTATGTGCTTATTGCATATCTTGAGAATATTTTTGGTTGTGAAAATTCCTTGGTGTCCAAACTACCTTGGTCTATAAACAGTGAAGTTTGTTCTTCTTACAAACTTATCCCGAGGAAGGAACTTCATTTTGTAAACACTGTTGTAGACGACTAATAGTATTACTTGTAATACTATCTTGGAGAGGTGATTAACCTAATTAGGAGAAATATCTTACATTCGCTAGTTTAAAGACTTCTTTGGTATCAAGAAGCGTCTACTAGTACCGTTGGTGGGAAACTAGAATTGCATTGTTATTTTATCGATTATTGATTTGATTGACTAACTGTTGTTAACTCTTGACTGAACCTAGTTTGAATATTCTTGAGAGCCTTCTGTTCTAACATAAGGTCACTCAAACTAGATTAAGAGACTAGCGATAGTTTATATCTGACACTGACTTGTGGGCATCCATTGTTAACAGACTCTGTTATGTTGTGATCGATCATAAGTTGGAATCAAGTTTGTTATTGTGCGGGTACAGAATACTATTGAAGATTTTAAGATAAAAATATTCTCTTGTTGGTTTCCTATCTTTGTGATTTTCTTCATGCACAAACTTGATCAGCTCTTGTTGGTTTCCTATCTTTGTGATTTTCTTCATGCAAAAACTTGATCAGCTGGGATCCGAGTGGATCTGGTTTATCTTTTGATAGACTTGTTATTTCTAGTCGTGTTTAGATCGACAAGCTACCATTTGGTGGTACTCCTCGGTATCCGGATCTGGTAGTTCTGTATGAATTGATCTGGTTGACTTGTTAATCTAGATCTTGGAAGATCTAACCTGACAAAGGAGTTTATCGATTTAAACAGAAAAGCCTTTATCAAGCTCAACTAGAATATCTCCGATTAACTTCTTGAGATAAGAATAGTGGGTACCAAACATGATTAATCCTTTACTGTTTGGAAGAAGATCGAAAGGGTTGAGTGCTTAAAGTATTCATAGAGGCTGAATCAATTTAAGATAGTGGACTCTATCTTAGGATTCACGTGCATTGTCCATATAGGTTGTAGGCACAAGGATATTGAGGAAACTAGGGGTAGTCTACTTGGTCTCAACTATACGAAGTTGGTAGTGGTCTTTGTATAATGGCTTAAATCTGAGAGTATTCAAAAATAGACTAGGTCTCGGGGTTTTTATGCATTTTCGGTTTCCTCGTTAACAAAATCTTGTTGTGTCTTTACTTTCACTTTTCACAATTAAAATTATTGTTTTAGTTATAATTAAAAGTAAATACAATGTACGTTAATCCAACACTTGGGTTGATCCCTATAGTTTCAAGTTCGATTTCGAAATTATACTATATGCCAAGTGTATACCTTGTGGTTGTTATCTTATTGACAGTTTCTGTCCATATAAGATCACGCAATTATCAGACCTGGGTTGCGCAGACGCGAACACGACACAACGCGTACGCGAACACTACAAAATTCTCAAAAAATTAGGACGCGGACACATATATTTATATATACAATCATGTATTTATACAATAAATTTAATTGTTTCGATCCTAAAATTATAAAATGATGCTTCATGTGTATAAATTTCAAAATAAAAGAAGAGATCGTTTGTTTATACATACCGAAGATCAAGCAATCAGTCTCTATTAAACACATGGCACAATCAAAATGCATTCTTAGAACAACACATGCCTAACCAAGGGTATACGTGATGTCATTTCCAATTACAAAACCTTAATAAAGACCTAAGTGATTGATCTAAATGTTCGGCTTTATTCATTTAGTTGATAATAGTAAAAATAATGGAAGAAGTTTAAATGAAAATGAAAAGAAAGACGCTTCAAACCCGAGTCATCAGTGCGTCCAAACCAGACGCGCGCAGGACGCGCACGTTGGTGCGTCGGACACGCATCGTGTCAGCGTCCAACGTGGACACGGCTCAAAAAATGCAGCGTCCGTGCAACACAGACTTATAGGTTGATATCGAAAACATTATGGTGTACTTGGTATATATCCTCATCATTTTAGAGGGGTTTAAGACAAGGTGGCCTGCTTTCTCCCTACCTTTTCCTAATTTATTTGGAGATTCTTCATAGTGGATAAAAAATATCGGGGTTCAAAATAAATAAACATGCCCCTAACATTTCTCGGCTACTCTTTGCCGATGACGGTTTTCTATTCACAAAAGCCAATTTAAGGGAAGCAAAAAACTCCTAGATATTCTTCAATATTCATAGAAATTACCTGGAAAATGGTTAATATTCAAATAAATGAGATCTATTTCAGTCCACGAATTCATCCAAACACGGAAAAATAATTGTAAAAATCCTAAAAGTCCCGTTAGTGATAAAAAATGATAGATACCTCGGCACCTACTACTCTTTGACAAGAAAAGGAAAGATAACTTCGAACCTCTTCTACAAAAGTACTATGCTGCCATTCAAAGATGGAAATTAAAACTCTTTTCTCCAAGCTACCCCACATACCAAATGCAAATTCTTGCATTTACCTAAAGAAACTCTTGATCAAATATATAGAATCCAATGAGGCTTCTGCTGGAATAAAGATAAGGCGACGAAAAGATGTGGACGTATTAGAGCTTGGGTCAATATGTGCAAGCCTATTTCTCAGGGAGGGTTAGGAATTAAAAATCCACTCCACTTCAACATAGAACTTCTCACAAAACTTGCAAGTGGGTTGTTCACGGATCGTAATCAACTATGGGCCCAACTTCTATAAGCTAAATACTATCCAAACTCCCACCCTCTAGATTCATCTAAATCGTCTTATCTATTCTGGATCTGGACCAGTATACAAAAAAGTCTTAATCTAATTAAGGGTAGTTTTGTTTGGAAATTAAAAAAACGGAGTCTCTACAAAAAATTGGAAAGACCAGTGGATACTTAATGCTCATATATCTTCTCAACCAACTAACATTCAAGATCAGTCACCAAAAGTTGTTCAGGAGATGATGACAGAATAAAATAGATGGGACCAAGAGAAACTAGACAATACTTTCATCCGGATGTCATAGCAAAAATTTAAGATACAACGCCAAAGAGACCAGACTAAGACAAAATCAGATGGAAGCATGATCATTCAGGAAAGTTCATTGCTAAGATTATATACAATTATCTTATAAACCAAGATCAATGAATTGATAACTTAATGGACTTTTCTTGGAGAAAATTTTGGAAAATTCAAGCAATCTCAAGAATAAGATTATTTATTCTTCCAGGATTGGAGCCCTTAATTCATATACAAATGCACAATTCTAATGAACAGGAAACCGAACAACATTTATTCAGATTTTTTCCTTTTGAAAGAGTCACATGGTTCGGTTTCTCTCTAGAAGCCATTAACAATAGAAGTAGCACAGACTTGATAAATGATTGGATTAGAGATTGGTTAACGGACCCAGAATTTTCTCAATATTCAGAAAATATAGCCACAGTATTATGGTTCATATGGAAACATAGATGCACTAGTCTTTGAAAATACTAATCCGGAGCCGTTAAAATTGATTGATCTGATTGATAGATACCTGAATTTTACTCCTGCTAAAGTTATCCAGAAAGGAACTACCCAAAAGAAAGGAAACATAACTAAGAACATTTACTGGTCTCATTTGAGAACAAATTGGATAATATTTACTGATGTATAATATAGGAAAGAAGACTCCTGTATGGGTTACGCTTTTCTTATTTATTCAGTGGATCATGAGACTTTCATGTATATTTCGGCGGATTCAGAGTGGGCTATTTCAGTGTTTCATGCTGAAGCAAAAGCCTTGCTAAAGGCAACTATTAAAAGAGAACATTTTGTCGAGTGTTTCCTTAGTCACCGACTGCAAAGCTTTGGTAGATTCCATCAACAATGTTAATTAGTGCAGGAAACTCTTGGACAACGGAAAAAACTTTGTAGGAAATCAAGATAATTTTGAGAGAATTACCCCAAACTCAGGTGACATACATCAATATAAAGCATAACAATACTGCGAATTACATCGCTAAGGGGTTAAGGATAAAAAATCTTCAACATATATCTACACAATTACAACAAAATTTTCAAAAATCTAGCATCTTCCAATGTTTTTGATAAAATAAAATGAAATTGTAAACCTTACGCGCTATAACTGCTAGCCTTCAATATATATTATTTTCATCAAAAAATTAATATTCCAGTGGATGGGAAAGATTAAAAGACAAAGAGAGAAGGATAATCCATTCATTAGAGTTAGTCTCTGTTACATAGATATATCCCTTTATATACAATAGGAATAGAACCCTAGTTACTATATTGGGCCGAGCATCCGTGGGATAAATCCCTACAACACTCCCCCTTGTGCGGTCCAATAGAACTCCATATGTCGTACTTCTCATACAATGCTTCGGATGCAGGTCTTCAAATGTAATTCTCTCATAGATGACTATTGTGTCTAAGCAATCCTTCATTAAAACTTTGACAAGGAAAAACCCGTAGGACAAAACCATGGTACAACTCTTCACATGTAGTACTTCACATGTTGTCTCGTATTTTACATGTTGTTTGATCTTCAAGGACCGACTAGTCAAAGTTAATTGCCTCATTAAAACTTCGCCAGGAAAACCCAGAGGGACAAAACCTGAACTAAAGAAAAGGAATACAATATTAAGCAAACTTAGAACATAGTTGGACTTGAATATATTGCCTCATTAAAACCTTGACAATGAAAAACCTAGTGGGACAAAACCTTGATGAAGGGAAAAGAGTACAACGTGACAGATGCAAGTAAAGGTGATCCTCTGCAGATTACCACTTTGCTCCGTTGATGTTGGCTAGTTGCTTCACAACTCTTAAGGCAGAAAATCCTCGTGGTAAAGACAATATCCTTAGCTGGGAAATTACATTCCCGGTATTTGTTGTTGTCTCATTGAAAACCGTGCCGAGTAACAAAACCATGTGGGAAAAAACAACCTCGGTGAAGGATTATAGTGCGACACACCATTAGATGCTCCCCCTGATGTCAAACGATTTTCATTAGTCTAATGTAGTCAAAAGGAGTTTATCACACTTTACTTTGGTGACTTGAATGTTTATAAGACCATGTTGTTGATTCTGGAAGTTACGTTGCTTAACATACTATCACGTTTCATTTTTTTTTATTCCGATATTTTCAGTAATATCAACGCGATCTTTATGTCTTCAACGTTCAACATACTTGATGTTTTTAGTATTGTCTCTCTAAAAACCTTGTGGGTTAACAAAACCCTTTGGGAAAAACTATTCTCGGTCGAAGGGAAAAAGAGTATAACACATCTTCAATTTCGAAGTAAAATATGTCGGCATCATATTCTTAGATCCTCCTCCTGATGTCAGCATCTCCCCCTGACTACTTTCAGAGTTGTTCCAGACAGTTCCTTTAGTCATGTACTTTTCGAAATTGAATATCGGCAATGACTTAGAAAATAGTCTACCATATCTCCCCATGATCAATTTCGTTGGAGAATAGATTATTGTTCCTTCATAATCAACAACCTTTGGATTGCAGTTCCTTTAGCATTCCTTTGTCTTTGTAGGGATAAAACAACTCATGTCAATAGTTACTTTTAAGTACATGATTATATTCATTGTATCATTCCAATGACGTTGCGTTGGCGTTGAGCTATATCTAGCTAATAAGTTCCATGAGGATGCAAAATTTTATCGAGTACGTTATTATACTAAGTACAACAATACGTCTATTGTACTTAGATATGGGAATTTCATCTCCCAACACATCTTCGTCATCTTCATTTAGATGAAATGGTCACTTACTTACATTTGAACATCGACTAATCATGGGAGTGCTACCTGGATGCATGTATTTGTTAAATTTCCTGATAACTTTAGACAAATGCAAACTGGTGGGATAATATACCACAAGCTCAGTACTCGATCGAGATTTTCCCAGATTTTTTCATCTCAAGTTCGGATTTCAAATAGCTTTTAAGGTCTCTTATTACATTAAGAGTACCCATCTTGTTTGTACCATCGACATAGATAGCTACAATTTCAAATCAGGAACTTTCTTGTGAATACGCAAGGAAAAATAACTTACTTTTCTATCCCCTCCAAATCCAATAGTCACTTAGACGGGTATACCACATCTGCCTGATTGCTTCAATCTATAAGTGAACGCTATATCTAACTGTAAACGCACTCTGTGGTTTAGAGTCACTTAATTTGGGTAACAAAAGGTTATCAAGTACTTTTGTAAATATCTTTTATCTCTTGATTCTTTCAGAGATACGTAACAACCACATACATATGCTTCATTTCAAGTCCTTTTGAAATTACCAAGCTAACTAAGTAGCGGAACACTATAAAGTTCATTACAAGAGAACAATTCCAGAGCTTTGTGAGAAACCTCGCGCCACAAGGTGAGCCTTTATACTTTAAGACTGCTTTCTTCTCATTATGCTTTGTGACAAATTAATCATGTATGTCCAATAGGATTTACACTTGGTTGGTTAGCACTACCACACCAAATACTTGTATATTTGTAAAATAACCAAATTCAACCTGGATTGTATAGGCCAAATATGCTCTTCGTTGACATTAAGCAACAAGGAGATTGGTTCAGTCTCATCTTGCTCTATTTTATTAAGCAAGTGTATATGAAATTAATCATCAATATGCTCGCATGATCTTTCCATTGACTCATGCGCATTCTCATATTCCACCAGGAATGTCATTGTTCTCTGGAATCATTAAACTTCGGAGCGTCCTCTAGTTTGATTCATGCACATATTCATAAAAAATCTTATGAGTTCTGATGATATAAATAAGTTGTGCCTCACTCACCTAAATCCTTTCTAGGTGAGGATTGATCGAACCAAGTGGTCACTCCAACTTATTTTATGGAGCCACGGACTCAACCATACTTCCACCGAGTGTAGTTGCAACGCCTTAGTCTATGGTATATATCCCTTATTGAGGATTTGTAACCTTGCATGTAGGTTTACAGCTGGTATGTGTGATCTCATCACTTTAGCGACATCAGTGTACATTCTGAAAATCGATTATTCTTTGTCCCTTTACATTTACATTTGTGGAGTACAAGAATCAATGTGAGACATAGTGGGAACACACCACGACAGTTCCTGTCGTTCCCTTAGAAAATAATTTTTCTTATCTCCCCCTAACGACGGGAATACTGTCTCATTAAAATGACAACCCGCAAATTTAGCGGTAAGAGATCTCTTTCCAAAAGTTTTAAAATGCAGATAATTGTTGGGAACTCATTTCCAATATAACTACTCAACAGTTTTGAAGACTCATCATAGTACGATGTGGAGTCGTAATGGCACATATATCGTGCAACAAAAAATACGTAAGAACACAATTGTCAGGCTTAAATCCAGTTACCAACCGGTACGCAGAAAAGGTTGACTAATATTGGGTTCTAAAAATGAATTAAGTAAGATGCGTGTAATATTGCATATCCCCAAAGCAATAAAAGATAGGTTGGTACGCATAACCTATTCCTTAGACACAATTTATAAACTTTGATGATAGCTTTTGTGAGACCATGGGATATATGATGCTCTACATTGATCCTATTAAACATGCAATAACCATTAAGTCCTTACATGTAAAATATGTGCTAGTGGTTTTCCAAATGCAAATTTCTCGGGAACTATAATTAGTCCAAAATGTTAAAAAATTCACCAGAGCCATAAGTCACTTTAATGGTCCGCATTCTGCACGAATATTTTTCTAAATTTCACCTTATTTTCTTTGTAATATGTAAATTTTACAATTTGCATCTTAGGATGGTCTAGATCCTGTTTTACTGAAGACTTTGTATAAATGAGTGATATGCTTTCTTACCTAAAAACATAATGGGAAGGGGAGCTGTTCATCTAGTACTTTAGAAAACACTTATTGAGAGATATGTCATCACTTCGCATTCTATCAATCTTTTTCCCATTGTACCGTCCACTCAAAAACAGTGATGTACGTATGATTCATTTCAAAATGAAACATCATGTCACAACCAAAGTGCCTTTATGGTTATGTCAAAGCCTGTATGAGTCAATTCCCAACATTTCATCGTCGGAGTGAATATGGATTTAATAATCCAAATACTATAGTGATTTACATTTCACTAGATTGACTCATTAGTTTCTCTAAGATATATTAGAGACTATAAAAGATGCAATCAATTACATTCTCATCATTGTGAGTTTCCATATGATATCCACTTGCATGGGTCTCTTTGGAATTCAACAAGGTGATTAGCTCTCGGTACATATAAAGCTTTTGTGACTTTTAATCTTTGTTCCATCTTGGAAACAAAATTTAAGCATCGCTTCGCTCGATTATCCAATATCGTAGTCACACATTATAAATAATTAGTTCAAAAACTAGTGTATATTCCTTAAATTAGTGGGAGAAAAACCACTATCAGTTAGATATTGAATCTTGGGAGATTTAATAAGTGGTGTGGCCTTATTTGTAACAAAAGTGGGATTCAACTCAAGTACTTTAGAGTGAATATATGTTACGTTTCAGAGGGGATGATATACTTTTCATCCAAATATATCTCAAGTGCATTAGAAAATTTATGTTTAGTGGGAATGATGTACTTTTCATTTCATAAGCGCAGACATTGGATCTAATTCAATTAAATAAGATAGTCAATTTTCCAGGCAAAATTCTTGTTGCAATTAAAGTTGATGTGAAAATTGGTTGCTATTATGATACATACATTACATTGTATATACCAACATCTGTGACCAGGTGCATTTCCAACTCTTTAATTTATGATGGGATCTAGAATTACATCTTAGATTCATCCTATATTCAATTGATACATGTACTTTAATGTCATTACTGCTGGAAAAAATAGTACGCCTTTGTCTCATGATATATATGTCCCTTTTCACATGCTTTATATGAGTCGGTACGTCTAACCCTCGTTACATCGGGGTTCATTCCATTTTTCAATTTTACTACATTTAGCTTAATTTGAGAAATTTCTTTATCTCAACAGGCCAAGAGAAACTCACTGCACATGTCAACCAATTACTTTAGGTTGAATAGAACATATACTGGTTCGTCAGTATCATGGATGAAGTAGAGAAATGGAAATTTTCCGACTCATATCACCTCTTGTGAGTTCTTCCACAAAAATTAGGATACATGTGATTTTATTTGCAACGTATCTTTTGAAAATATCGACTCTTTAATAGTCGAGTCAGTGGATTACATCCCACGGAACATTTCAAATTTGGGGAAAAAAATATCATGTATCCGATAATGTTGTTCAAGTACTTCTAAATCCCAAATGAATACATTGGAATCGAGTTGGTACAACCAATTGAATTAAAAAAAAAAACAGCATTCAACGATAACCAATATAATATTCAAGATAACAATAAAACCAAAATTCTTAATGGTCGAGATCAATAGTCATAGTTTAAGTTGACCGTTTATATGATATGGACTAACCTATAATACAAAACAGAAGGGGTTTTTCAGCTTGGACGGATGGATAACATTTTGAGAGACAAACATTGCATCCGACCATCCCAGTCTCATCCTAGCTAAAGACATCTGACGGATAAAAGTTGCAACCTATTTTGTTATAAATTTAAATTGGTTGGTTCCCTCATAATTAGGGTTATAAACTTCATAATATGTATTATGAATGTGCATTGATTGGATTTCTTCGTTTAAATAAAATAAATACAATAGGAATTTCTTTTAAGAGTATTCTTTATGTATTTTAAGGTTATAAGCACAATACAATTTATCACTATTATTATTTTTTTTAAATCAGTCAAGCTTTGTCAATCAAGTAGAACTGCAAAAAATAAAATACTTTGGTAGGAGTTTTTGTATTGATCATGTTTCCCCCTCCTTCATTTTGTATGTTTGTAGGAAGAAACCAGATGTGGATCAAAAAGTTATTTTTCAAGATAAAATTAATAACACGTAAGAATCATTTATCAAATAAACTAGATAACAACTATTTACATTTTTATTATTTAGTAAAATGATTTGGTATTAAAATGCAAAGGGTTTTTAAACAGATTGATGATACAATCTAAACAATAAAAATTAGTCCATATCATATAACACGATATTATATTGGCTATAGTTGTATATGCATTATAATAACCATTATTCTTCATCAGGTATAAAAATAAAAATAGATGTATATGTGGTTATTATAAAATCTAAACAAATTAAACGAAAATAAAAACAAATGTATATGTGATTATTATAAAAACTAAACAAACTAGACGAACCCACGCAGATTATAAAGAAGGATTATCATCCAATCAATCACAACATACATATAAAAATATTAATTGAAAATAGGGGAAAGAAAAATAGAAAGTAGATCCAGCTTAGCTGGTTTAATTCCAATGATTCCAACATTAGCTCGACGATAATTGATGTCCAATAATCCATAAAATAAATTCGATTCAATCTAGCTCTGTGGTATAGCTTCGTGTTGATAACGTTTTGCAGTGCATGGGAAAGATTAAAAGACAAAGAGAGAAGGATATTTCATTCATTAGAGTTAGTCTCTGTCACATAGATATAACCCTTTATATATAATAGTAATAGAACCCTAGTTACTATATTGGGCTACGCATCCGTGGGCTAAAGCCCTACAACATATTCAAAAATAGAATGATTTTTTAGGGACCATGGTTTTTCTTTGAGGGGACCATGGTTTTATTAGGCCACCTTCCTTATAGTTATAAGAGGTGTCCTAAAGCGTTGAAATGACTTACCTACCCTTAACCTAATTTAATTTAAAATCAACCTAATAACCACACACACATATATATAACCACCACCTCCTCCCACCACCACCGCCGATTACCACCACCACCACCTCCGACTATCACCACCACCAACCACCGATTACCACCACCACCTCTATATATATAGCTTAATTTAAAACATTAACAAATATATTCTCACAAACCCATTACTTGTCATTCGTTTTTGGTTGAATAAATGAGAAGTAATCCCAAAAATGAGTTGAAAATGGAAGTTGCAGAGAGGTTTAATGGAGGGTTTTTTCAGAGAAAAGTTCGGTTACGTCGCAAAAAACAAGTCTCAGCCAAACTTTTAGTTCGGTTACGTCGCAAAAAGTTCGGTTATCACGAATTGATTTTTTCTTAACCGAACTCAGAGTTCGGTTGACTCGTAAAAAATACTTTTAACCGAACTCCTTTTATTAGAACAACACAAGTCCATAAGTTCGGTTCCTTCGGCAAATAAGGATATCACCGAACTTTAAGTTCGGTTGGTAGAGCAATTTGATATGTAACTGAACACACAAGATGTACTCAAATAAATTGTTAAGTTCAAAGTTCGGTTACCTACCATTTTATACTAGGTAACCGATTATAGCATTGTAACTTTGGTTGTTGTTTTTTTTATCCGTGAGCTCAGTTAGATACGCTTTTGGATAAAAGTTTGCGAACCAACCGAACTTCTTACCTTGGAACAATTTTTTTTAACGTAAAGTTCGGTTGGATAGTTGGTTGGTATGAACTTTACGTACCAACCGAACTATGTATAGTTGGTAAAATTTTGTTTTCACGTAAAGTTCGGTTAGTTATTGTTTGCAAAGCAACCGAAATTCTAGACCCTAAAGTTCGGTTACATTGCGGGCAAACCAAACATTACACTGTACGACCAAAACCTTCATTAACAAGCGAGTTCGGTAACCTGCGTGTTTGGAAAACGTAACCGAACTACACTTTCAGGTGTGTTCGGTTACATGTTCTTGACATATGGTAACCGAACTGGCCCAAATCTACATAAAAATTTTCATTTTTGTTGAAAGTTTGGAGCAATTAAACCAACATTATCTAAGTTTGAAGCATACCTGATAACCCAAATGCTCTTCCTCCGGTTGTGGTTGGTATAATCCATCATTTTCATCTTGAAATTGAGTTTGGGGAAGAATACAATCACCATCTAAGAAATAACTCATATCCGGATCATTGTAAAGATTAACAAATACTCTAGGAGAGAAAGGAGATGAAGATTCAGTCGTGCTATCATCAATTGAATCATCACTTGAATACTCAAGATTAGTGAACTCAATTTTTTTTCCCATGTTTTTCTTCTTTATCTTCTCTAACTTTACTCTCTCAATAATTCTACTTCTTTAGCTTAATCATTTCACTAATGATTTCACTAATCATTACTCAAAATTAATCAGGAGGGTAGTTTAGGTATTAATATAAATATCTAGATAAGGGGTGACCTAGATTTACTTCTAAATGTCTTACTAAAAATAAACCCATGGTCCCCAATAAAATCATGGTCCCCAAAAAATCGTTCCAAAAATAATATTGGTTTCTCGATTTAAAAAGAAAAAGCATTCAATTTGATAATAAACCCACTAACAACATATGGTTCCTACCGGGGAAGTAGTAAACGCCAACGGACGGACAGTTTCCATCCGGAAAGTGTCAACTCCGTGTGGGTGCGTAAGGCCTAAATATGTGGTTTTCCGGAGAACATTTTTTTAACTCTCACATATTGACGATGCATTCGGGCTTATAACATTGACACAAAAAATTTAATGTAAGATTTTTATCAAATAAACTTATGGAACCCATTCGTTAGCATTTACAAAAGTAACCCGTTATAGGGGCGGCATGGTTTATTAGAGGGGCGGCATTCTAATAGGACAAAATGGTCATTACATGATCATTCAAGGTATCCCTTATCAAAAAAAACTGAAAATGACAAATTAACCCTCATTATTGATAACCTAGTTTAGTGATGATAATCAAGTTTAGTTTTCTTGATTAATATCACTTATATTAACTCTAAATCAAAACCAAAATCAGATTTTTAGAGTTAAAAAACAAAAAAAGTTTAGAGGAGAAGAAAAAGAAAAACTTATATGATATTTGTGAAACTTGTGAAACCCTAGATTTTGATTCACTCAACCAAAATGAGTGATTCCAGTTGCAAATTTGAGATGGGTGAATCTCTATATGATAGAGAAAACAAGTACTACATACCTCTTGACGGAGATCCTGATATGGAGTATTTGTTAGATGGTAGAGATGTTTTAACCCAAGATGAATGTAAATCTCAACCAATTGAAGAAATTAACCAAGAAAGTGAAGAACCCATCACTGAAAATGATCAGGTATACTTCTAAACTAGTTCCCATTAGCTTTTTGTTGCTCAAAATTATCTAAAGTACTAAAAGAATCAAATTTTTAAAAATTTGATTAGAACATACGTGTAAGGACCCTCAAGGACGTCAACGCTATTTGACCGGTTTGGCAATAGTTAAGAGACGATTTAGTCGATAATGACTCGATTAGCTAATATAGATTTTAATTAATAGGAATTAATCTAACAACGGACTAGATACGAAATTAGTACTAGTAGATAGAACTCGAAAAGTTATGCGTATTGGGCTACTCGAACATGTCAATCAGATACTGGACGAAGAAGATATCAATGGATAAATATGAAGGGCAAAATAGTCTTTTATCCTTTGGACCGACCTTGGCTTCCCTTATCAAATGTGGTTCGTCCCTTAGTGTTTTCCTTGGTCTTATCTCCACCGATCGAAGAGAAATCTGTTTTCTCTTATCCCTTCTTCTTTCTTCTTTTTCTTCTTCTCTCTGCTTCTCTTCTCTTTCTTCTTTCTTGTTCTTCTTCTGCTGAAGATCGAGAGACGAAATTAAGGTGTGATTGAGAGAATCAAATCGTGAGGATCTATAAAGGAATGAGGATTGGATGATTATGCTAATTATGAAGAAGAAGATGGTATCGTTGTGATCTGTAATGAAGAAAAGAAACGTGAAAGTTAGGGTTCGTGAGTTGATTGAGGATTTGTGAGAAATTGATGATGAAATCGAGCAGTAGATGATGGGGTTTCATTATTATAACAAGGAAGAAGAATTATCAATTGCTCTTAGTGGATTCAGTGATGAATCGAAGATCTAAGGTTTGTAACAAAAACTCAGAGAAGCTACGGAAGATGAAATTTAAGATGAAGGAGATGATGTTTGAGAAAAATAGAAGATGGGTTTGATTGTTTTGATGAAGAATCATTGAGTTAGGGTTGTAAGAAATTCAGAGAAGTCACAGATGATGAATTTGAGGATTTGACGGATTGGAGATGGGTTTCTGATTGATTTGAAGATTGAGATTTGAGATAGAGATTCTGAGATGAAATCGAGTATTAGGATTTCAGGCGCAAACTGATAAAACAGATGTAATTGTAGAAGTAGAAAAAGGGTATCCAGCGCTGATTGGAATTATGTTGAGTTAGCAGAGAGGATTGTCTAGCCATATGAGTTTTGGATTTCATTTGAGGTAATCATCTTATCTTTTGAATGGATTGATTTTCAGTTACTATGATGTGATGTTGGGTCTAGATTTATTGAAGTAGTTTTTGTATTAAAGAATAGAATGGTTGGAGATTGAATATGAAGTTGGATTGTGAACGAACTTGTAATGGGAGATCTAATTGTTACAGTTGATACTTGATGGTGGAATTCAGTTGGATAGAAGTCTTGTTGTTGAAGTTCATGGAACTGTGATTACAGCTATGGTGATGTTGTTGTGTATCTGTGTTTGCACGTGTTGAGAGTTGAGTTCTTGGTGAGCTGTATTAGTGCAGGTTGAGTTAAGAGACAGTCTGTCTAGGTGCAAGAGAGGTTTAAGTCTGGGTGTGTGAAATTGGAAATGGGAATTGGTAATGTAATTTGAATTAGAAGTGAATATGAATAGTTGTGATACAACTACTAGTGAAGGCAGTGTGTGCAGGGTATGTATTTGTGTAATGGCAATTGAAGGTTGAGTTGGTATTTGCAGTTGTGGAGGTTATATGAGTGAGTAGCTGCTATTGACAGTTGATAAGGGATTTGCAGTTTATGAGATTGGTATTGATGTTGCTGAACTGGTGGAGATGAGATGTTAGGATTATATTTAAATATCGGTTGGAGTTGTATGTGCGGATAGCAATTCCGTAAGAAGGGTTAAACCTGCAGTTAAGAGTTTTGAGTAGAGTTGAAGGCTTGCAGCTACTGCAGTTGCAGGTAAGCTGTATTGTTGTAAATCACTTTTGGATTCTCAATTTAAATGTATGGATTATCTGTGTATTGATCAAATTATAGAATCAGGTTGTATATGTTCTTGTAGCTGCAATAGAATTAGCCTATTAGTCATCCCAGTCAGTGTCTGACTTAGCTGACTCAGTTAATCTGAATGAGTTGAATCGCATTGACCCAATGAGTTACCTGTCTTGACCCGAGTTGACTCAGTTGACCGATTTAGACTTTTAACTTTGACTATTTGACCCTAGACTTTGACCTTTACCTTGGACGTTGACTTTTAGTCGACCTGTTGACCGTTAGTTGACTCAGATGGAATGGACCTTAGTTTAATGGGCTTGTTTAGTTGGACTTGGGTTTAGGTTTAATGTTCCCATTTTGATGTATTGGACCCTTATGGTCTGATTTAGCCTTTGGCTTATTCTACAAAGTTGTAGATACTTATAAGACCTATCTAATGGACTATAGAGCCAACCTAATTCAATTAGTAAACCTTAGCTATGCTAAAGATAGATAAATAAAAGATGTAGAACCTTAAATGGGCCTAGAATCATTAGAAAGACTTGTGTGATACTTGTGTGAGCCATTTTGGCTAGATTCTTAGACTTCTTGTGTGATTAACAGTTAGTCTATATTAACAACGATCGATTCAAAGGATGAACCAGTGGATCGTGGATCTCGAGGTAGGCGTGGCATCAAAAGAGGTGGGAATACATTTGACTCTTTGGTAACCATTATTGTTTTCCTTTACAAAAGTTTATGTTTAACAACTCATGTATTTCTGTTTGTGCGTTCTGTGCATTGTTTAACTTGTTTTACGATAATTCTGTTGATTCTGTTAATCTGTCCATGGTTTGGAAAGGACCTGTAATGTGTTTTGGTCAATATGAATTGTTATGGGAAATAAGAATTTCCACGTGTGGTATATAGGATACGCTCCTTCACATTTATACCTAGAGCTTTTATGATATATTGGTCGACAGTTTGCGAGTTCCGAATTGTCGACATCCATATTTACTATTAGGTGTGGATTTGTGAGTTTGGAATTGCACAACCATAGTATACATTGTTTGAAGAAGGAGTTTGTCCATATAAATGTTTGTTTACTTCTATGAGGATATGCTCCTTCATATTTATACCTACATGAATTCAGCTTTTATGCTTATATCGGCCGAAAGTTTGCGAGTTCGGAATTGTCGACATCCATATTTACGATTAGGTGTGGATTTGCGAGTTCGGAATTGCACAACCATAGTATACATTGAAGAAAGAGCTTGTCCATATTCGTGTTTGTGTATCTCAGTGACTTGGTCACTATTTAATGTCTGGGAAAACATTATTGTTTTTCTTAATCTTGTTTATGATTACTTAGAAGTTAAATGTTAATTATTCCCACTTTCAGTTTTCAGAGACAGATCAGAGTTGCGCAGCGAAAGCCACAAGTGTTGACTCCGTTAATTAGTTAACTCCTGCTATGTTTATTATGTTGTTTATTGTATCTGTAAACCAATTGACTATTGTATATGTATCATTTGAGAGAAGTTCATGTATATATATATTCTGAGCGGGGTTAGTTTTGGGATAAATTGTGTAGCAGATTTCTTAATTGAACGTTTAAGTATTTGAATTAGATTCATAGTGCCTCTTTATTTAGTTAATCTCTTTGATTAGTCAGCTGCTAGCTTAGGGGGCGCTACAATACGGTTGGAATTGAGCTCTGGACCAACCGTAAGTGCAGGTTACGGTTCGTAATGTATCGGTTACCAACCGTAACTGGTTCAATTTATGGGAAAATCCAGAAATAAACCAGTTACGGTTGGTAAAATTTATTTCTTTAAGAACTGTATGTAGCTTACGGTTGATAATTTAGTGCTATGGTTACCAACCGTAACTCTTCACGTGCATGGAAGTATTTACTGCACATGCTACGGTTCATAAGTTGTAAAAAGATACCAACCGTGTGTATGTTACGGTTTGTTAAGGACTTTTCGTGTCCAGCCGTAAGATATCATGTGTGTTGAAATTTTATTTTGCTAGATATACGGTTTGTAAGAATAAATAATTACCAACCGTATGATACATACGGTTGGTATATGATTACAGTTAAGAACCGTCACTGTGTTACGGTTTGTGTTTACTCTTTCTTTACCAACGGTATTTGTGTATTTGTTTTCTTTTCGTTGCTTCGTTTAGGCTAATGTTGGTATATTTTTTTCCAGGTCGTTGTTGTACCTCCCCTAATGGATGAACAACCTTTAGCAAATGAAATTCTCACCCAAGATTCTAGCTTTCATTATTTAACCGAGGAGACATGGGGGTGACAAAGAAGATGCAAAGAAATGGGCTAGAGAACGAGGCAAGTTGATTAAGTGTATCATAGTTTTTAATAGTACCACTAGTGATATTGCCTTTCAAATGGTTTGCGAGTGTAGTGGAAAACATAAAATTCGCAAAAAAAGGTATCGTGCACCAACCAAAGACAAAGAGGGAGATGACTACTTTATCTAAGAAGACCGGATGCCCCTTTAAGCTTCAATTTAAAAGGAACGCGTCTAAAAAGTTCTTCTTGGAGAAAGTTGTATGCGGTTGTCATAACCACCCTATACCGGATAGTTTGCTAACACACGCTTATGCTGGACGCCTTACCGAAGAAGAAGAGAAGATCGTAGAGTCATTGACACAAATTCGCATGAAGCCCATTGATATCCTCGCTCACTTAAAGGAAAGAAACCCCCAAAATGCTTCTACTTTGCCTAACATCTACAACGCAAGAACAAAATTGAAGAATAAGAAATGGGAACAAAGGAACGAAATGCAACAATTAAGGCATTTGGAGGAGACGCATAATACACGGTTTTCCACGATGAAGATGAGAAAGGACATATAAAACATCTTTTATTGGCTCATCCCGATTTTGTAACGTTGGCACGATGCTCTCATCAAGTGCTTCTAATGGATTGCACATAAAAAACCAACAAGTTTGAGATGTCGTTGTTCAACATTGTCGGGCAAACTTCTACAAATGCTCCTTTTAGTGTTGGTTTTTGCTTCTTGAAAAATGAGCTCGAAGAGAGCTATGTGTGGGCATTAAACCAAGTGAAGTTATTCTACGTAGATGGATACACTCCAAAGGTGATCATTACCGACAAATAACAAGCTTTGTTGAATGCAATAAAGAGGGTTTTCCCCGAAGCTCACAACCTTCTTTGCACGTTCCACTTGTGGAATAGTATTGAAACTAAGTGCATGCGCATTATCCGTCCAACCAAAAAAGACGAAATGGATAGAATAAAGAAACTACTGGTAGATCAACAAAAGGAAGCTAAAGAGAAATTTAAGAGGATCACAAGTTGGCGGAACTAAAATGGGAGAGTTTCAAATCGGAGTGGAGAGCCTTGACACATTCTATCACCGTGGATGAATATGAGGATAGACTTCGTATGTTAGTGGCTCATTGGAAAAGAAGTTATCCAAGTTTGGTGAAGTACTTGTTGGACAAGTGGTTGGATCCACACAAAGAGAAGTTTGTAGCAGCGTTCACTAACCAATATAGGCACTTTGACAACCAAGCTACAAGCACGACAGAGTCATCTCACAACCGGTTGAATAAGAAACTTCATAGTAGTAATGGTGGGTTAGTTACGGTATTCGAAGCCATGGATGCGTATTTCCGCCGTGATCACGATCGAGTTACGAAGTCTTTTGAAAAAAGCAAAGATGAACTACACACCAAATGGTTAGACAATTCGTGGCTACGAGGAATTACATTTCAAGTTTCTCACCGCGCAATTGATAGGATAATGTATGAAGTACAACATTTTGAATTTGGGGATTACGAAGAAGAGTGTGTTTGTCCAAACATGACAAGTTTGGGACTCCCATGTCGGCATGTTATAGCCACATACCAAGAAAAAGTGATTCCGCTTCGAGATTTTGATCCCTTTTGGCAACAATTATCATTCCGTGAAACAATGATTGATCGAGATTTTGAAGGAACGTTTGGCGATACCGAGATTGGAAAAGCTCTAGCCGAGAAATATGCTACACTAAGCCGGGACCAAAGGCAAATATAGTTGAGTAACTTGAGAGATTTCGTGTATCCACAATTTAGGTTTAACCTCTATGAACCACCAAAAGGGAAGGGTAAGGGGAGGCCTCCTACCAAAATAAAGAGGTACGTAGGAAATAAAAAAGCAAGGGAATTGGCAGGAGAATCAAAGAAAAGAGATCCTTCGGGTTATGAATGGTTGAGAAAGGAATATGAAGCGGAGGATGAGATGGAAGAGGATGATCTTCAAGGTAGAAACAAACGAAAAACATGTCAAGTGGATAAAGGAGAACCAAGCCGTAGAAATGTACAACAAAAATGTATCGAGATTCCTACTCAAGAAAGTGCAACAAGCAAAGTTGATTTTAAAGGAAAAGGTCCGGGATTTCGCTACAAACAAGAGAAAAGAAGTAGAGTTGTTGCTAATGGAAAAGGTTGCAAAGAAAGTGGAGAAAAAGATGATGGCGTCAAAGGAAAAGGTTTATATGAAGCCGGACCAAACCATAAAAAAGTCAAAGTTGTCGGTTCCGAGGTTTCCTCCCAAGAAAGTTCGGTAAAAAGAGTTGGAGTTGGTCGTAACGTCGGTGTTAAACAATTGGCAAGGAACATTGGAAAGAGTCCGATGGTTGATGCCAATTATGAGTTGGGCGCTTTAACCATTCAACCATAGATGCTTAACAGGGATCATCGTACATCGTGAATAACCAAATTCCAATTGAAATGAAATCTTTAGGAGGAATCAATGAAACGACATCAATTCAAATCCTGGTGATGAGAAGGAGAAGGTGAAGGAGACGCTTCGTTTAAAACGAGTGCCTAAACCACCACCTAGAGATGAGAATGGTCGATATATCCGGAACTATCAAATTCTCTTTGAAAGTTACCTTCTATTTTTCCCCGACTATATTCGTGATTATATCAAGGCCACAGATGATGTTCATGGTGATGGGAATTGTGGTTACCACGTCTTCGTGGATCAACTTGGACCCTTTGAAGACGCGAAAGAGTGGTATTGTGACCAAGTTACTTACGTAAGGAAAAAATGCTAATTGAACTACGTGGTCACCGCGACTTCTATAAGACAACGATGAGAGTTGAAAGAGATGAAACTGATGAGGTGTGAAATGAGATCTTCGCGGAATGGGAAAGGCGGTTAATCGGCAATGTATGTTTGACAAGCGAATATTGGAAGCGCATGCCTATATGTGGCCAACTCCTCGCAAACGCATTCAATTGCGTCATTCATTTAATCTCCAGAGACATGAACTATACATTTGCACCAACAAGAATACCGTTTGACGAAGATTTGTCAACAACAAAAACAGTTGTCATGGGGCACGTGCATGGAAATCATTATATCGGTCTCCAATTGCAAGAAGGAAGCCCATTACCTCATTTGAGGATGGAATTTGGTTGTGACGGTGAACTTCCCAAGTCTTGGTGCAATCGATTTGAGACTAGGATTGAATTATGGAAGGCCATAATACATTCCTTTCCATCCCAATTCATAGTTATGACCGAGGATGAAGATGCGTAAATGTTATGAAGGGTGGTGAAAAACATGTTACATTTTGTGTTTTGGCATTTTGACTAAATTTGATGTGATTAAAAGTGATAATATCATATCTATTTGATTCACGTTATGAATGAAGTATTTTGTTAACTTAAATTTGGGTAGAGTTCAAGTTTCAGTGTACTATACGGTTTGTAAAACAGTTAAGTTACAAACCGTAACTACCTTCTAAAAACTTTTATAACTGCCATTGTAAGTTACGGTTGGTCACGATAATGTAGTTACCAACCGTAACTACCTTCACAAACCAATTATAGCTGCCATTGTCATTTAAAACCATTAAACCATCTTCATTACTAAATAAACATTACAATCATTGAACCATTACAAATATAAATGATATTACAACTCATTCATGCGTGCGACTTAAAAGGATACTAATATCCCGGTCTACGAGTGCGATAGAAGTCTTTAAGGATGTGGAAATGAGGTAAGTATTGAAAACTCGACCTTTTCTATCGTATCCATTCTTGAATAGAGCTCTCTAAAACTTCAGCGTCAGTTTCACCCCTTAATCGTATTTGACCCATAATACGAACTAATTCCATAAATTCTTGAACGTTATCCCGAATAGTTACATATCGAACATACAACATAATTCCATCGCGGTGATTAGGGTTACCTGTTTCGGAACAAAAGTTTTCAAAAAGAGTTCTCAAATAACTTGTACTCACAAAACCACATTGAAGTCGTTCTTCTCCTCTTTTTGGATAGCAAAGAACATAGTTGCGGCAAATACATAAATCTTCTTCCAATGTAAATTCAGGGTTTGGAGCCATAATATAGTTTAAGGTAGGAGATGATTCATGTGGAGGTGTAACTTCTAGTAAGGAGGATAAGCATATATATTTATATATATATATATATATATATATATATATATATATATATATATATATATATATATATATATATATTCTGTTTTTTTATGATGTAATGGATCTATTTTTTGAAAATAGATTCGTTGAAGGCTACAACGGCTATATTTTCAAATGTGACAAAGACAACTCAGTAGATAAGATAGAGAATATCCATGAAATATAGAGTTGCGGTTGGAAACGCAAAAAGGGGAATAACAAGAAACAAAACTATGTGCGAAAAAAGACCTAGATTGTTGAACACCTTCAGAGTTAAAGATCATTCCTTTGAGCTCCTAACCAATTAAGTGTTGTTTCTGGTTGATATGTGTCAACTGCTATTGTCGCCATTGTTACTCAAAATCAATTTCCTCTGGTATTGATTCTTTTATAAGTTTTCTTTGTCTTTCTTGTTTTTAGATAGTAGTAGGACAGTTTTCTTATATAAGTGGAAATTGGAGCCTCCCGCACAAGTTTTCTTGTCTTGGTTTTAGATAGCCACTGTAGCACTCTTTTCTTGCACGAGGGGAATAAAGTAATACTATCCCGTTTCAGGAAAAATGATCTTTCAAGTGATGAAAGTATCACTTTTCCTGAAATAAAGAGAGTTCAAAATTGGCTTAGTGTCTTGATACGCCCACTCGCAAACGGTTCCTTCTTGCAAAGTATCAACTCGTATGGGTGCTTAAGGCCTAGACGTCTGGTTTCCAGAAAACATTTTAACTCTCACCCGTGGCAACTTGGATATTTCCGGTGCATTCGGGCTTATAACATTGACACACAAAAATTTGGAGTTTAGATTTTATCAAATAAACTTATGGATTTCGTTCGTTCGATATGCAAGACTAATTTCAAACATCGTCTGTAATAATAACATTAATATAACCATGAACGAGTAAAAATGTGAGCTCCTCCGGATTAAAAAACACGTATCCAAAGTTGTCTTCAAAAAAGAAAAAGAGTAGTTCTGTTTGCTGGACTTGGCACTCCGAAATCCCCGATACCAGTTCTTTCTGATTCTTCTTAGCTTATCTGTGGAGTGATCTTGATTTTGAATTGATTCTGTATTTGGTTCTTCTAGGGGCTCTGTGTTTGGTAACAATGGATTCTGTACAATAACCACTTATCGGGCCTACTTCTGCTGTCCGACAACCAATTATCTGCTCCAATTCAGAAGCTGCAGAATCCTGATAAAAGCCCTGTCACTCTTTTGAGCAGTATGATGAGCAACTGCCCTTTCAACCGCCCTTTTCCCTAGACCAGGTGGCCCATATACCAAGACTCCCTGTAATTCGAAAAATAAATTAGAACCGTAGAACAACAGCTGCTACAAAGTTAAGATCCGCAATTAGAGATGATACAAGTTTGGCAAGGTGAATTACCTTTGGTGCCTCAGCTTTCACGACTTTACCAAATCCAGGTTCCTGGAGACGCTGCAGCTCTTCCCTAAGCTTCCTTACTGCAAATAACATCATAAATCATTTACCTCTAACATAATAATAACACGAATCACTCAAAAAATCACAATTATTTCCAAGAATTAAACACAATTTCAACATAACTAACTAGCAATCTATGTTGTGAAAGGCGCTCTAGGCGCACGAGTCGCCCAAGGGGCGCCTAGGAAATAAAGCGCCTAGGCGCCAAGACATGTGCAGTTTTTTTTTCCCACGGGCGCCTAGAATAAAATAGGAGGTATTGGTAGATTGGTCTAATAATATTACATGATTATAACAGCCTTTCAAACTACATGAGTACTAGATCGCGAATGTGTTGCAGGCATTAAAACGCACCTCTGGAGTTAAGATCATCCCTTTGAGCTTCTAACCGTTCTAGGTCATTAGTTTTCTTTTGCTGCTGGAGTACTAGATCGCGAATGTGTTGTTCATAGAATCTCTTCGAACTTTCACAAAGACCTGCTCCTATCTTTTTCCAGAATGCATTGTTTTCTGTTGCTTCTGGTTAATATGTGTCAACTTCCATTGTCGCCGTTCTTGCTCAGAATCAATTTCTTCTAAGCTTTCTCCTTTGATCTCTCTCTGTATTGATTCTTTTATAAGTTTTCTTTCTTGGTTTTATAGAAGGTTTCACTGTTTTCTTGTATAAGGGGAAATTCGAGTCTCCCACGTAAGTTTCCTTGTCCTGGTTTTAAATAGTCACAGTAACACCCTTTCTTGTACGAGGGGAACTACCTCCGTTTCAGTAAAAGTGATACTTTCAGTTTTTATTTTTGCCTAAAATAGACCGAATTTAAAAGGTGAAACTTTCACTTTTCCTGAAACGAAAGGAGTACAAAATCGTCTCAGTGTGTAGAAAACGGCTTCCAATTGAAGGTGTGGAGTACGCTCCTTCCACAAAGACCGTACCATTGCATACAAAAATTATCTCCAAATATCCTGCAAGTTCGCTTGGTATATTTGGAACTTTTTCTTGAAAACCTAGCAATGAAGACCATCCTTCTCATGAAAAGTTTACATCATTTAAAGGAGAAAGTGATGCAAAATTATTCATCGGACCATTACATCTGACATGAATTGCAGAATGAAACAAACAATAAACAGATGAGTGACCAACAACTTAGGTGCAGCAGCTCCCACTCTGGAGACAAAAATGGAGGAGAGTTTCGAAGACTTCTGGAAAGGCGTACTACAACAATCAAGAATGGAGACGCAATAAGATTCTGGATTGATGCTTGGAGAGCCAATTCCCTAAGGCTAACAAACTTGCAGTCAATAGAAAGGGCATAAAGCCAGATGGAAACTGCAAACAGTATGCTCACTCCAAGCGGTTCTGCACCAAATCTCAATCAACTCGGTGACTCTCAGCTGCACATTTGGCTCTAAAATTTTCAACTGAGGATGAATGCTACAAAGTTCAGTGCGGCAGTTCAAAATGCTCCGTCTTCCATCAATAGAGGAGAGGGTGCATGATTGCTAGTACTTCAAGAAGGAATCACAAGACCACATAATGTCACATTGCCCCTATGCTTCAGATATATGGTCACACTTTCTGTCAAAAATGCTATAGAGCTTTTGTGGTGAAAAAAAACAGAAGGGTAATAGCTAAAAAAGAAAAACAGGCAAGTCAAAAATGCCCATCCGGGATCAGCTGCAAACAATCCTTGGAGAGCTGGATTGTATGACTAAGTTGAAATTCTCATATTGGGGACTGTCTTAATATGATCATATAACTCATCTATGTACTCTGTTATCTCTTTTTAATAAAAATATCAACCTTTCTTGTGCAAACAAAAAAGCCAGTAAAATCATCAAAGACCAAAATACAGTTCATGTGCAAAACAAAATGTCAAGCATTAGCAGTTGCCTCTATTTTCTCTTCTGTTTTTTCATCTTTGGCGATTTCAACATGTTCCATCTTATCTGTGACCTCGTCAACTGACTTGTCCTTCCCACCCAAACCATTTGCAAGAGCGGAATCACTCTCTTCATGGGTCGAAGAGCCGGTATGCCATATTCTGATTGTCCCATCTTCAGATCCGGAGGCATATGATTCGCCTCCAGGGGCGAACCGCACACAATGCACAGGACCATGATGACCCTTGTTGCAAGCTACACCAAACAGTAAGAACATTAACAATCATAATTAGACAACAACTAAATTCTGATACACAGTTCAACCCAATAATTTGTGCAACAAGCAGTAAGCATGGAACAATAGTCTGTACCGAAATGAATGGGCCCTCTCGGTTCAAGATTAGGACTAAAATATCTTCTTTCTCTATTTGGATTTTGGCTAAGATTTAGCAGGAACAGTCGTATCTAATTTCTAAATGGCTTCTACTCCTGTTGTTTTCTTAATTCACTATATCTTTACGACGATTGGATATACAATATTTCCTCCGGATGACATACTGGAGCACTACAAGAAGAGCATGAATACCAAAAGCATCAACAGCTTACACAGTTACACCACAAAATGATAAAAGGCAGGTTTGAGGACGAGTTTAAATAATGGCCAGATAGCTAATTAGATGGTAAAAAAATACCAACAAAATTGCAGCGACTTCTAATGCATAAATTGTTAAATACTGTACTACTCACCAATCTCCTGGCCTGTATGGAAATCAAACAGTCGTATCCACATGTCTTCTCCAGCAGCAACGAACTTGTTGCCATGCTTTGGTTCCAGTGAAGCAGATTCCACAGTGCACGACATGTCATAGCTCTTCACTAATCCAAAACTAAAAAAATCCAACAAGATGAAACAATCAAAAAACATGTGTGTATGATGTTTATAAGAGAAGGGACAATACTAGGTAACTTACTGATTTGCATCCCAAAATTTAACAGTGGAACCATCTGCTGTGGTGATATAACGACCATCCTGACTCACTTCAGTACTTGTCACAGGTGAATTAGTTTCTATTGTGTGCACGATCTTCCCACTCCTTACATCCCATAATCTGCACAATCACCAGTAAAACACAAAGATTAGAATGGATAACTGATCCACACACCAAATCTTATAAATTCCTAAAAATCTATCAAGGATATATTGGCAAGCATTAATGATGATTTGAACACTTAAGCAGGTAAGAAGAAATATATAGAGATGCAATCTACGTAGCCTCAACCATCTCATGTGTAAGGATTAACCGAGACAGGAGGGACAGAATAGTATACAGATCTGAGAGCTACATATAAGATCTGCCTATTAGCAACTACATCACAGATTCACAAGGTCCACTCCAACTGCAACTTAGTCGAATATGCAACTAAAAGACGCAACCTATAGTGGCACTGAAGCCAAAACAGCCATGAAAATCTGGTCTCATTTTGGTGGAAGTGTAAAATAAAGATGACCTGACTGGCATGCATACAGCAAAGGTGTCAAATACTTAACTAAGTTTCTTCGCACTCTTCTATCTCTCTTTAACAATCCTTCTACTCTTAACCAGAAGTTCAACAGTATCAAAATGCTCGAGACTCTTCAATAATCACCCAATTTAGTGTTACAAAAATAACTCAATGAATGAGACACAGCAAATAAATGTCCACAGATACAAGGATTCCCCATTATGGACACTGTCTTAGGAAACCCTTTTACAAGTATTTTCTAAATGCTTTTATTCCATGATTTGGATAAAATGAATTCCATGCTGTACAAAGGGACAGTGTATACTCAACTTCAATTTGTTGAACGGATAAATTAGAGCGATTAATAATGAATATGCAACTACTTACCAACTAGAAAAGGATGACAAAGACCTACCTCACGCCTCCAATATCAGAGCATGAACTTAATATTGTCTGATCACTATGAAGCCATGCTACTGTTCTAATTGACCCAGGAGATTTATCAACTTCTCTTGGTGATGCATCTGGACGATTCAAATCAAATATCCGAAGGATCTTCTCAAAACCTCCAGTAAATAGAAGATGTGTATCCTGAAGTAACAAGTACATTAAACGAAAGCAATTTGAAAAGCAAAAATTCAACTACTATAAATAAATAAAGGTGATCTCTTAGAAAAAGTTGAGAACTGTATAATGTGCAACTGAAGAGGAACAATGTGCAACCCAAACTATCTGTCTGTTACGAGAAAATAAATGATCAAATTACCTCTGAAAAGGCACATGCCCGAACTATGTGTTTGTGATCAAAAGAGTGCAGTACATCACCAGTCAGAGCATCCCATATTTTCCTGTAAAGAAAAGTATAATGGTGTTCACATTAGCTTTTGTTCTACCTTTCTCGAAACTGTACAGGAATAAACAGCGGATTTTTCAAAAAGTACTAAAGATTGAAGCAAGTGGTCATACTGCACAAAATAGAACAGATCCATTTGGCTCAGGTCTCTACAGTCCAAAAGATTCTGAACCCTAACAGTATATTTCTCATTCAATAATAAACCTACAGCCTTTTATTCAAGTACTTTTGCTAGACTATCTTGTATGCCTAAGCTTTCCATTTCTATGTGACCAGAATGGCCCTTCTCTAGTTCACAGATTCGTTATTCTTCAGTCGCCAAAATATATCAATGCCACTTGGACTAGTTTCATTTCAATGTGAACGGCATGAATCAAGACGCGACTCTAGTCAGCAGCTTGATTCTTGCCAAAAGAACCAAACCAGAGACAGCAGAAAGACGAGAACAAGCCTAGTCTGAGGTAGCGGTGTATCAAATAATAGGTGACTAGTCCAGTTCATAACATGCCAGGGGTAAGAAAATTAGAGAGCAAAGCAACATTCATGATAAGTAATATTGTTGGTGGAATTTGTACAGTAATATTCATAACAATACCCATTAAAGAACAGAGGCAGAGGCAGAAAAATGAAGAGTAAATAAGTTGTAGAAAACCCAAAAGTTCGAGTCGTGGTGACCTCAATGCTGTTATGTCTAACGGTCAATACAAAAGTTGGAAGCAGTATACCTATCAACTTAATATACGGTTAATGGTCTTACATGTACAAAATACTGAGTCAGGACCCAGTGAAGGAAATGAAATTGAATATCCATGGTTATCAATTTAAAAGAATCTAACAGAAAACACATAAGAAACCGGGTTAAGCAGACAACAAAGCTATTTCACAAACATAGTGCAGTACTTACGCTGTAAAATCAGCTGAACCGGATGCAGCACGTAAAGCAGGCTTGTCCAAGCAGCAACTCCAAACTGCACCCTTGTGCCCTTCAAATGTACCAATCCAATCACCGGTTTCTCCATTTCTTAGCATAGGGGTAGAATCTGAATCATTCACAAAAACATTACTTTTCACTCCACGACATACTAACAATATGAGATTTAAAAATCATAATTTGCTGATCCTGAACCATACGATTCGTAAGGAAATTAGACAGGTCCTCAAAGAGCAAAGACATTTAATCTGAAAAACAGCCTAGACCTTGTTGGTGGCTTCAGCAAAATTGTTTTTTTACAAACTCAAAGTACAGCATCATGATATTGCGTCACATACACAAGTGTGGTCACACATTGAACTAAACCAAGAGTCTAGATGCTTGTAACTTCATCAACAAATTTCAAATCAAAGAGCTAAAACTAAAGCGCCATAAATTAGAAAATGAAGACTCAGCTATTCAATGTCTCACTGATAAAGATATGTAGCTTCGATGACATGCAAAGTCAAAGAACTGTATGGCCTTTTACATTAACAAATTTAGCAATGTCTTAACACCACATGCCATTTTGACGCATTATAACCATAACCTAAAACACTTCTGAATATACAAACCAGCCCCATACTTCAATTATGTCTCAAGAAATCATTGCCAAGTTTCATTAGTTCTTTGCCTAAGATATTCTTTTCTTCTATGTAATACGTTACTAAAAAAAGGGATATCATCAAGAAGCTTATAAATTCATAGCATTGGGTCAAGCCCCAAGATTTCAATAACAGAAATTAAAACAAATTACACCCACAATATTCCAAAGCAATTTCTTACTTTCCACATAATTCCCAGAAACAAATAAATATTCAACACCCAATTAACAAATTATTTAAGATAACCTAATTCCAAACTAGTGATGTAAATCTGCAAACTGAATGAAAGTAAAAAAGGGGGTTTTGGAATCACATACCCTTGCTTGCACTGATGAGAAAATAACCATCTGGAGTAACGGGACTATAAGACAAATCAACAACTGGACGCGAATGTCCATGACAAACTAGAGGAACAGCCACCTTCTTCTTCTCCATTAGAACACAACTAACACTAATCTTTTTCACTAAAACGAACTAATTTTCCAGACCCAGTAATCCAAAAACCCAAACAAAGAAACCCTTTTTAATCACAAACACAAAAATCAAGTAGAATTTTTTGTATACAAAACTTGGCGGTATTATAACACACAGGTGGAAAAAGAAACCCTAATTTATTTATTTTTCAGAACCACTAAATTCTCACCCCCTTAACCTCTCTTTCTCTTACTAAAAAGTAAAGATCTGATCTTTGAGATACAAATATCTTCTTCTTCAAGGTAAATTATTCGAAGAAATTAAAAAGAAAAAAGAAAAAAAATCTAAATCTGAAATATTTAGACAGATAGAGAGGCAAGGCGCAAGAAAAAACTGTGATAGCCAAATTTTGTTATATACACACTCAACTCGACTTTTTGGTTTCCAGTATTACCACTTGCACACTTTTGAGCGACACAATGGACCATGGTCAATTTACGGAAAACAGGATGTTTTTTTTTTTTTTTCCAAAAACACTTTTAAAATATATATATAATAATAATTTTTTCATATTGGTGTTTGGTAAAAAAAATTTAAAATGCTTTTTGTCCAAAGCACTTCCAAAATTCCTTAATTTTCATAAATCGGGGGAGGAGCTTTTAAAAGCTCCAAAAGCATAAACTGTGGCCCCCACCTAATTTTAAGACTTGATTTTTTTTTATATCCCTACTTTATTTTATAAATGACCAAAATTACCCTTAAATCTTTTACAATCAATATTTTATTCTCCATATCATATTTCTTAAAGATTGTTATTTTCAATCTATATCATGCTCTTTAAAGATTATTATTTTCAATTTCAAAATATATTTTCTATACCATTTTAATACAAAATTCTAATTTATCTTCATAAATGATTTGCATATATTTTTGATATTCGTTCTACACTTTCATGTGTATATATATCAGCTGTAGTGATTGCTAGGTCTTCATCTCTTTCACCAACGACTACTGAGGTATGCTTTTCTTTGTCCAATTGAAATTTACGTTTATGCTTTATCCCTTTCTTCATTCCTTAAGGTTTATTATTTAATATACACAATGACATTAGACTTTCTTATTGCAAGTTTTTTTTTTTTTGATAAAGGAAGAAAAAAAGAACAAGAAGTTTAGAGAGTTAAAGAGCCTTCCAGTGTCCAAACAAGCGGATCATGGATAGGTCTCCCTCTCTTAGCCAAATAAGAAAGGTCTACATGAAATTTGGATTGTAAATCCTTACATAAAATACTGCTGAAAGCATTAAAAAGATTCAAAATAGTATCCATAAGTCTATTATTTCTCCAATGAGTTGTTCTCTTGCTTCGTTGCATAGCTCTCCTGACATTTTGGTTATTGACCAACAAGTTGAAATTTCTGAACCGCAGCTGAGCAGCCCATTCCAAGGTTTGCAAGGCTGCTATGCAGTCTCCTTCCTCTTTGTCATGAGCTCGGACAATGTTGGTTCTCTTGCCAATGGTTCTCCCTGCAACATCATAGGTGATAGAGACAATTCCAGTGAGTTATGTACTGCTTTCATAATGAGTTGTAAATGCAAATGTGGGCCAGTTGGTATTTAAGGTAAGCCTAGAGGAGTTTTTGCTATTATGGAAACGCTGGTTTGGTGGCTTACTAGAAGTATGAATAAAGTTTAGATGGTCAAGAATTTGATTCCCTGTAAAGAGAGGGTTAGGAGTGGTGTCGTTGAAAACCCTGTCGCACCTGGCTTTCCAAATAAACCAGGTAATGGTAGCACAGATGTCAGGTCAGCTACCAAGAGGGGTATCAGAGGGTTTAACAGAGAACCAAGAACTACACCAGTCCGTGCAGATCTGGTTTAGGGACATGGTGTTGTCAAGGTTTAGGTTGCAACTGTCCCAAACGGCTCTAGCAAAGGGGCAATGCAGAAAAACATGTTCCGAGGTTTCTATGGCATTTTGACACAAAGTGAAGGTAGGATCTATGTTATGTAGATACTTGGCCAGGTGGCCACTAAAGGGGAGGATACCGGTGTAAAGTTTCCAGGCAAACATTTTAATTCTAGGAAGAGCACCAAGGTGCCATATTTTAGAAGCGATTTTGTCCATCGGATGGATATCATCTTTGGACAACACATTGTAAAGAGATTTAGTGGTGAAGATACCATCTTCAGAGTGGTTCCAGCGCAGAGTGTCTGGTTGACTTGTGTTAGGTTTTAAGGACAAGATACATTGAACCTGGGATGTAGAGAAAAGAGAAGAGATAAGAGGGACATTCCAACACTCACCAATTAGAAGATGCGCAACTAGGAAAACTTCATGGTTATCAGATTCATGACAAGAGATGTCAATTGGCTCCAATTGATTTGAAAGCCAGATGTCTTTCAAAAAGTCGATGCTAAGGCCATCTCCAACTTCCCAGTAGCAATTTTCTTTTAGGATCATGAGACCTTTATGGACCCCTTTCCAAGCCCAAGACGAGTTAGAGTTACAGGTGGAGTGGAAAGGATTGGAGAAAGGAAAGTACATAGTCTTCATATTTTTGGCCCAAAGGGAATTTGGCTGAAAAAATAATCTACAGCCGTTTTTGGAAATTAAGGATAGATTCATCTTATCCATATCCTTAATGCCATTTCCACCTTTATCTTTAGCTTTACAGAGACCTTTCCAGGCTCTGGGATAAAGACCACGTTTCCTAGAGTCCTTACCCCACCAGAAATCACGCACAATTCCTTCAGCCTTTTTAATGATGGTTTTGGGAAGAAGAAAGGAAGATATAGGGTATATGGGGATTGACTCAAGAGTGATTTTGGCTAAAACATTTCTGCCCGCCGGAGAGACATTTCTGCCAATCCAGCCGGGGAGTCTAGCATCCATTTTCTCAACTACATTAGCAAAACATGCAATCTTAGACTTATTAGTAAATAAAGGAGTTCCTAGGTACTTGTCATCTAAGGAGATTTTTTTGACTTTTAAGATGTTAATAATTTTTTTTCCGTAAGCATTCTTCACTTTTAGAGAGAAGAAAATCCCAGATTTGAAAAAATTGATCATTTGACCAGAAGTTTTACCATAAGATTCAAGAGTTTTAAGAAAAACTTTGTTGTGTTTGATGGTGGCCTTTCTAAAAATCAAGCAATCGTCAACGAAAAGAAGATGACTAATCGGAGTGCTTTTTGGGGATATTTTAAAACCAGAAATAGTTCCAGAAGATTCGGCATTGGAAAGGGTTCTAGAAAATGATTCCATGCAAAGAATGAAAAGGTAAGGGGAGAGAGGATCCCCTTGCCTTAAGACTCTAGTGGGTTTGAAAGAAGTGCTAGGAATACCATTGATAAGAATTCTAGCGGTGCTGGTGCTAATGCATTGGAAGATCAAATTGCACCAAGCATCAGCGAAGCCCATGCGCTTTAGAACGACCATAAGGAAGGGCCATTCAACCCTATCGAAGGCCTTAGCCATATCAATCTTTAACCCCATAAAACCTTTTATTCCCATCTTCTTTCTCATGGCATGGATAACTTCATGAGCCACAAGGACATTATCATAGATTTGACGTTTTTGAACAAAGGCACTTTGATAAGGAGATATTAAGATATCTAGATGGGGTTTTATACGATTGGCTATAACTTTAGAGATAATTTTGTAAACAATGTTGCAGAGACTGATAAGCCTATAATCAGTAGGACTAGTAGGGTGGTGGACTTTTGGAATCAGAGAAATAAAGGTTTGGTTTAGTTGCTTCAGCATATGGCCGCTAGCGAAAAAATCTTGAACAGGTTTAATGATGTCAGACTTAACAAGATTCCATTTTTTTTGAAAAAAACAAGCTGGAAAGCCATCCAGGCCGGGACTGGCGTTGGGAGGCATGCCAAAAAGAGCAAACTGGATTTCAGTTTCAGTTGGGGGAGACATGAGGAGCCTATTGTCATCATCAGTGATGCCAGTCGGGACAATATTGACGATATCATGGTTTATCTCAGGAGAGGAGGTGCTGAGCAGGTCAAGGAAGTGAGAGTTAAGACAAAGACTAATTTGAGTTCTATCCTCCATCCATATCTTGTTAGGGGAGTAAATCCCATCAATATTATTTCTCCTACTTCTAATGACCATGTTTTGATGAAAAAACTTAGTGTTTTTGTCTCCTAGGGCTATAACTTTTTCTTTGCCTTTAATTTTAAGCATTTCTTCTTCATACTCATAAAACTTCTTGAGGCTAGCTCTAGCATTGATTAAGAGGGGGTCATCGAGTCTATTCAGAGGGTTAGCAAGAAAATCTTTAAGAGTGTTGGTGAGAGATCTGATATTAGATTGGATGTCTCCAAGATGAAGTTTGTTCCATTTCTGGACATCAGATTTCACAAAAGAGAGGTTGGAGACAAGACGAAAAGCGTGAGACCCTGGGATATCAGAATTCCAGCTCTCTTTTATGACATTTCTGCAACTCTCTTCTTCTAAGAAGAGGCCGAAAAATTTAAACGGTTTATTTCCCGGGTGGGGTTGAGCATCAGTATTTAGAAATATAGGAGAGTGGTCAGAACCTATATGAGGAAGATGGTGAATTTTGACATTTGGGAAAAGGGTATACCAATCACCATTGGCCATACCCCGATCAAGTCTTTCCTCAATGTGGTTTATACCAGATTGTTGATAAGACCAAGTAAAGGGAAAACCTACAAAACCTATGTCACTCATTCCTAGGAAGTTGAAGATAGATTGGAAAGTAATAATGTTGGTTGTGTTTGAGGGGTTGCCACCTCTTTTTTCAAAGGGGAGAGAATCATGTTTAAATCTCCTAGAATAAGACAAGGAGAGGTGACAAAAGGGGACATTTTCTGAACTAGGGACCAACAAAGATCTTTTTTTTTTTCTGGATGAGGAGAGCCATACATGCATGTGAGAAGCAATTCGGACTTAGAGCTTTCAATCCAAATCAGATAATCAATTTGGTTATCATCTTGGTGAATAATATATAACTTAGTGGAGGTATCCCAACAAACAGCTAAGCTACCTTTCTTGCCAATAGGAGGTTGAGTGCACACATTTGAGTAACCACTTTTGTTGAGGGTATCAATCACAAATTTATTTTGTTGCTTAGTTTCCGACAGAAAAATGATATTGGGGTTGGAATCAGAGATAAGTTTGGATAGTTGTTGTCTAGTGTCTTTTGGGCCAAGACCTTGGCAATTCCAAGATAAGATACTAATAAACTGCCAGAAGTAGGATATGATAGGATAAGTGAAAGTAATAAGGGGGTTCAGGAAAGAAGATTTACAGGTACAAATCAATTTAGGTTTTTCTAGATTTATAAGGCATTCAACATTCAAGAAATAAATAGGATAAGCACAAAATTGGGAAATATAGTAAATAAGCATAGGATAATGTCTAGAAGAGTAAATTTCAAGGATTTGAGAGAGCCTGTCCTGAATAAGAATGAGAGAATTATCTTCAGCAGGTAAACTGTCCTTCCCAAGTTCATATCCATGAGATCTAGCACCATCCTCCGCTCCTTTGGTTTTGATTCCCCAATTTGTTTTATTCTTCTTCAATTTGGAATTAGGTTTAGGTAAATTTTGGGTGGAGGTAGTTGTACCCTCGGTAAAGATTTGAGTGGTAGCATCAGAATTTTCAGAGCACCAAGAGAAAGTGATAGGTGCTGGAGAGTTAGGAGATTTGAATTTTTTGGAAGAAGGGGTTTCATCATCAAAGGTTTTTATTTTTGGATTTAGGGGTTCAGAGATACAACCAGAAGAAATGGTTTGGGAGTAGGGTGTTTTTTCTCTAGTGATACAAGACCAAGATGGTTTTTTTGTGAAGATCTCAACCGAAAGAGTAGATAGAGAAAGAGAGGTGTCGGGTTTAGGGCCAAAACCCGGTGGGTAGGTGAGATCAACCTGTTTAGAGACAGTTTGATGGGGATTAGTGGGCTGAGACATGTTGGAGTTAATATTTCTGTTCATTAAAGGATTGAAAGAGAAGTCATTTATGTCATGGGCCCTGAAAAATAACTGGATATTTTGGCCAGTATGGGGAAAGAAGATGGGTGTTATTGTAATGGTTGCATGACCGGCATACTTGGGGGTACAGGTGCCATAACCGTCACCGGATTAGGTAGGAAGAAAGAGTTTTTCGACTAAGGACTGGAGATATGAGTTGGAGGGGGTTGAGACTTGAAGAAATGTTCACTAACAGGTGAAGGGTTAGAAGAAACAGCAGGCTTACTAGTGCTACCTTCCATATGAGTATTTTCCGGGGCATTTCTAACTATGAATTTTTGTTTCTCCTCAGGATTCGAGGTCTTGTTTAGGAGAGCTTCTCTTCTTCTTGGATTGCAGTTATCTTTGTGGTGATCTAAGGTTCTGCAGTATTGACAAAGTCTGAAAGGGTGGAGGGAGTAAGCAAATTCAATCCATGTTTTCTTTCCTTCAACCTCACAGTCAGTACCAAATGGTAAGTTGTGTGTAACCTCCACTTTAACCAAAACTTCTACATTTTTTTCATAGTAATCTCTTCCGTATGGATCTTTGAAGTAAAGCATACGACCAGCAGGACTAGAGATACCAAACAGAGATTGGAAAGTAATATAGTTTGCAGGTTTTCTTTTTAGATGAATACTTAACAGAACTTTTTCGAACTCTTGTGGATCAATCGCATCAACACCGTCAAAGGGAATTTGAATCATTACCATAACTGAGCCATGGTTTTGGAAAAGCAATAGCAGTAAAGTCTTCAAGATGTTTGAATCGGAGATGATAAAAGTTTATTTTTTTGTTGAAAGGAGTAACTTCTGCATATCTTTTCAGATCCCAGATTTTTTTTATATGAGCTTGAGCTTCAGAGAAGTGAACATTTGAAGGACTATGTAGTTTCCCAATGGCACACCAGACATTTGATTCCACATGAGTAGGTTTTAGCATAGATATGTCAAGTACAACCACAAGACGAAATCTATCTAGGATTTTTAGGTTATTTTGCATGGTTTGAGTGATTTCCTCAACAGAAGAAACATTGGAGCTGATGTTTGACATCCAAACTAAGACTACAATAACTTTCCGCTGAAAGATTAAATGATGGTAGGTAAAGAATGGATACTGGTTTGATATTAATGAAATAGTGAAGAATTTCTCCCATAGGTTGGATAGATAGTAATGGGGGAGAGAGTTGTTAATAAGTTGAGTTTCTTAATGCAGTGGGTGAAGCATGAGGAGAAACAGTCTCCCAATGACCAGACAAAAGGGATGGACACAAGGCCAACTACCCCAATCAGAAGCAATTAATATATTCCATAGAATTTTGAACCTCGGATTGGTTGATTTGAAAGTTATCACATGTTTAAAGCTGATATTTTTGGGAGCACCTGCTGTTTTGTTTGCAACCCAGACAGATAAGGTTTTAATGAGGTGTAGTAGGTGGTTGGGGGAGATAACAAGACAAGGAACCAAGGTACTTGTTTAGTATTTTGTGAGTATAGAGCACAAATAAGACATATCACAGGTAACACAGATAGTACGTATAACTTGTATTGGGGGGCCCATACGTGGGTGGAGAGGGTTTTGGATATGTGTAAATTGCATTATTGGAGAGACATTTGTTTGACTGAGAGATGACGGTCTTCCCTGACGGAAGAATAACAGATGATTACCACGGCTGGTAGACGGTTGAAGCTGTCGTATAAAGTTTATGAACTTCGGAAGGGGTTTACCTGTAGAAACAAAAACAATAAGATGATAAGAAGTTAGTTGAAATTGAGGGGATTTATTAATGAGGGGAAGGGTATCGATTTGGTTTTTTTAGAAAGAGGTATTAAATTTCTTGAGTAGTTGGGGAGATATTTATGATTTTTGGGGAATATAGAAGGGTTTTTTGTGTTATAAAAGGGCGATGGAAGAGAGAGCTTGATAATAGGGTAATAGAAATTAGAGAAGGGAAATTTAGGCACAAGGGAAGAGGAAAGGGAGAAAACAGGGAGAAAACCATGGAGGGATGGATGCCAACTGAAGGGACGCAGATCATTGCCAAACCAGATGGAGTGTTGATACCCATTCGACAGACTTGTTTCATAGTGGAGATTGTAGGAGTACCATAGGTGGTGGAGATAAGCAGTGATGAGGAAACCTTAGCAGAGAGGAGTACCAGGAACGAAAGGTCTGCAAAGTTGGATGCTAATGAGAAGCTTAAGAGTCCTCAGAAGAAGAGAAAGATAAATGAGAGTAGTAGCAGAGGCGGGAGAGATCAGAGTTGAAGGGAATGAAAAGCTAACAGGGAAAGCCGGAGAATGAATGGTTTCATGTTTTAGATGTTTTTGATGTTTTTTCTTTCTAGATTTTCTGTATGGTTTAAATTCTAGATTAGGAATGTGAGAAAGCTTGTAGGTGTGATTTGGGTTGTAGTGTTTGGAAGAAGTAGAAATGAAAATGTCCTGGGAAAGGTATTTGAGTTCATTGTTGTTGGGTTTTTGAGATGATAGGTCTTCAAAAGCAGTTGCTAGTAACAAGGTTTGATATCTTAGATTCCAATTGTGTTTGATTTTGTTTGAGATGTGATTTGAAAGGAGTTTCTGAGATTGAAATCGGGATTTAGGATCGAAGTTGAAATTGTTATTCAAACTAGTGATTGATGTTTCTAGTTTTTCCTTTGTTTTTCATGATGAGAGAGGTTCGTTGTTCTTTCTTATTGCAAGTGGTTTATGTTCTCTTTTGTAATTAAGTATCAACTGTAGGTAGCCAAAGACCTTAGCCTTTTCTCCATTGATTTCTAGATACGGACATGCATACCAAAAGGGACATCGTATAGTTTTGCATACATGTGAATTTCTGTAATTGATTGCATTTTTTTACTTGTTTTTATCTCATACTATGTATGCTAACGGGACATGTACGTTATATGGAATTCTTGCGATGAGTGTCAACAATACTCAAAGTGTAGCAATTAAACAAGAGGCTAACGCTGTTTGGGATCCCGAGAGCACTAACATATTTTGTGATGAGTGTATCCGAGAAGTCGAAACAGGACATCGTCCTGGTACTCATTTTACAAAAGTAGGATGGGACAATGTGGTTAATAAATTTAACAGCGCAGCCGGAAAAAATTACACCAAGGTTCAGCTGAAGAATAAATGGGATGCTCTTAAAGTTGATTGGAATTCATGAAGACGATTGATTGGGAAGGAAACTGTCCTTGGATGGGATTATGACAAAAAAGACTGTTGCTGCAGATAATGAATGGTGGGAGAAAAAAATAAAGGTTAGTCAGGTTGATTGATATCTAGTTACTTTGCTCTTTGCATCAAGTTCTAATTACTAATAAAATATCATTTCTGAACTGTAGATGTATCCAGCTGCCAAGAAGTTTATGAAGAAGGTCATTGAGCCTGTTATGGTTGAAAAGCTAGATAGGATGTTCTTAAAGGTGACTGCTGCTGGTGGAGCTGAATATGGAGGTCCTTTAGTATGGAATTTCTGAAGCCTCCGAAAGGTTCTTTTTCTTATTTGTCTGCATTTCTGGATGGTTTTATATTTTTCTGAGCATTAGTTATAAGTGCAACTTTTAAGCAAATCTTTTTTACCAGGAAAATATTATATAGTGGATGCTGGTTATGCGCAAATGGATGGTTATTTGGGACCATACAAGGATGAACGGTACCACATTCCAGATTTTCGTCGAGGTAACAAGCCAACGGGTTAAAAGGAGGTATTCAACCATATTCACTCTTCCCTTAGATATGTGATTGAGCGCTCTTTTTGAGTATGGAAGAAAAAATGGTAGATTCTTAGAGAAATGCCAAGTTACCCGTATAGAAGACAAGTTCAAATAGTCGTTGCAACGATGGACATTCATAACTATATAAGGAGACATGCTACTAGGTATAGACATTTTGAAGATGCTGATAACGGTGTTTATGATAAAACCACTGAACCAGACAATGAAGAAGATCTTAACGCCACCAACAGACGGGGATAAAAAAAAATGGAAAAATTGAGAGATGAAATCACTAAAAGTTTAATGGGAGCTTAAAAGAAAATATATATGTGGTGAAATTTATAAAAAAATTTAATCAAAAATAAAAATAAGAGCCAATATTAAATAATTGTTTGATCTTAGTTTGATTTTTTTTAACACATAAAGTGGTTTCACATTAAAACGTTATGTCTATTTTAGTCATTTGCTATAAATACAATAACTGAACTAATATTTTACCAAACACAATTTGATAATATTTTTAATCAACTTTAGCTTTTAGTATATAGTTTACCAAACACCTAACTGCTTTTTTTTACACAGCACAACACAACACAATAGAAAAGCGCTTCTGCAAAAGCCACAACATTACCAAACTAAGTCTTAGTATGGAGTCTATGGACTGATTGGTTGCCAATTGGGTGTGAATTAATTGGTGGACCTGCACCTCCATCGTTAGATTGGTCGATTGGGTCCCATTTTAAAACCTCCACCCCTATCAACTCTGTGGAGGAGGGGCAGGTCCACCGATTAGTCCACACCACTTGTTCTATCCCTAGATGAGACGGTCGATTTATCGGGATTGATTTTTCTTTTATATTTTTTCTCTGTCTCTTTTTTTTTTCTTTTTTGAAAGGCCTTGAAAAAACAGAATTCATATCAGAGGTCGAACAAGACATGGATGTAGTTGTTCAAAAGCTAACCATTATATACAGATAGAGATAAACTCATTACCAAGCTAAAGTACAAGTAAAGCGTTATAAAAGAAGAGATTTCGTACAGGCGCTCATCCAGAGACCCTAAACCTGAAGGTTAAGCGTCCTATTTATATACTTCCTTCAAGTGATATAGTGTTACAGCGCCATGCGACAAAGGTGTTTACAAATGGTACTTCTCCGGTGCTAAGCTTATCGGAGCTCTATTTGCGAACACCTCACGTCAGTTGGAGTCATAATAAGTGAAGCTAATAGTGCTCAGTTTTATACTTTCGGATGACTAAATGCCTAAGTTAGGTATTTGGTTATACTCTGCTAAAAAAGAAATTATTCATCTTCACCATTTTGGCGATTTTATAGGGAAGAGACCTTTGATGGTGACGTCTCGTTGCTGGTTTTATGCCTTCTTAAGGCTTTTACTGTCTTCATAGCTCAGTCTAAGCTCTTCAATGATCTTCGCTAGTCATTTCCCTGATTCCAAATAACTTTGGTAGGGGTATTTTAAATAGCAAAAATTTACCTGTTTGATGATTATCTTTCTTCCTTCAATCCTTCTAAGGTTTTTCAGATTATGCTTTGCATGATCAGTAACTGCTTTCTGACCCTGATCTAAGCTGCTTTTCTCATTTGATAGCCATAATAAGTATTTGTTTTGTCGTGTCATTCAATCTTTATACTTTTCCCTATTTTTCTCCTTTTTTTTTGGAAGGGTTCCTTTTGACGAAAGCAAAATTTTTTTTTGCAGATGAGGTGGATGTGATGACATTCTACTAGCAGTGTTGGTGGAATTTCCTTCACAGAGTTCATCTCGTCGTCTAGATGATCTTTTGTTGTTTAACATATGTTCTGATTCTGCAATTGTTGAGATACATTGGCTGACCAGGTGTGGTCCTTGCTTATTTTCGAGGTTTTGGATCTTTCGCTTCTTTATTATGAAATCCTCAGCAATTTCAGATATAATCTGAATTCAACCACAATAACGTCAGGCCAAGTTCGTGCTGAAAACGCAGGGGTACCAATTATACACCTAAAGTTTTTGTTCAGCAACTTGTATGGGCAAAACCTAATACAATCGCAAACATAGAGACTAAATGATCCTTGACAATATGTATATAAAGTTTATATATCTAACCTCTACTCAATCAGTATGTATATAGATACAAGGTACGCGAACCTGATTGTTTAGCAAAGTACTTGGACGATCTCAAAAATCAATATCCAAGATCAATTTAGTCGTATCAAAATAATTCAATCGGAATTCTGCCAAGTAATTAAACTTTTTATCTATCTTTCAAGATACGAATTCTACAAGAAACTAGTCTCGTAACCAATTCCAATTAAGCGGACGTATCTACTTAGATTTAGTACGTACAAACCTGTATAAATCCGATTATAAAGATCAAAAATATAATGCGGAAAAAAAAGAAAAACACAAGATACCAGAAGTTTAGTTAACAAGGAAACTGCAGTAACAGAAAAACCATGGGACCTCGTCCATATTTGAACACCAAATTGTATTAAGCCGCTACAGATACTAGCATATTATCAGACTTCGGACTAGAATGTAGTTGAGACCGGATCCACCCTCCCAGCGATTCAGTTACAGTCGCGTTCTTTAGTATCTTGAACCTCGCATGGCTCTACGCCATTGATTCCCGTAGATAACGTCCTTTACAGCCTAAGAGTTTCTTCAACCTAAGGTAATATTTTGAAACCAATCTACCTCTAACAGATAAGTCTATTTGATTTTCGTTTAGATCAAAGATCAGGGTGAGGAAGTATGTTTACAATAGACAAATCTAGCAAACCTCACAGATTCGGAAATTATGACTCTCGAAAAGCAGCCAAGATTCTTAACTACCTCTCAAGAACAATCTTCAAAAGATCAATTAAGATTAGTTTTCAGATATCTATATTGAGAAATACAAAGCCTGGGACAAATAGAACTTTGCGATTACTATCTATCTCTCGTAAAATATTAGGAAAACATCGATGACAGAAAAGCAAGATCAGGATACACGAACTATCAAGGTAAAGATAGTCGGACCTGGATTCACGAATCCCCAAAACGCAGTCTTTTAGTCGTATACCTAATTATGTTTATCATAGGAAACCTAGGTCTATATAGGACGACTCTAGAATCAACTAGGACACACAAAGTGTCAGGGGTTGAATTTTCCAATTGAAAGAGCATCTCTATTTATAGATTTTAAAGGATCGGAGATTTCTAGAATTCAAGTTAAGATAACTTGAGAATCAAGCAATCATTTTAGGTCTTGAAAATGCGACAGATGAATATACACAAGGAACTAGTTCTGGAACCGTGTATAATGATTGTTCGGTTTGGAAAGTATGTCGAAGAACTAAAGCGATTCGATGTTCATTTAAACATCTAAGAATTTAATCATGATTCATACACATAAGTGTTTGAGTAATCAATGAAGTCTTAGAAGTGTTTGAGAGAGTTTTAGGAATGATAAACATATTTAAAAATAAGTCTTTAAGCATATACTAAAATCTTAAAATGGGACAGTTGGTACAACGGCTCGTGAACCGTTAGGCTTGTTCACGAGTCAGGGTGGAACGGTTCGTGAACCCTACTAGAATACGAACTCAGTTGACCACGGATCGTGAATCGTGTTCGTCAACCGCTAGCTTTTAAAACCAACTTTCAAATTTCAGTTCATACCGGTTCGTGAACAGTCCCAACTGAACTTGCGGTTTGCGAACTGGTTCTTCAACCCTCCTGTAATTCTGAACTCAGATATCTATGTTTTCGAACTGGTTCGCCAACCTACCTTGGGTAGAAATATCAGTAAGTTTAATGTTTCTCTTTTATGATGTTTGAAACATTTCTGCATGATAAAATCATTTGTATGGACAATTTTCAATTGATCCACAAATTAATTCGCACAATAAATTGTTTAGAACTAATATTGTTAAATATAATTGAACATCTTTGCTCAGATTCATATTTCGATATTTTTAACAAGGCAAGCTTGACCCAAAAATTCTTCTTTTTAAATATACTAGAAGTCATAGACATCGTCTCAAAAAGATAGAATGGTAAGATAGTGAGTAAAATAGAATGGTTGAGTCTTCACATACCTGATTCAGAAGTTATCCAAATGTCTTCATCGATCTTCAGTCTTCAAGGGTGATGTCTGATACTCAAATACCAAATTCTAACCTTGTCCTAGACTTGACTTAGTAGACTAGAAACTAAGATATAGTTTTGATCATCTAACATTGATAATAAGCTTGAGATAGCAAAATTTGTGGGTTCAACCGAGCAATGCTCTAACAATCTCCATATTTTTCAATTTTAGTTACAAAACTATTCAATACATATGGATTCATATAAATAAACTTTTCATCTTAATCCATTATGCTTGATTTCCTTGGTTCTTCAACAAACGTCTTGAATTCTTCGTACTTCAAGTTCTTATATGGTTCTGAATGTGTTCGTTCAACACCTTTGTTGTTGAAGATCCGTAGCACTAACAACTTATGAGAATACTCAAAAAAAGATTTGCTAGAATGCGATAATCACACTCTACTCATCAGTTGTTATACAAAAATATAGTATTGTTACTTTCCTCAAAGTTGAATTGCACCACAACTTCAAAGCAATAATATGATGATATGTTTTCCCCCTTAGTTTATACTTACTCCTTTTGCAAAATAAGTAAAACCTATAGATAGTAATCTACTCACATGATGCTCCGAAAATCCATCTCTAATGTAGTAAGATATCACTTAATAATTCTCCCCCTTTTTGTCAACAAAATTGGCAAAGGTGAAAAATCTGGATCAAGATGAATTAATCAGAAGAGTATTCAAGACTAGAGAACACATATACCAACATTTAGTTTTGACGATTTCAGCAAGTAAACTCGGTTCGCGTCAAGGAGATATAAAGGTAGAAGAATCTCCTACAACTCCACATCCGCTCTCCCCATAAAGATATTACCATTAAGCAAAAGTTCAAAAAAACTCTCCGTTATTTGATTTCAATCCCGAAATAAAAACATGAGCGACCTTAACTCTAATCACAAGAGAAAGATTTTCCTTTTACATACAAATTTACTCTCCAGTTACGAACAAAATAAATAAGTATCCCAATATTTTTCTCTCTTCTCGCCAGTTACGAACAGAGAAGTTAAAAATAACTCAGTCTCGTTGGTGACGAAAGGGTTCCCATATGTTATACTTTTCCCTATTTTTCTCCTTTTTTTTGGAAGGGTTCCTTTTGACGAAAGCAAAATTTTTTTTTGCAGATGAGGTGGATGTGATGACATTCTACTAGCATTGTTGGTGGAATTTCCTTCACAGAGTTCATCTCGTCGTCTAGATGATCTTTTGTTGTTTAACATATGTTCTGATTCTGCAATTGTTGAGATACATTGGCTGACCAGGTGTGGTCCTTGCTTATTTTCGAGGTTTTGGATCTTTCGCTTCTTTATTATGAAATCCTCAGCAATTTCAGATATAATCTGAATTCAACCACAATAACGTCAGGCCAAGTTCGTGCTGAAAACGCAGGGGTACCAATTATACACCTAAAGTTTTTGTTCAGCAACTTGTATGGGCAAAACCTAATACAATCGCAAACATAGAGACTAAATGATCCTTGACAATATGTATATAAAGTTTATATATCTAACCTCTACTCAATCAGTATGTATATAGATACAAGGTACGCGAACCTGATTGTTTAGCAAAGTACTTGGACGATCTCAAAAATCAATATCCAAGATCAATTTAGTCGTATCAAAATAATTCAATCGGAATTCTGCCAAGTAATTAAACTTTTTATCTATCTTTCAAGATACGAATTCTACAAGAAACTAGTCTCGTAACCAATTCCAATTAAGCGGACGTATCTACTTAGATTTAGTACGTACAAACCTGTATAAATCCGATTATAAAGATCAAAAATATAATGCGGAAAAAAAAGAAAAACACAAGATACCAGAAGTTTAGTTAACAAGGAAACTGCAGTAACAGAAAAACCATGGGACCTCGTCCATATTTGAACACCAAATTGTATTAAGCCGCTACAGATACTAGCATATTATCAGACTTAGGACTAGAATGTAGTTGAGACCGGATCCACCCTCCCAGCGATTCAGTTACAGTCGCGTTCTTTAGTATCTTGAACCTCGCATGGCTCTACGCCATTGATTCCCGTAGATAACGTCCTTTACAGCCTAAGAGTTTCTTCAACCTAAGGTAATATTTTGAAACCAATCTACCTCTAACAGATAAGTCTATTTGATTTTCGTTTAGATCAAAGATCAGGGTGAGGAAGTATGTTTACAATAGACAAATCTAGCAAACCTCACAGATTCGGAAATTATGACTCTCGAAAAGCAGCCAAGATTCTTAACTACCTCTCAAGAACAATCTTCAAAAGATCAATTAAGATTAGTTTTCAGATATCTATATTGAGAAATACAAAGCCTGGGACAAATAGAACTTTGCGATTACTATCTATCTCTCGTAAAATATTAGGAAAACATCGATGACAGAAAAGCAAGATCAGGATACACGAACTATCAAGGTAAAGATAGTCGGACCTGGATTCACGAATCCCCAAAACGCAGTCTTTTAGTCGTATACCTAATTATGTTTATCATAGGAAACCTAGGTCTATATAGGACGACTCTAGAATCAACTAGGACACACAAAGTGTCAGGGGTTGAATTTTCCAATTGAAAGAGCATCTCTATTTATAGATTTTAAAGGATCGGAGATTTCTAGAATTCAAGTTAAGATAACTTGAGAATCAAGCAATCATTTTAGGTCTTGAAAATGCGACAGATGAATATACACAAGGAACTAGTTCTGGAACCGTGTATAATGATTGTTCGGTTTGGAAAGTATGTCGAAGAACTAAAGTGATTCGATGTTCATTTAAACATCTAAGAATTTAATCATGATTCATACACATAAGTGTTTGAGTAATCAATGAAGTCTTAGAAGTGTTTGAGAGAGTTTTAGGAATGATAAACATATTTAAAAATAAGTCTTTAAGCATATACTAAAATCTTAAAATGGGACAGTTGGTACAACGGCTCGTGAACCGTTAGGCTTGTTCACGAGTCAGGGTGGAACGGTTCGTGAACCCTACTAGAATACGAACTCAGTTGACCACGGATCGTGAATCGTGTTCGTCAACCGCTAGCTTTTAAAACCAACTTTCAAAATTTCAGTTCATACCGGTTCGTGAACAGTCCCAACTGAACTTGCGGTTTGCGAACTGGTTCTTCAACCCTCCTGTAATTCTGAACTCAGATATCTATGTTTTCGAACTGGTTCGCCAACCTACCTTGGGTAGAAATATCAGTAAGTTTAATGTTTCTCTTTTATGATGTTTGAAACATTTCTGCATGATAAAATCATTTGTATGGACAATTTTCAATTGATCCACAAATTAATTCGCACAATAAATTGTTTAGAACTAATATTGTTAAATATAATTGAACATCTTTGCTCAGATTCATATTTCGATATTTTTAACAAGGCAAGCTTGACCCAAAAATTCTTCTTTTTAAATATACTAGAAGTCATAGACATCGTCTCAAAAAGATAGAATGGTAAGATAGTGAGTAAAATAGAATGGTTGAGTCTTCACATACCTGATTCAGAAGTTATCCAAATGTCTTCATCGATCTTCAGTCTTCAAGGGTGATGTCTGATACTCAAATACCAAATTCTAACCTTGTCCTAGACTTGACTTAGTAGACTAGAAACTAAGATATAGTTTTGATCATCTAACATTGATAATAAGCTTGAGATAGCAAAATTTGTGGGTTCAACCGAGCAATGCTCTAACAATCTCCATATTTTTCAATTTTAGTTACAAAACTATTCAATACATATGGATTCATATAAATAAACTTTTCATCTTAATCCATTATGCTTGATTTCCTTGGTTCTTCAACAAACGTCTTGAATTCTTCGTACTTCAAGTTCTTATATGGTTCTGAATGTGTTCGTTCAACACCTTTGTTGTTGAAGATCCGTAGCACTAACAACTTATGAGAATACTCAAAAAAAGATTTGCTAGAATGCGATAATCACACTCTACTCATCAGTTGTTATACAAAAATATAGTATTGTTACTTTCCTCAAAGTTGAATTGCACCACAACTTCAAAGCAATAATATGATGATATGTTTTCCCCCTTAGTTTATACTTACTCCTTTTGCAAAATAAGTAAAACCTATAGATAGTAATATACTCACATGATGCTCCGAAAATCCATCTCTAATGTAGTAAGATATCACTTAATAATTCTCCCCCTTTTTGTCAACAAAATTGGCAAAGGTGAAAAATCTGGATCAAGATGAATTAATCAGAAGAGTATTCAAGACTAGAGAACACATATACCAACATTTAGTTTTGACGATTTCAGCAAGTAAACTCGGTTCGCGTCAAGGAGATATAAAGGTAGAAGAATCTCCTACAACTCCACATCCGCTCTCCCCATAAAGATATTACCATTAAGCAAAAGTTCAAAAAAACTCTCCGTTATTTGATTTCAATCCCGAAATAAAAACATGAGCGACCTTAACTCTAATCACAAGAGAAAGATTTTCCTTTTACATACAAATTTACTCTCCAGTTACGAACAAAATAAATAAGTATCCCAATATTTTTCTCTCTTCTCGCCAGTTACGAACAAAGAAGTTAAAAATAACGATCTTAATGTTAGAGGCACTAAGATACAAGATTTTTGTGAGAAAAATAATCATCGACACCAGTTACGAACAAGAGAAAAATTATTGTGATAAGACTCAACATAAGAATTACAACTTCTCTAGCCATGTACGAACATCTTATGGAAGTAAGTCGATCCCACATATTCCCTGGCGGTGAAGCAATCAAGGAAGTAAGTCGGTCCCTATATAACATCTTGCGGAATGTTGTAGCAGTTTATTCACAAAAGTGTAATATCGGGGAGATCAAAACTCCCATTCTAAAAATAGTTTAATTACTCCTTTTTTGCAAGAGTTAAGAGCTTAACCTATGACAAAATATGATATATATATATGTTCTAATCACCAGAATATGATAGCAAAGAAAAAATCTCACAAAATAAGCAACACATATATAGTCCATGAAGATTAGGTACTGCAGGTCATCTTCCAAAATAAAATTTAATAAATAAACTTTAAACATGCAAGATGATAGTATTTGGAATATCTAATGTAACACATAAGAACTACTCCAAAAGATAGTGTTCCTCCTTAAAACAATAAGAATAAAATTCCTTCAAGGAGTTTACTAGTAGCGTAAGGAAACTTACACTGACGAGGGGGTGTAGTCGACATCTCTGTAAGTTTCAAATTTTTCCTCAATCAGAGACAACTTGGATTCAATGTTCTCAATCTTATCTTCGATTGTTTTAGAAGATGACTGCATATCTTCACTCAAGGCTTGAAATTAGTTCAGCAACCGATTCATCTTAAGAGAAAACTCATTAAGTTGAGACCATGATAGATCAGGAATAGATGACTAAACAATTTTATCTTTATTGGAGTCACTGTCGGTGGATTCAAAGAGAATTATCTTTGATGAAACAGAAGAGTCCAAACATTATTTTGTTTTGAAGGAGACATATATAATTTTGACACTTGACTTGACATAAGAAATACTATGAAGGGGTGAGAAATAAAATATGTTAGAGCACTGCTCAGTCGAACTCGCAAGCGTTGCTATCTCAAGCTTGTTTGGCAAGTTTAGGTGATCAAAACTACAAGTCTTGATTTCTAGCCTACTTATAGCTATGTCTCGGATTAGGATAGAATGTGTAGTTAAGCTTTAGACTTCACGGCGTTTATCGATTGAAGACGAAGATCTACTGAGGAGAGCTTGGAGGAACTTCATCAACAAAAGGTATGTGGAGACTAAAAATTATCTATCACTCAGAAGTCTATTCTATTATATTTCTTATTGAGACTAAGTCGTATAGCTATATATACTTTTACATTATACACATTTGATATTTCGAGCTGAGTTTAACTCGCCTATATCTTTCTCAAAATATGTGTTGGAAGATTTTTGTTTTATCTACGTTCATCATTATTCTTGACGAGTTTAGTTGGAAAATAGTTTACTTGTTGGAAACTAAATAATAAGTCAAAAGATGATCATGTGAAAATTTTCTTGAAACATCTTACATGATATGTGTGAGACAGTCATTTGATGTCGACTCGGAATGTTTCATATTGATCATTCGATCACTTGAAAATTACTTATAAGCTTATAGTTTGTGTGAGACAGCTATTGTCGTCTTCTAAGGATGTTTCAATGATTGAAATGAGAGTTTAGAACAATTAACCATTGTCTGGATATAGCATAGTATGCATACTAGTATGCAAACTGTTGTGGTATGATCCAGGTCCGGAAACCAAGTTTACATACCAGTATGCGAACGGTTTTAACTGTTAAAGTCCGGGAACCAAGTTTGCATACCAGTATGCGAACGTTTCTACCTGAGTTAGGTCCGAAACGACAGTATGCATACCGGTTTGCGAACTGTCGGACAAGACCAAAGTCCGAAACTTAAGTTTGCGTACCCGTTTGCAAACTAAGTTGGTTCAAGTTATAAAATCGGTTAAGTATGATTTCATACTCATGAACAAATACATTTAAATTAAGGAAAGCAATTTTTGCAAACCGTGGCTTAATGTTCATGAATTCATTCTCTTGAATCAATCCGACTTTGTTTCAATTGTGTCTTGTATATTTTTATGAGAATATAAACAATTGAACAACTTTATGAGTAACACAATTAGATTCATTTGATTATCATTTGATCCAGAAGTGTTAGATGAATGTGTTAATACAAAAGTGTTCATATGGCTAACTTCAGTTAACTACTGTTGAGCCAACTCAATATACACGTTTAGGTATGGTTACCCATATCTAAATGAAGGTATATTTCATTTGTGTTTAACAAGCTAAGACCATCTAACGGTGGATATTTTTCTTTGGATTTAAGCAAACTTAGATTGAATCTTAAATCAGGTTTTCATATAACAGTGAATATTGACTGCTTTGTTTCTAAGCTATCAAACCCTGATTTGAAGACTATATAAGAGATAACTCTAGCAACTGGGAAACCTAATCCCTACACCTCCTATGTGATACTATCTGCACACTATAGTCGATTCTCCTTTAACCTAGGTTTTTCCTAAAACCATTATAAGTTAACGATTTGAAAACTTCATTGGATTCTGAAGCCAGACCCAACTATTTTCTCTATAGTTGTGTGTTCTGATCTTACTTGTTCTATCGTATTGAGTATTATCTTGTCTAAGATTGGCTCGAGATTCATCTCTGATAGGTAAGATGTAAAAAGTAATCACAAATCTCTTCGTCTCATTCTTTGTGATTCCACAATAACTTGTTCTACTACCATATAGTTAGGTTATTGTGAGGTGATTGATATTTCTAGGTTGTTCTTCGGGAATATAAGACCGGATTATCAATTGGTTCCTGTTCACCTTGATTTATCAAAAGACGAAACAAAAACTTCATAGGTATTTCTGTGGGAGACAGATTTATCTATCAGAATAAACTTTTCTGTGGGAGATAGATTTGTTTATAAAGTCTTCGACTTTGGGTCGTAGCAACTCTTAGTTGTGGGTGAGATCAGCAAAGGGAATCAAGTGTGTAGAGTCCTGATGGGATTCAGAGGCGTAAGGAACGCGACGGTACCTTAATTAGTATGAGACTTGGTTAGGGCTCAACTACATTCCAGTTTGAAGTTAACTTGTAGTAGACTAGTGTCTGTAGCGGATTAATACAGTGTGGTATTCAAATCTAGACTAGGTCCCGAGGTTTTTCTGCATTTGCGGTTTCCTCATTAGCAAAACTTCCGGTGTCTATGTTTTTTATTTTCCGCATTATATTCGTTTATATAATTGAAATATCACAGGTTGTGTGTAGTTCAATCAATTGGTAAATCCAACCTTTGGTTGTTGATTGAAATTGATTGACACTTGAACATTGGTCTTTGGTACCGTTCAAGTTATTTCTTATATCAATCAGGATCACATATCTCTATTTGTTCGATTGCAGATTGTATTGAGAAATTGAGATATAACTCATGGATATATTTTCTTGATTCTCTTGGAATTATATTGGAGTTAGTCCATACATATTGCTGAAAAAAATATTGGGTGTGGTTGTTAGACCCCCGATTTTTCAGAATATTTCTTTATTTATAACCTTCGAGGGTTCACGAATTTCTTTACATCTAATAAACAGAACTTCCTTTTAGAACATACACTTCCCTAAAAAAAAAACTTTCCTTAGACAGAGCTTTATTTGAACTCATATTGTCTAGTTGAGACTCTGTAATATCTTTTAGTGAGATTTAATCTGCAACAAAAGTACATACTGGTGTTTGATACTGCAATAACCTTTTCCAGGAGTGTGACTCGACTTTTTGAGGTCTTCAAAATTTTAAGCAAAATATTTTTCATAAGAAATATTTTCAAGAGTTTATTCAGACAATTTTACCCTCTTTTAGTTCATGGTTCTCACCCAAGGGAAGATGAGAACAACCAAAAGGTCAATGCGGAAAAGAAACTCTCCCATTGTGTGATGGATTATGAGGTTTTACAAAGAAAAAAAATTCCTTGATATATGAGAATTCTTACTCTTCTTCTGAAATAAGGGATTAACAGAAAATGAATTACCTGAAGATATTAAGGTCTTCCTGTTTCTCAGCTTATTTCTTAATCCTTTGATAGATCTATGAAGCTCATGAAAAATTGAGTTCATTTCCTTTGATAGAGATATCTCTTTCATTTTATGAGATTTCTTCCTTTTCCAAAATTGAGTAGTTTGAAAACAAAGATTTCTTTGATCTCCGATTCTAAAAACACATGATCATCTGTTGATTCAATTCCTTGCAAAAGGTACATTGAGAAAGAGGTTTCATATCCTTACAGATGATCTGGTATTCTTCACGACTTTTGATGAAGTAATTTGGCCAGTATATGTTTTTAGAGGAAATGTGTTGACTGCTCTTTTTGTGAGAATTAAGATCATGAATAAGTTTGTTAGTCCTTATTTGCTCCTTTCTCAATTTTTCAACTTCATGTGCTATTAACCTTTTTGAACATAAGTTCTTTTCCCAGTTAAATATTATTCTTTAGTGAATGAGAATTTGTTTTTTTTGAAGAAAGAAGATTTCCCGCATGGAACATTTAGAAAAATTGAGACCTGGAATATGATCATCAACAAAAAATATAAGAAGCTCAGCCTTAAGAGATAAGTCATCTTCAAGACAATAGTTTAGAGTGTCCATAAAGGCTTTGGATTTCTTACAGTAATCCTTGTTAGGACATACATGGAAGTGATATCCACGACCAAGACATTTGGCACAGAGAGTGGTGTCAGGATTGTTTCCAACCTTTTTGTCACTCGAACTCCTTGTTTGAGAAGAATTATTAAGAGATCTTCTTTTTCTCCGTCTAAGAGTTTTTTTAATCTGTTGAAAAAATAGTGACAGAGTAGAACTTAAGATATTCTCATCTTCTTTGAAAATTTGTTCAGGACACAGGGTAACAAGGGCATCATTTATAGCATAATTTCTAGAATTTGGATGATTATCTTGTCTTCTTTGTTCGAAATCAAAGATCTTTAACTTTTCAAAAACGTTACTTCGGGAAATTATAGAAAAATCACTTCCTTCAATGATGGTGTGTTCCTTAGACTCGTAATGAGCTGGTAAAGATCTCAAAATTTTCATCACAATATCCTGTTCAAGAATAGTCCTTCCTAATTAATTCCAAGAGCTCACTATTTTTGACAATTGTGATTAAATTCCCCAAACAAATCCTCATCAGCTACATGAAGGTTTTCCCAGTTAGAATTTAGGTTTTGAAGCTGTGCTTCCTTTTCTGTGGAATTCCCTTAAAATACGGTTTCTAAGATATCTCAAGTATTTTTTGATCTAGTGCACGTAGACTCATGATGTTGAAGATCTGGGCTTATAGCGTGGGTAATAGCATTTAATCCATCAGAGTTGTGTTTAGCGGCACTGATTTCTGTCTCGCTATAATTTTTTATGCCTTTAGGAACTACATTAGCTCCTTCTCAAATCATTGGAGTATTGTGTACTCTTACACAAGAACCTATGTCTGAAAGTCACGAGCTTGTAAGAAGGAATGCATAACAGTTTTCCACCATAAGTAATTTTTCATCGAAGGATGGTGGCATGTTAATAGATATTGCACTTCTGTCCATATTACAGATCGCTTCAAACACAGACTTATTAGGTCTAACAGTGTTTTCCTGCTCTGATACCAATTGAAAACACAAGGTACCAAGTACACACTTAACTTTTTCGTTCGGCAACCTGTATGGACAAAACCTAATACAATCACAAGCAGACCAACTGAATGATCCTTAATAATATGTATAGAGTTTAGATCTCTAACCTCCACTCAATCAGTATGTATATAGACACAAGTTCCATGAACCTGATTGTTTAGCAGAGTACTTGTACGATCTCAAAAATCAATATCCAAGATCAATCTAGTTGTATCCAAATAATTCAATATGAATTTTTCCAAGTAATTAAACTTGTTATCTATATTTCAAGATACGAATTCTACAAGAAACTAGTCTCGTAATCGATTGCAACGTATCTACTAAGATTGAAGACGTACGAACCTGTGCAAATCCAATTATAAAGATAAATAATATAATATGGAAAATAAAAAACACTAGACACCAGAAGTTTTCTTAACGTGGAAACCGCAATAGCAGAAAAACCTCGGGACCTCGTCCATATTTGAACACCAAATTATATTAAGCCGCTACAGACACTATCCTACTATAAGACTTCATACTGGGATGTAGTTGAGACCGAATCCACCCTCTAAACGATTTAGTTACAGTCCGTTCCTTACGTCTCTTGAACCTTGCAAGGCTCTACGCAATTGATTCCTTAGATAACTTCCTTTACATCCTAAGAGTTGCTTTAATCTAAGTGAAGACTTTTGATACCAATCTTCCTGTAACGTATAAGCCTATTTTATTTCCATTTAGAACAAAGATCTAGGTAAGAAAATCTTTTTGCAATATACAAAGCTAGCAAATCTCACAAATCCGGAACTTATGACTCCCGAAGAGCAGCCTAGATTCTTAACCATCTCTCAAGAACAATAAGATTAGTTTTCAGATAAATATCTTAAGGAATCACAAAGTCCGATACGAAGAGAAATTTGCTATTAGTATCTATCTTGCCTGAAAGAGATCACGAAAACCTCGATAAAATAAAAGAAAGATCGGGATACACGATCTAATCAAGGTAAAGATAGTCAAACTGGGCTTCACGAATCCTCGAAGCAAAGTATTTTAGTCGTAGACCTAATTATGTTTCTCTGAGGAACCTACGTTTACAAAGGACGACTCTATAATCAACTAGGACACAAAGCAGTGTCAAGGATTGAACTTCCCAGTTGATAGAGCATCTCTATTTATAAATTTTAAAGGATCAGGGGTTACTTAGAATTCAAGCTAAGATAACTTGAGAATCAAGCAAACACTTTAGGTCTTGAAAATACAATAAAAAAATATACACCAAGAACTGGTTCTAGGACCGTGTATAATGATTTTTCGGTTTGGAAAGTATACCGAATAACTAAAGTAATTTGATGTTCGTTTAAACACCTAAAAATTAAATCATGGTGCACACACATAAGTGTTTGAGTGATCAATGAAGTATTAGAAGTGTTTGAGAGAATTCTAATAATACTAAACATATTTTAAAAATAAGTCTTTAAGCATACACTAAAAGTTAAACTGGGATAGTTGGTATAACGGTTCGTGAACTGTTAGGCTTGTTCACGAGTCAGGGTGGAAAGGTTCGTGAACCAGGTTCGTCAACCCTATTAGACTTCCAAACTAAGTTGACCACGTTTCGTGAATCAAGTTTGTTAACCGCTAGCCTTTAAAACCAACTTTCAAATTTCAGTTCAAATCGGTTCCTGAACAGTCCCCACTGAACTTGCAGTTTGTAAACTGGTTCGCCAACCCTCCTGTATTTTTGAAACTCATATATCTATGGTTTGCGAACTAGTTCGCCAACCTATCCTGAGTAGAAATATTAGTAAGTTCAATGTTTCATTCAGATAAAATCATTTGTGTAGGCAATTTTCAATTGATCCACAAATTAATTCACTCAATAAATTGTTTAGAACTAATATTGTTAACGATTGTTGAGCATCTTTGCTGAGAATTATATTTCGAGATTTTTAACAAGGCAAGATTGACTCAAAACTTCTTCTTTGTAAATCTACTAGAAGTCATACGACATCGTCTCAAAAAGGTAAAATAAAATGGTTTAGTCTTCATATACCTAATTCAGAAATTCTCCAAATGTTTTCGTCGATCTTCAGTCTTCAAGGGTGATGTCTGATACTCAACTACCAAATTTTAACCTAGTCCGAGACTTGACTTAGTAGAATAGAAATCAAGATATAAATTTGATCATCTAACATTGACAACAAGCTTGAGATAATAAAACTTGTAGGTTCAACCAAGCAATGCTCTAACACTAGAAGGTTCACCCATGCCTCTATGAAACTTAGAGGATATGTTTGTGCTCTTTGTCTTGTTGTGACGCAAATGCATGCGGTATCCCGCAAATAGGATTGTACATGGATCGGATTTTGCTCAACCATAACTGGAACCATGGTACTCGATTTTTAATTTCTAAAACCAAAATCGAGCCATTAACAATCGGTTCGGTTCTGGGATGAACCGGCTCGATTTCAGTTTTATCTATCCGGTTATGGATAACTAATTACTCTGTAAATTCCTCAAAATTGATAATTCAAATTTTTACAAAAATTGAGAATGATCCAACATTAATATGAAAAAAAGGATTGACATATATGACTTTATCATTGTATGAAATTGGATTGATAAGATGGGTATTTACACAAAAAAAGATACATTGGGAAGTTAACAAGAACCTGTGCTTTGTATCTACTGCTCCAGTTGCCTTTGTCCAATCGTTCCCTTTGTTCCCTGATAAGTATTAGCTACAACAAAACAAAATACCCAAATTCCACAACTCAATTGATTTACCAACAAACATACACATTATATCATTCTAATTCGTTGTTTTTATCAAAACATCCAACAACATCAATTAGGGTTGAAATGGAAAAAAAAGGGGGAATATATCCATGATAGATTAAAACCTTGGAATCCAAAAGTTTCAAAACTAAAAACAAAACAAAACCCAATTCATATTAATTAGAGTATAGTGATAGCAATTTTAAGCCCATTTTTAAACACCCCCTTCCCCAACCCCCAAAAAGAAACTCATTATGAAACCCTAAGTTTCAATTTTGTTGAGATTCAAGAAAAAAATGAAGTTTAAGTATGAAAGTAGAAGAGTAATTCATATTTAATTGAGTAATTATCACCAATTTCTCTAGGTACTCTTTGATTTTTGATCAAAATTTATAAAATAATTAATAATTTTTTTTTGTCTTTGTCACTCTTAGAGGAAGCAGGAGAGAAAGACTAAAGAGAATGTGATGTTGTTCGTTGTGCTGATGATAATGGAGAAGAGTGGGATATGATACTGAACTTGAGGGTGGCGGTTCTATAATGGAGGTGATGTTGTTGCTGCACAAGGAGAAGGAAGATAAGTAAGAACTTATTATATCGAATGAAGACTGTGAAGCAAATAGAAATATGGAAAAGACGTCAGCTAAGGGAATCAATTCGTAGAGCTTTGCGAGGTTCAAGAGACGTATGGAGCGCGAATATAACTGAATCGCTTGGAGGGTGGATTCGATTTCCACTACATTCCAGTCTGAAGTCAGATAGTATGTTGGTGACTGTAGCGACTTAATACAGTTTGGTGTTCAAATATGGACGAGGTCCTGCGATTTTTCTGTTATTGCGGTTTCTTCGTTAGCATAACTTTTGGTGTCTTGTGTTTTTCATTTTCCGCATTATATTATTTATATTTACACAGGTTTGTACGTATTCAATCTAAGTATATATGTCCACTTAATTGAAATTGATTACGAGACTAGTTTCTTGTAGAATTCGTATCTTGAAATATATAACAAGTTTATTACTTGGTATAATTCAGATTGAATTATTTGGATATGACTAGATTGACATTGGATATTGATTTTTGAGATCGTCCAAGTAGACTGCTTAACAATCAGTTTCACGGACTTCGTCTATATACATGATGATTGAGTAGAGGTTGGAAATATAAACTCTATATACATATTGTCAAGGATTATTCAATTGGTCTACTTGTAATTTTATTAAGTTTTATCAATACAGGTTGCCGAACAAAAAATTTGGGTGTCTACTTGGTACCCTGCTTTTTAAGGTTTACTGTAAAAATAATGGGGGTGGGTTTTCATCGCTTTCCTTCGATCGGTTATCTTCACTGGTGCTCTTTCCTGTTCAGATTATTTAGTCATCTTTTGAGTTTTTGTTCAGTCCCATTGTTGCTGCTCGCCGTTACTCGGTGCTAAATAAGGCTTCGATCATGCCCCGTTTTTATGTCGTCTTTATATATTGTTGTAGATATCCACTATGTATTAATTTTTGTACGGTGTTCCTTCAGTGTAAGAAATGTTCCGTTATGTGGCTCCGATACTGGGGGAATGAACCAAATGGGATATCTAGAGTCTGAAATCCTTTGGATATGTATCAATTCCGTAGATACAGAGTCATCCATGACTTACTGAGCTACTGGCATAAATATTGTAACAACACAGTAAGTTCCATATATCCCATTCAAAAGGAGAGGGTACCAATTACACCATGAATTTTTTTTTTCTCGGAAACATATATGGACAAACTTGATATAATTAGTGGTATAGATCAACATATGAGATCCTGTATTTGAGTTGTAGAACAATTTTACTTGGATGATCTCAAAAATTAATGTCCAAGAATCAACCTAGTATGTACCCAAACTGTGTACAAACCGAATTCCAACAAGAAAAAGTCTTGTAATATATATTTCAAGAATAAATCTCGTAGGTTTTGTATATTTTGAGCTTGAAAAACTGTTCAGTTTGTTTATGTACTACCTGTGATATTTCTATTACAAAGGTAAACAATATAATGTGGAAAAGAAATATCACAAGACACCAGAAAATTTGTTAACGGGAAAAATGCAATGTGCGAAAAAACCCGGGACCCAGTCCTAACTTTAACACCATACTATATTGAGCCGCTACAAATGCTAGCCTACTATCAGACTTCAGACTAGAACATAGTTGAGATTAAATCGACACTACGAGTAATTCAACTCCAGGTATACTCCTTACGTTTCTTGGATCCCGCAAGACCTTAGCAACACGATTACCATATCTGAAGTCCTTTACATGCCTAAGAGTTGCTTTAACCTAAGTGAATACTTTTTAACTATCGCGCCTCTAACAGATAACCTATTTGATTACCTTCAAAAATTTATTCAATCAAGGTAATAAAAATTTGTTTTCTTATGAGAGATCCTCAGGGGAAAAAAGATATCACGCTAAACATAAAACAATTAGGATATATTTCTCTCTTTAAAAGTTATAAAGATGCCTAATCGATTATATTTCATAAGAATAATCTCATGTGGAGTGGTGGACGTTAGTTCTTGTTTCATGGTAATTCAGTCGATACTTATATACGACAAGATCCATATCTTTTACATCATAATAGGTGGGATTCATTACCTAACTATTCTAGATGGGATGATACATGATCTCGATATTTATACGATGAAACAATTCGATATTTAATAGTTTAAGCTAGCAAATGCATTTATTGTCGTTTAGTGATAGTTTTTCATAACGAAGAATTAATGGAATTTCAATCAACAATATCAATATTCGATGGACGAATGTCATGATATCCAATGCATGAGTAATTTGAAGATTCATCTAGTTCTTATATTTTTCCTTTACAAATGGGATATCAACTAGAAGAACAAAGTCAATCATCTACAAATAACTTTAATCTTGAAGAAGCTAGTTAATTCGAGTTTTAATATATTCTTACATTTTTGTTATGACCAATTGAGACAATATCATATGTTTAGCCATATCTAATTTAACAATTGAATTACAATTTTGTAGATTTGATAATTCAATCAGCTTTGTTCAACAAATCCATTGTGTTAGAGCACTGCTCGGTCGAACTCGCAAGCGTTTCTATCTCAAGCTTGTTTGTCAAGTTTAGGTGATCAAAACTATGAGTCTTGATTTCTAGTTTACTTATAGCTATGTCTCGGATTAGGATAGAATGTGTAGTTGAGATTTAGACTTCACGGCATTCATCGATTGAAGACGAAGATCTACGGAGGAGAGCTTGGAGGAACTTCATCAACAAAAGGTATGTGGAGACTAAACCTTATGTGATATTTTGACTTGGAGTCACGTAAAAGTGACCAGAGTTGCGTTTAGGTCACGCCAAAATTTTAATTAGAGTTTGGGTCACGAGACCACGTTTGATCGTCTTGACCATTACATATTTATTTTAAAATAATTTTTATCCTGCTAACGGTGTTAGTTAAGCGTCAGCATGTGCACTGCACGTGCAACAAGAATAATGTAATTCACGCCAGCTCCACCGCCTTCGCCTTCTCCACTAACAGAAGAACCCCCATTTCATATGAACCCTAAATCTTCACCATACACTTCAACCACGCAAACTAATTACAATCATGAAATCCGTCAAAATCATTGACTTGAACTTTACCGTTAACCATTCAATCAACACAAAATCGTTAAAAAAACAAAACAAAATAAAAAAATAATTCTATGAAGAACCCTAATTTTAGGAATTTCTAATTGAATCAATATAAATTGCGAAAACTATAATAGGATTCAAATCAAACCCAAATCTGTTCTTCCTTTACGGCAGCAGATTCAATTTTTCCCCTAAAACTATTATCAGCTCATACCAAAAAGATTCAGTTCACCATTATAATCATATTAAAATTCTCATGATTTCATTCCAATCCAACTTCAATCTTAGCATTATATACAAACCCTAACTCATGTTTCACTATAAACTTTACTAACAGATGGAGATCCATATATAGCAGAATCAGGCCAAAATCAAATCCTAAGTCGTGTTTAGAGAAGAGGATTTTTTTTCTCTTTTGGTTTTGAGTAATTGAGAACGATTTCTTATTATTCCCATTATCAGAGATTTTGTAGATGAACCAATTCACAACTAAAAGAGGATTCAAAGAGGATTCAAAAACAGACGATAGGAGGAAAAAAAGAAGAGTCGACGGGAAGAGAAAGAGATTAATTTTTAATCTCTGTTGTTGTTGTTTTATGGATGATTGGTAGCCGTACATGTGACTAACAAATTTTATATGGTTTGGTTGGTAAATAAATCAAAGTCTAATATTTATTTGGTCATTTCAGTACTTAACTAACTTCCTTAACTGTCAATGCAGTCAACCGTGGTCTCGTGACCCAAACTCTAATTAAAATTTTGGCGTGACCCAAACGCAACTCTGGTCACTTTTATGTGACCCAAAGTCAAAATATCCCAAAACATATCTATCACTCAGAAGTTTATTCTATTCTATCTCCTATTGAGACTAAGTCGTATAAATATATAGACTTTACATTATACACATTTGATATTTCGAGATGAGTTTAACTCGCTTATATCTTTCTCTAAATATGTGTTGGAAGCTTTTTGCTTTAGCTACGTTCATCATTATTCTTGACGAGTTTAGTTGGAAATGATTTATTTGTTGGAAACTAAAAAATGAGTCAAAAGATGATCATGTGAAAATTTCCTTGAAACATGTATTTCGTATTGATCATTCGATCAGTTGAAAATCACTTATAAGCTAATAGTTTGTGTGAGACAGCTATTGTCGTCTTCTAAGGATGTTTCAATGATTGAAATGGGAGTTTAGAATAAATAACCATTGTCTGGACATAACACAGTATACATACCTGTATGCAAGCTGTAGTGTGATTCAAGTACGGAACCAAGTTTGCATACCAGTATGCGAATGGTTTTAACTGACAAAGTCCGAGAACCAAGTATGCATACCAGTTTGCGAACGGATTTACCTGAGTTAGGTCTGGGACGACAATATGCATACCCGTTTGCGAACTGTCGGACATGACCAATGTCTGGAACTTAAGTTTGCGTACCCGTTTGCAAACTAAGTTGGTTTATATTCTAAAATCGGTTGAATATGATTTCATACTAATGAACAAATACATATATAAATTAAGGAATGCAGTCTTTGTAAACCGTAACTTAATGTTCATGAATTGATTCTCTTAAATCAGTCTGATTTTGTTTCAATTGTGTGTTGTATAATTCTATGAGAATATAAACAATTGAACAACTCTATGAGTAACACAATTAGATTCATTAGATTATCATTTGATCTAGAAGTGTTAGATGAATGAGGTTAATAGAAAAGTGTTCATATGGATAACTACGGTTAACTGTTTTTGTGCCAACTCAAGATACATGTTTAGGTACGGTTCCCCATATTTAAATGAAGGTATATTTCATTTGTGTGTAACAAGCTAAAACCATATAACAATGGAGAGATATTGCTTTGGTTTTAAGCAAACTCAGCTTAAATCTTAAATCAGGTTTTCATCTAATGGTGAATATTGATTGCTTTGTTTTTAAAACTATCAAACCCTAGCAACTGGGAAAACTAATTCCCACACCTCATGTGTGATATTAGTTATGTACTAGAGTCGATTCTCCTTTAACCTAGGTTTTTCCTAAAACCATTATAGGTTAACGACTTAAAGACTTTATTGGTATTCTGAAGCCAGACCCAACTATTTTCTTTGTAGTTGCATGTTCTGATCTTACTTGTTCTATCGTATTGATTACTATCTTCTATAATATTGGCTCGAGATTTATCTCTGATAGGTAAGATATAAAAATTAATCACAAAGCTCTCCGTCTCATTCTTTGCAATTCCACAATAACCTGTTCTACTACCATACAGTTAAGTTATTGTGAGGTGATTGATATTTCTAGGATGTTTTTCGAGAATATATGCCAAGATTATCAGTTGGTTCCTGTTCACCTTGATTTATCAAAATACAAAACAAAAACTTCGTAGGTATTTCTGTGGGAGATAAATTTATCTATCAGAATAAACTTTTCTGTGGGAGACAGATTTGTTTATCAAGTCTTCGACTTTGGGTCGTATCAACTCTTAGTTGTGGGTGAGATCAGCTAAGGGAATCAAGTGCGTAGAGTCCTGCTGGGATTCAGAGGCGTAAGGAACGCGACCGTACCTTAATCGGTGTGAGACTTGGTTAGGGCTCAACTACATTCTAGTCCGAAGTTAACTTGTAATAGGATAGTGTTTGTAGCTGCTTAATACAGTGTGGTGTTAAAAACCGGACTAGGTCCCAGAATTTTTCTGTATTTGCGATTTCATGTTTAACAAAATTTCTGGTGTCTGTGTTATTTCTTTTCCATATTATATTTGTTTATATAATTGAAATATCACAGGTTGTGCGTAGTTCAATCAATTGGTAAATCCGACCTTTGGTTGTTGATTGAAATTGATTGACACTTGAACATTGGTTTTTGATACTGTTCAAGTTATTTCTCATATCAATCAGGCTCACAGATTTCTATCTGTTCGATTGCAGATTGTATTGAGAAATTGAGATATAAATATTGGATGTTTTTCCTTGATTGAGTCTGACTATCTAGTCGATTCTCTTGAAAATATATTGGAGTTAGTCCATACAGATTGCCGAACGAAATATTGGGTGTGGTTGTTAGACCCTCGCTTTTTCAATTGGTATCAGAGCAGGAAAACAAGCTAAGACCTCATAAGTATGTGTTTGTATCAATCTTACTCTATGCACAGATGCGCTATCTCTATAAACGTACTTCCAGTCTTCAATGGCTTTATTTACTTATGGTGGAAAATTGTTATGCGTGCCTTTCTTCAAGCACGTGATTTTCAATCATGGGTTTATGTTGTTAATGGCTATATATAATCCTCCAATGGTTACAGTAGACGGTGTAACTGTTGCAAAGGATATTGGTAGGTATGATCCTGACGAGACTCTCGCTGCAAAACAAAATTCTGACGGTTTAAGTGCTATCATACATGCCATTACCCCAGATCTTCAGTACCATGTGACTACGTGTACTTGGTCTAAATATGCTTGGGATATCTTAGAAACCGTATTTGAAGGGAATACCTCTGAAAAGGAAGCTAGGCTTCAACACCTAAATTATGATTGGGAAAACCTTCGTATGGCTGATGAAGATTCATTTGATGAACTTAATCACAAAGTCTCTGAAATTTTTAATGCATCCTTTGCATTGAGTAAGACTATTCCTGAAAAGGACATTGTGATGAAAATTCTCAGATCGTTACTAGCTAGATACTATTCTAAGGAACATGCCATCATTGAAGGAAATTACATTGAAACACTTTCCAGAAACTCACTCATTGGAAAGTTAAAAGTTCTTGATCGTGATCAGAACACATCCAGAACTTTCGTGTTCAATGCTGTGACCAACACAAGTAATTCTCCTAACTTGTCTTGGGCTGATGAATGTTTTCCAAATCATATTGATCTTAACATGTCATTGATTTTACAAAATATCAAGGATATTGTAAGAAGAAGCAGAAAATCTGAGGAACATCTCTCTCTCTGATGCTTCGGATGATTCAATACAAGAAAAATCAATTTAGTTGGTCAATCCGCATATTTCCGAAGTTTGCACAGAAATTTCAGCTCTCACAGCAAAAACTTCTACTTACTCAAATTCTGATTCAGAATGCGAGTCTGACACTGAGATTTTTGGATAAAAATGAAGAAATTCACCAAGAAAATCTTCAACTAAAAATGATGTTGGAGAAACTTGAATCATCACTTCAGGTGAAAAATCTTGAGATTGACCGTCTTAATGATGAATTCACCAGAACCATGTCTCTAAAATAAAAATAGATTAATTCTCTTAAGTGTGACCTGCAAAGGTTGTCTGGAAGTTCTGACAAGATTTCAACAATTTTGTTTGGTCAGAAGTCTTTTGGAAACACAAATGGTTTAGGGTTCAAAAGAAAGACTGTGAGCACAAATAACTCTTTTGTTCCCGCCGGTTCTAGAAGAATGGATGTTAAAAGTTGTGATAAACAGGAGTCAAATCAGCAAAACGAAAATTCATCCTTGAAGTGTCTGTTTTGTGGAAATGCAAATAATGTTCAAAGTGAGTGTTGGAAATTCAAGAAGAACAACAAACGAATTTCCAAACTTCAGAATGACATGCAAAGGATGAATCTGGTTTTGGGTAACCAATAGGGAACTCCTGAAGACAAGAAGAAGTCTAAGAGAACCAGAGTCAGACGAGGTAAGAAGTCTGTTTATACAACAAACCTTGATAAGTCACCATGTGACGCAAGATGTGAGTATTTTTCTCACTCAATCACTATCTAATTATAGTGATGTATGCATACTCATTATTAACTTGAGAATATGAGGATTTCATCAAGGTTGCTCAAGTCTTGTATAGTTGTTAATTACTTATCCTCGATTGTTTAAGTTTATATATGTTAAGACTTGCAATTGAATATTTTCTTATCAAAAATAGATAATGGATCTTGAACCATGAAGATATTTTCAAAGTGTTGTTCAGGGTTTACTTATACGGTGCTCTATTTATATTTATTTGTGATCAAAATGCCCTTTACTCTTTTCTTTGAAAGTTATAGTGTTACAGTATCATGGCTCCTGTAACTAGAGGTACCACAAAAAGGGATGCAATAAAAGTAGTTAATGTGTATCTGTGTGAAGGAATCCAATCCTCAAGGAAGAAAAAAGAGAAGTGTTCAAATGATGAAAAAGGTTCCTCGTCTAACTTTTTTTTTAATCTTTTTGTAAAAATGATAATAACTTTAGGGCTATGGTGAAGGATTTCACCAGCAAAGGAAATGATTTAAAATCTCAAATCAATCTCTCTTTGGAAAAGATAGCTCACTATGAACAAATGTTATCTATGACAAAGAATACCCTGTGTGAGCTGAAAAGAGAACTTAGTGAACTGATATTTCTGAAGATTTGGAGGAATTAAATGATCCTATAATCAATGGGTTCTTCAATAATAAGAAAGAATTCTCAGTAGATGCTATGAGAAAGCTCTATAATGTCTAGGAAACTTTTTAGGAGAATTTATTCTCGTGTTTTAAGAAGGATAACTAGGGTTTGGAATAACAAATATTGTGATTGTTTAAATTCTAAGAAGCAAATAACTATTACCAACATTTTCCATCTTGCAATGTTTTAGATTTATTTATTTATTTAAATTCTAAGTTATTTGGAAGATGATTTTGCAGTATTAATCTTTATGGTTTTATATATTGCAATTTTTTTTATGGGTCATGTGTGTTTACGTCCGTGAACTATGATTATCTCATGAACGTCAAAAGTTAAGTCTATTATGTCTTTATGCAAATATTGATAAAAGATCGAACGAACTTTTGAATATTCCATAGTATTGATCTTTCCCTGATCCACTTCTATGTGAAAGTACTGTATGGCTCCGTAAGTTTGCTTATGTTGAGCATTTCCAATTAAATTAATCATTAAGGTTCTTTTGTGGTTAATTTATTTGAGTTTTCTGGATACAAATTCATGTTTCATGTGATTTGTTAATGTCCAAAGAAATCCTTCTTTTCTCGTAAAAGTGAGGTCGCTCTTGTTGTTCTTTCGGGAATGCCATTTTATGGGGAGAGTTATTAATTGAACTTGTGCTGAATTGCCAAATCTTTGTGGGGAGTGCGGCTGTGAAATATTATAGGAGTTATCGTGTATATTTATAAAATCCATGATGAATACACTAAGTTACAACTATGTGAAATCATCGATACCAAGTTGATATGTTCTCTTTTAGTCATGAAGTGTCTCTATGAGAATTTCATTATGATCTCGTTAGTTTTTCGTACTTTGTTAATTTATATTGACAAAAAGGGGGAGAATTATTTTGTAGTTCACACTACATATATATGGTTTACGGATCATTATGTAAGGGGGAGCAGTTTTCATTGTTAGATGAAGTATTGACTAAAGGGGAGTGATACATATCACCGTAGTATTATTATCAAAGTTGTGATAGAATTGAACTTTGATGTTGTGTGATAATACGCTGACACTGTATAAAAATAATTGAGAACATCTGTTTTCTTATTGTTATGGCTACGGATCTTCAACAACAATGATGTTGAGTTGAACACGTTCAGAATCACTAGAATACTTGGAGTGACAAAGAATTCAAGGAATGTTGAAGAACCAAGGAAATCAAGAATGTTGGATGAGAAGCTACAAAGTTTATTTATTTTGTAACCCATATGTATTGATAGTTTTGTCACGAAAATTGACAAAGGAGAGATTGTTAGAGTACTGCTCGGTCGAACTCGCAAGCGTTGCTATCTCAAGTTTTTTTTTCAAGTTTAGGTGATCAAAACTATAAGTATTGATTTCTAGTCTACTTATAGCTATGTCTCGGATTAGGATAAAATGTCTACTTGATATTTAGACTTCACGGCGTTCATCGATTGAAAACGAAGATCTACCGAGGAGAGCTTGGAGGAACTTCATCAACAAAAGGTATGTGGAGACTAAAACTTATCTATCACTCAGAAATCTATTATATTTATCTCCTATTGAGACTAAGTCGTATAGATATATAGACTTTACATTATACACATTTGATATTTCGAGCTAAGTTTAACTCGCTTATATCTTTCTCGAAATATGTGTTGGAAGCTTTTTGCTTTAGCTACGTTCATCATTATTCTTGACGAGTTTAGTTGGAAACGATTTATTTGTTGGAAACTAAACAATGAGTCAAAAGACGATCATGTGAAAATTGCCTTGAAACATCTTACATGATTTGTGTGAGACAGTCATTTGATGCAGACTCAGAATGTTTCTTCTTGATCATTCAATCACTTGAAAATTACTTATAAGTTAATAGTTTGTGTGAGACAGTTATTGTCGACTTCTAAGGATGTTTCAATAATTGAAATGAAATTTTAGAACAAGTAACCATTGTCTGGATATATCACAGTATGCATACCTTAATGCAAACTGTTGTAGTGTGATTCAGGTCCGGAAACCAAGTTTGCATACCAGTATGCGAACAGTTTTAACTGTCAAAGTCCGAGAACCAAGTATGCATACCAATGTGCGAACGGTTTTACCTGAGTTAGGTCCGGGACGACAGTATGCATACCCGTTTGCGAACTGTCGGACATGACCAATGTCCGGAACTTAAGTTTGCGTACCCGTTTGAGTCTGACTATCTAGTCTTGGATGTTTTTCCTTGATTGAGTCTGACTATCTAGTCGATTTTCTTGAAAATATATTGGAGTTAGTCCATACAGATTGCCGAACGAAATATTGGGTGTGGTTGTTAGACCTCCCGTTTTTTCACATTGTACATGAAAATATTTAAATACATAATATACAAAAATTTATTTAATAGACAACGACAATACCTTAATTAGACAAAAATCTCAGTTTCGGTCCCTATCACCGAAACCACCGTATTGTGTATGTATCAGTGAATACACTAATGGTGGGTTTAGATGAAGAATTTTAAAGGTGGGATTTATGGGTCCAGGGGATTTAGTGGAATTACGTTTCCTTCGTTATGTTTGGTTGTCTAAATCCCTATAATCACGTTTCCTACGGAAATCACTTTTCCAGCAAATCCTCCGTTTGGAGTCCGACCCATTCCCCTAAGATTTGCTGGAAAACTTATTAAGGGATCTATGGACCCACTTTCTTTTAACTCTAAGTCCTATATATATGCAATTTTAATATTTGAGGGTAATACTAAACAATACATGGACTTTAGAACAATAATCCTAGGAATTTTAACTAAATTATCAAACACACAAGAAATTTACATGAATTCCAAAATTTGTAATCCCATGGAATTATAAATTCCTGAAAATGATAAATTCTGCAAACAAACCCACCGTAAAAATATATACCTATAATTCAAGGGCAGAGAACATCTTCAGTAGAAATGTCATTTGGCACATACATGGAAAGTATTACAAGACATCCTCGAGAAGATTAATACTACGACGAAAACAACAACTAAACCCTTAGCACCCCAATCATATTGTGGCAGGATATAAATGAAACTCAAATCAGAAAACATCTTTCTTATGTTATGGTTTCGTTATGTGGATCATGGATTTTCACGGTCTCCTGTCCAAAGCCTTCGATATTCTACATTCCTGCAAGTCTCTTTTCACTGCTTCCTCCCATGTCAATCTTGGAAGAATTCTACTTTTCTTTGTGTCTGCGACGCGATTTACAACTCTAGTGGCACTGGTTCCTCAGGGAGTCTCCGTTGGGGATGCCCAAACCATCTCAAGCTATGTTGAGTTAGATTTTTCTCTATCGGCGCTACTCCAAGTCTATCACGTATATCATCGTTTTTAGTTTTTCATGTCTCGTGTTGCCATAACTCCAGCGCATCATACGTGTTTCTGCTACAGTAATCTTTTAAACTTGTTGTCTTTTGATAGCTAGTCAGCATTCCGCACCATACAACATAGCAGGACTGATCACCGTCCTATAGAACTTGACTATGAGATTTTTTTGGAACTTTTCTATCGCATAGGTTGCCAGACGTTAATTTGTCATTATTTTACTCATCCCGCTTGAATCCTATGACTAACATCCTCATCAATCTCATCGTCATTCTGCAACATCGATCCTCAATATCGAAAGGTGTCATTTTCAGGCATTACTTGTCCCGCCAAAGTGAACTCCGATCTTGCATCGCTAAACGCACATATCATTTAATCGCCTTTAGTTCTACTAAGTCTAAAGCCCTTCGACTGGAATAGGATCTCAAAAAACCATTCAGATTCGTTCTCAACTAGGTATCAGCGGGAAGATCAAGATCAAGGAGTCTAGAGTCCGCCCCCACAGCTCCAAATTCTTATCAACTCCTACCTTTCTCTAGTCAATTAGCACCACTTCACCGGCAAAGAGCACATACATCAAGAGACATCCCCTCGAGTATCCTTTGTAAAAATGTAAGAGCATGCACCAAGAAGATTTAATGCTACAATTCTTTATATGAGGAAAGAAAAGGAAGATTATCTCCAATGGAATTCTTCATGCCCGCTGGACATTTCTCTCCGATTTTGTTTTCACTTGATTTTCTTTTTCAACTTCCAAAAACTGATTAAGTATGCCCATGTAAGTTTTAATTTGGGATAATCTAATCACTGAATCACAAGACCAGACCAATTCCCTTTTCATATTTTATACTCCCTCCGTTTCTGAAAAAGAAATACTTTCACTTTTTATGCTAAAATGAAAAACTGAAAGTATCTTTTTTTCAAACACAAAGGGAGTATATTTTTGGCCAAAAAAAAAAAAAACAGTCAAACCAATGATTCCAACCCTTTTTTTTAAAAGAAAATAAAATAAAAATAGGGAAATATGACACTATTTCCAAGTATAGCTAGTAGGTGTAACTCAATTACATATAAGTAGGTACACGAGTAAATGAACCGGCAAAAAATGAACAAATGCACAAGGTACAGTAAATTGAGTTTCATATACCATGGTTCATGAAAACAACCACGGGTTCCTGTATCTACCCGAATGGGTTTCCTCCATGATAATTTGAATTTGTAGGGTGAGAGTATCTACTTGGAAGATGGTCATATCCTCCATAAGGTGAAGTTTGAGGAACCATCCAATTATGTGCAGGAGGTCCAAGGCTAGTGGTACGCAATAACCCTGGAGTATCCTCAATTTGTGGTAATGCTCCTTGTAGTGCCACAGTTGGAAACTATAAAATAAAATAAAATAAAATAAAACTTAATACTTAAAAATAACAAAAAAAAGAAAAATCAGCTTAAGCAATGTTGGAGTTCGATTTCATACCGATGGTGCATGGACCAAGGTTGTTGGCTCAGTGTTCAAATCAAATGGATTAACGGATTTTGATTGATGGGGAAAATACGGTGCTGCTGCAGAATGTTGCATTCCAAATGGCAAGTTACAAGACGGGCCTGTTTGCCAAGCATGAGGTTGTACAGAGACCGGTGAATATGCTGCAGCAAAAAGATCCTGCAGCAACATATCAATTATTTTTTGCCTAAAAAAAATCTACAAGTATCTTAAAGGTCATATTATTTGGAAATAAACTGTGCAGACGAACGTACCAGTGGAAGTTCCCTTCTATCGGTTGATGGTTGAGATTGTTGTGCTGTTTGATTATACGGATGCCCTTGTTGAGATATATCAGATAGCTGAGCATGTTGATGGATAGATTGTAAAGCACCATGAGATGGATGTCCATTACTGTTGGCGAGAGTTCCCTGTGCGTTCTGTGAAAGAGAAACATTCAATGACTGCAGAAAATCACACTAAAAGAAAATGTAAATAAGAAGTTAAGAAACGTCAGGATACTGCGTAAACAGATTCATATACCTGATTGTTTTGGGTCCAACTAACTGATGGATTGAATTCTGAACCAGCAGAATGCATTATGTTCTGCACAGGTGCAGCTGTAGGAGCTGATACTTGAGAGAATATACTATCAAGTGTGCTTTCTTTTGAAGAATCTTGTGTAGGTTGATTGCAAAAATCTAAAGAAGCACCCCAATTATCAGCATTGGCAGATGGATTTGGAACTGATGTTGCAGTAGTCTGGCCATGTTGCGCATTTGTAAGTTGTGCAACTACATCTGGAGGTTTCGGATCAACATCAAAGTCGATTAAGCTCCCTAAACTCTCAATTTTTTGCTCGACTGGCTTCACATTGTTGGGTCCAACACCATTTGTAGTTGCAGGAGTCTTCTGCATTTAGAACTCTCTGAAGCATAAGTATGTTGCATTTTAGAAAGTTATAAGGAGATTAGAGTATAGCATAAAGACTGTGCCATAAAACAATAAAGTCTCACCTGCAACACTAAAGGACCAGGATTCTTCTGGCCGCTGTTTGCTTTGGGACTTTCATCGACACATAAAGGTGGAACATCTTCTCCCAGAATTTCTCTGACTGAACGTACCGCAGGAAGATTGGACATATCAAGGCTTTTGTGAGAGTTTCTTTCCCTGGAGTCACTTGGGGGCTTGCCTATTTCAGCTCTCCTTCTATTCCCAAATCTATCTTCTCGAACCCTGTCGTCTACTACCTCAAATTTAGTAACATTTCTCCTCGGACTTGACCGGATTTCTCGCAGGTATCCTGAATCTCTTCTTTCACCAACATGGTTGTATCCGTATTTGTTTCTGTCATCATTTTGTCCAGCAGAACCAGATCTCATAAAATGACGTCCAAATGTGTTCTCGTATGCGGGCGTCCTAGATCCACTCTTTAATGCATCTCTAATGTCCAAAGAATCTAATCTTTTAGTGTCCTAAATGTGACAAAAAAGAAAAACAAGTGGTTAAGAAAAAATTGCAGTGGTCAGTGTTAATCATTCAGTCCATTTCTATCCTTAAAGAAAACAAACCAGTTTTTTCTTTGGAGCCATTTCAATACTCTTTTCACCACTATATTTTCTATCCACGTAAACATGCTTGATAAATTCACGAAGCCTCCGGATGTTGCTGGAATCAAAATTTTATGGCAGTTTATCATATAGCAAATGGAAAATTGTACATGATTGATACATATCATTTACAATCTAGATCAAGTTACAATCCAAAGTAAGATTCCAGGTGTAGAGCGATACATGTTGTCTGGCTGAGAATGCCGATGTGGGTCCCAGTCTTTGAAATAGATTTCCTTGGCGCGCTGCCATGATGGCAAGAGTAGGAATAAATGAATTCAGACATGACAATTTTAAGGAGACAATTTCAAGACATGAATAATCAGCAATTTAGATCATATACCTCATTTCCACCTCCCATAAGAGCATTGACTTCCTCTGAACTAAATTTAGCCATGGATACTGATTTAACACGGTGTGTGAACTCACGGCTGTGAAATTTTTAAGGAACATTACGTTTTCTGTAAGAAAATCCTGTAATAATCTTGGGTTTTATGATAAATAAACAATGAGTAATTTGAACATTAAACACTTACTGCATCCCGCTACAGGTTGTACAAACGAATGTCCAAAAATTTGTACATACATATTGAGGTCCCTGCTTAGCATAAACAAAAATGTTAGCTGTGTACGGTTTAACCGAACATTATAAAGAGATGATTCGACAACATGCACTCAAACAAATACTTTGCAATCGCTCTATGAGATTTTAGTCCATGAAAAGGCTTCGAAATGGTGCCTACACCAGGTACAGAACCGAAAAGCTGAAACCGTACGTAATCGTCTCTTAATGGTACTCATGCTTGAGGTCCAAACTCGTCTACGATGCAATTTCACGTCAAAAAGAAGAAGTAATAACGGGTTTTTATTTTCTTTCTCGTCGCAAAGCAGGCCCAAAAGAAAATAAACGTAGGATTCATTTTATAGGTGAGTCCTTAGTTATTTTTGAGTAAATTTTTGATGGGGGCATTATGTCGATGGGGTATGAGAGACGAATAGGGAGGCGCCATTTGTCTTACTTGTCAACTGTTCTAACAGAACTCAACTTCACATTGTTTAAAAAAAGGGCATTTTCGGATCTTAGATTTCTTCTCCGGTGAACTACTTGAGTTATCAGATAATCTACTAACACCAGTCACCAGCCGAAAAAGATGATGAGATCTTCACACTGTAAACCAAAAACACGTTCTATAGTTGTTCCCAAAAACAAAAACAAAACTGGAACATAATTCTCCATTAACTGATCATAGTATTTTACAGAACCTAGGATCAAAAAATCACGTTTAACCCCATCAAGGGTTTACTAAAGATCATAGTATCTTTTACAGAATCTAAATTAGGGACCGAAATCACGTTCAACCCCATTCAAGGGTTTATAGAATCTAACACAAAATCCTAGAAATTCAACAAAATTGAATCAACCCATATTTGTTTATTTTTAGAAAATTGACCCCTGATCAATCATAACGAATATATTTCTACTTCACAAATCGAAACCCTAAAACTTGATGATCATAATAAACTATGATTCAAAATGTGTTACTGTATTTCAAACCCACTTTATGATTGTACTGTTGACTGATTCTTGATCTCCCAATGAACAAGACTTGAACCGTGGAATACAGACGTGGAAATAGATTAGCAGGAATTAAGTGGCAATGATAGGTGCGTGAGAAATATGGAGGTGGTGGAAGAGAAGCGGAGGTGAACACCGAAAATGCCCTTTCTTTGAACGATGAGAAGTTGAGTTCGGTTAGAAACAGTTAACAAGTAAGACAAATGGTGCCTCTCTATTCGTCCCTCATACCCCCATCGACATAATGCCCCCATCAAAAAATTTCTCTTTATTTTTTAGTCTCGTTTTCCCTCAATTTTTTGACAAATTAATGGTCGATTGATAGAAGTTTGAACACTGACAAACGTGCTTGACACTATTAGCAAATTTGGATGAATTTTTGTAAGTTAAAACCCAAAATATCATCATGATTTTTCGTATGTTTTAAGGGCAATATAATTGCCCGACAACACTTAATTCATGTATCATTATAATCTTATTTTTTCTTCTTTTGAACAAAAGTCACCATTCTTATAACACTAATCCCTTATCATAATTGAAACAGCATGCGGTTAGCAAATCTGAAGATGAAAAACATGATTAGAATTTGAAATGAAAAGAAATTGAGCAAGGAAATATCATATGTACCAGACTATTACAATTGATACATCTACGATTTGCAGGAAGTTTGAGAAGACCACGGATTAACCTTTCATTTTTCTCATCTTCTTTTAAGCGACTCGCCATTGTTTTTTTTTGTTCGTTTTGCACAAAGCTTCTTTTGTTATTTCATTCAATAAATAAGGAGAAAATGAACATGCACACAATTTTTAATTCTATTTTCAAAGAATGGAACCAAAATTTTGTTGTGTGAATTTTTGTTTTTGTTATTTCGTGAATGTTAGAAGAAAAAGAGAGAATTTTGGGTGGAGTATATCAACCACCGAAAAATCTCCAGTTTTCAAGGTGTGTAAGCTTGTTGAGAGAATGTAGTTACACATAAACAATTTTCTAACGGTAATAACCGAACAATATATAAATAAATATGATTAAATTAAATTCCTATTATATCCTTGTTATATTTCTTTTTAATGGAAAAAATGGTTATATCAATAAATTTATATTTCTTTTTACTGGAAAAAATGGTTATCTCGATAAATGTATGCATGGAACAACTTCAAAGTAAAAATTTACCGTCTGTCTGAATGTCAGTGTAGAAGCTACTTTTTAACTTCTGAAAACAAGAAAGTTAGCCGTTAGTTTGGGTATACAATTTCAGAATGACTTCCGAAAGCAGAAAAGTTAACACCTTGTGAAGTAAAAATATTTTGTCTTAACTTCTGAATTCTGGAGAAGCAGAATCACTTCTAAATTCTGGACAAGCAGAAGCACTTCTGTTTCTGATGCCCAAACAAGCTATTAGGGGACATTCAAATTGAACAAAATTTGGACCACTATTAGATGAGTAAATGTATCTTCATCCGAGATCCAAAGGGTTACCAGGTTCTTAACCATAATATTAATCTCGTCAGATTTCTTAGTCATGCTTCCATTTGATTTTTGTTAGAGAGTGAAAAAACATATCGGATCTAAAAAGTGCAAAATCATAGTTACCTCGGTAATAGGTCGATTATATATATATATATATATATATTATGAAACTTGTGATATCACAAAGTTCGAGACGAAGAAAACTTTATAAAATCTATCAATCTTATTCCATGATTGATAATTCTCAATTGGTCGTATAACATAAGAGATGGACCTTAGAATAGACAATTATCATGGTGATCCATATAAGATTCAAGACCAGGAAATTTTACAATGTCGATTCGAGGATTGTTAACTGATATCTTTCGTATTTTGTCAACACACCTTCATAAGAAATTTTTTATCCATCACCACCTTGGTTTCTTCCTTATTCTTGGATACAGTCTTTCTAGACCAAGCTCATGACTAGATGCAATTCTCACAACATGCAATAATAATTCTTTCTCAACGAATTCTCCAGGACATGGAATTTCAATGAACTATATGAGTATCTTCGTATGTTTTCATTATCACAACATATTGCAGCAAATTCCCGTTGTTTACTCTATGGGCGGGTGGAATTTTTTCACCATTTACTTGACTACTGCTTTAGCTGTTTACTTGATTAATTGTCTTCCCTTCAAGAGCTAAGCTTTGCTTTTTTTTATAAAAGAGTCTAAGGATTAGTTTGGTAAAGCTACAACTTTTGTAAAAATGCTTTTCAGCTGGTCATCCCCGTTTCCCAAAGTTTCATTCGCTCCAGGAGGTCCCAGGTTCGAGCCTCCAATGGCATAATATTGCAGGAATTAACATGGATGATAGAGTTAGCTTGCCCCCCTTTTGACACCATCTCAGCCCCCATCCGCTGCGTCTCCCTTGGCTAGGTTACCCATGAGGCTCGCTGGTAGGCTAGCACGACAACCTGTTCAATGAATGTAGTAGTACGTCGTTGGAGCTTAGCTTGTTAGGCTTCCAATTAGTCAATGTAATACTCTTTATCTAATTATTTATTAAAAATTTATATAAAATATAATTTGAAAGTGAAAATAATAATCTTTAAAGAATGTGATATAGATTTATATAAAATAACAATCTTTAAAAAGTATGATACGGAGAATAAGAAATTAATTATTAAAGATTTAAGGGTAATTTTGGTTATTTATAGAATATAGTAAGGATATAAAAGAAAAATCATGCATTAAAATTAGGTTTTCCCTATTTCCCACCCTCATTTTTCCTATTTCCCATCTCTTCACAATTTTTAAAACTATTTTACTTTTTAAATATGGTTTTTCCTATTTACCATCCATAAAAGTCAAATTATTAGCTATGAATTTATGGCCACAATTATTACCATTTTTATTTGTCTTCTTCTTTAATCTTCTATTTCCAATAAGCAAAATCATTAAAATCATCGATCCCAATTACAAACTCTAGGTTAGATTTCTATTGATTCATTTAATCTACATATAGAGGATCATATCTTAAGATAATTTTGCGTGAAAGAAGCACAATAAGGATGACGATTAAGGATTAACAGCCTCTTGGTTACTCACAGACATCATTTACGTGCTTGTAAACAAAAAATGCACAAAGGCAGCATATGGGACAAAATCAATCACTTTTTATTTATAAATCATCATCCAATCAACAATCCTTTGGAGTTAGTTGACCTCATTTAAATCCATCTCATGTTTCCCCGTGAATAAAACCAAGAAAGATTTCTGCAAAGCTGATAACTTCACTAAAGGAACAATGCACTTGCAAAGAGAGAATGTTTATGAAAAATCTTGAAGGTGTTGGTGGATTGTGTAGGCCGTAACTGGAAAGAAGACTCGGTGGTCGATGGTGGAGATGGAGTGCAAGGTTTTTGTGCTTAGATGTAGGGTGATTTGTGTTGGGTTTAAATAAAAAGTCATGAGTTAGTATTTAGGATAAATATGAATTTACGTGGATGGGAAATAGGAAAAGTGGGGATGGGATTTTATATGGATGGGAAATAGGAAAAATGGGGATGGGAAATAGGGAAAACCTAAAATTAAGTGGGACCAAGGCTTATGCTTTTAGAGCTTTTAATTGCTCATCTCCCCCAACTTTGAAAGTGTTTTGGGTTAAAAGCACTTTGAAAATATTTTACCAAACACTAATACGAAGAATTATCATATTTGTATTTTGAAAGTGTTTTTTCAAGAAAAACATAAGCGTTACCAAACCCAACCTAAGTGTAAGAGATTTTAAGTCTGCTTTGTTCAAGTTAGGTTCTGTCTCTTGGGTTAGCTTTTCCATTTGTGTTTAGTGTTTTCCAAGAATTTTTATAGTTATTATTAGTATAGTTTGCTATTAGTACAAGGTTAGGGTAATTTCTTGTTCTTTCTCTAAATTGTAAAGTTATTTAGATACTCATATCTAAATATCTTTAGAAACAAGAATTTCATATTTTCTGATCAGCCATATGATGAATCAAGTCAAAGGTTTCACTATGGATCAAGCATAAAAAAAAAAAAGATAAGTAGATTACGTATGAGCATTACACCTCAACATCTGGACTCAAATGCTGAATAGCACCTCAGATCAATCACATCGAATCCCACTATCAATGACTAAGTTCCCTCGGGTACTGCCATGTCCATCAAAATTATATTTTTTTCATGTAGAAAGCATTGAACCATGGCCTTCCGACCCTTGACACCCTAAACAATATCCACCTCGCTAAGTCCAACATCTCTTCCTGATGCAATTCTGAGATGGAGTCCGCTACTCACATTATCCTTCACCATGATGTTGCTGAAGATTCTACGCATATCGGTCCAATTATAACTGATAAAGGTATCACATGGCCTCGTGTAATAGCTCATTAGTAATTTAATATATTTCATGTTAAAAAAAAAAACTAAAATGAAACAAATGTAATACCACATAGTTTATCAATAGTGACTCCTAGGCACAAGTTTTTTTTTTTGTAAGCAATAAAGGCTAGTGTTGTTGCCAGAACATCAACAACCTTTTTTTTTCTCTTTTTCTGAAGCAACACGTCAGCAACCTGATCAATTTTTGGAGAATCTACTTATAAAATTAGATCCATCATCCTTATCATATTATTTTTTTCAAAAAAGAAAAGAGTCAAAACGCTCTCAAGAATTACATAAACAAGTTTCTTACCACAATATTTTGTGGTAGAGACCAAGACGCATTCTCATTGAAGTAATTAGAATGAAAGAAGGTTAAAAGACTTCCTAAGTCTTCTCTTTTCCAGACGTATTGAATATTAAAAAGATTACAATAAGCTATCGTGTTGGTTGCCCATAATGTGGACCATCTATTTGTTAATATAAAACCAGAGATTTTGAAGTTAATAACTTTCTGATTATTGTTTTTAGAGTCAGAACTAATTGTATATCGATACTCCCTTGCTTTAGTATACATTTCTTTCCTCAACATCAAACTAGGTTTCGTGTAACTTTGAAAGGTAATGTCATGGTCACTCCACTCTATTGCCTACCGGAAAGTTGCTTCTGCCCCTGTTATTTCTGGTTATTCCCCTGTGTTGCAGTTTCTGGTAGTTCTTACGGCTTTTATAAAATACCCTTCAAAAATAATTAAATTAATTCCACTTCCAGAAGTAAATTATAGGGGTCAACATAGTTAGAGCAATATTAATTTTATGACACATCGAGGTTTTTGTTATACTATTATTTGTTCTAACTATCTCTAGGTAATCATCATAGATAAGATTATAAAATAAAATTGTATTATATAATAGTTACGCTTATTAGCATGTCTTATACTATTAATGTATTTATCAATTGAGTTTGATGTGATAGCAATATTATGTTTCTCTTTTTTGAATACCCAATTGCACTTTGCTTTCTATATATGCCAGGTAATAATACTACAAAATTCAGACCATTCCAAGGCATACCCCTGTTTGTCAGAATTTGTACACCAAAACTTAAGCCATTCATGAAAATCACTAGTATTTGCTAACATAGAGGGGGCTTCTTTCCAGATAAAGGTCGTTATAGAGGTAGAGATGCTCATCTTCCATATTTGGTTCCAATCTCTATCATCAGTGCCTATAAAGTTTATTTTATTGTAAAGGGAGTTTACAATGAATCTACCTTTTGATTTGAGAGGCCAACATGCTGTTTCATTCTCTCTTTGAGAAGGAATGTTAATATGAAAAATATAGTCTACTGTAGATTGCTCAAAGCAATCTTGCACTTTGTTCAAGTCCCACGTGTTATCTACAGTGATGAGTTGATTTATCTTTGTTAGACCTTGATCTCCAGTAGCAGGCCTGATAATTAGTGGTTCAATTTTTGGTATCCGATAATTATCCAATGTGTTTATGTTAGTACCAAATACTATTCTCCAGATACAATAATTTTTAGTTTGTTCAATACCAGTGAGTATTCCCTTCCAAACCCAGGCGTGCCTTTGTTTAGATTTGATATCTATGTGTAAGATATCAGTTTTTGGATAGTATTTTGCTTTGAAGCACATTGAGAATTTGAATTTTCTTTTAACCTCTCCCTATTTTTGCCAACATTGTAACATTAAAATTTTCAATGTTTAGAATGTCAAGCCCTCCTTTACATAACAGTTTACAATTTGGTTTCCAAGCTTTAAGATAAAATCTTTTTATTTTTCTTTCTTTTTCTTCATTTTTACCACCTTCATTATTTCTCACCATTAGTCTCTTTGAAGTTTTGTTAGAAGAATAACATTTTTTCTTTCGGTTTTCAAACAATTCATTTGATAAACGCAGAGAGAAGAGGTAATATTTTTAATCATTATCGATTTTCCAACTGTGATTTTTTTTGTCCCAACCTATAAGTCTACTGTTTATTTTATTCACATAAGGTTCAACTTTTTTTTATCTTAGACCTATTGATGAAGAGAGAAGACCCTAAATAGCTATCGTCCAAAAAAAATTCATTACATTTTTTGTATTTGAACTGGTATTAGGATTAAAGTAGACTAGATTTATTCAAATTAATTGATTGACCAGAAGCATTGCCAAAATCAGAAAACATTTTAACCAAGTTATTATGGTTATCACAAGTGGCTCGCGAATAGAGTATTTTCACATAGTTTTATTCTTTTAATTAGTCCCATAAATTCTGCTTTTAAAACTGCTCAAGATAAAACTTGGGTACAAAAGAGAAAGGTAACGGGAGAGTGTATCCCCTGCCTTGAGCCTCCAGTGTTCAACTACATTTCTTAAACTGCAATCGGAGGCAGACACCTCTGTATAAGTATTGGTCAACGGATTTTCTTAAACTTCATTAGCTGGAGGCATGAATGTGCTATACATACATATTCGGGTATCAAACATAACTAAGCAATCTATCTTCATTTCCAAATTCATTGGGAAGACTAAAACCAGTAAGCTACCTCCTCGGTTTACAACGACCACTGCATTTTTGTGAAATATGTATAACAAAATCGAAAGCATCTTCGACATTAGTTTTGAAGAGTAGACATTTATTACTTCCCAGCACACATGTTTTTTCTTTTTCCTTTCCGATTTGAAAAAGATTACGCTCCTCATTTAAGCTGAATTCATAATTTGAACTTCAGACTTTAGTGTGATCGTAATTGAGCGCTCATCGTAATTTGGTCCCCTAAAAATAAAATAATTAGTTAACTTAACAGATCGTGTTGCCCGATTATCAATGTGCTATATATACAATCCTTATTTCCAATCTTTGACCTTTATATATAAGAGCCAGATTTGATTTTCATGTATCATTTGGGATGACTTAAACATCAGATTCACATACAGATACAGTATATTTTTAACGATAAAAGATCCTTGATGTGTGTCTCAAGAAGGAATGTGATTGGCTATTTGGCTTACCGGGAGATATTCCCTAAATTAATACAGAAAGAATGGGACCCATTAACCCATTCTCCATCCAAATGATATAGTCGTTAAAAATCTGCTTTTGATTTTCCTCACGGGATATTTCACCCGATTCTACGGGGGTGACCAGTATTTCTGGATGAGCACTTTACCGGTTTACCCTTATGTTCAGACTCCAGACTTTGTATATATATATGTAATCCCAGGGAGGGCAACTTCAGCTAAGCTATCTCAAGATTCTCATCATAAGCTCATAATAGATATACTATCAATGGAGAGGTTTCTTTTTTCTCCCGTTAGCCTAGCAGCTGGAGCTGCTGTTCTTCTCCTCTTCTTCCTTATCAACCGAATCTGTCAATCTAAATCAACAAATGTTAGGCGTTTACCTCCGGGGCCACGAGGTTGGCCAATAATTGGCAATATCCTCGACATCGGTCCACATCCACACAAAAACTTAGTTCTCCTACAGCGCAAGTATGGACCTTTGATCTGGCTAAGACTAGGGTTAGTAAACACTGTTGTTATAGCTTCAGCTCAATCCGCCATGGAGATGTTTAAAAACCATGATCAACATTTTTGCAACCGCCACCGAAATGCGACCATGATAAGAGACGACGGGTCCCACAACGGCACCATCGGACTTAGCGACTACGGTCCGCAGTGGAAGATGATGAGACGATTGTATGCAACTGAAATGTTTACCAAGAAACGCTTGGATGACACTACGCATCTACGTAGGAAATGTTTGGATCAGTTGATACAGTGGGTATCTGATGAAGCAAAACATAACCCTGGGAAGAGCATTGAAGTCGCACGATTCATTTATGCTGCTATTTTCAACATGATTGGTGATCTCGCCTTTTCCAAAGACGATCTCGCACATCCAGAATTTAATGTCACCAATGTTTTTTTTAACACAACTGCTGATATCATTGAACTTATGGCATTACCTAATGTCTCAGATTTTTTCCCTATTTTACGTCCGTTCGACCTACAAGGTTTAAAAAAGAGGACCGAAGATAAAGAAAAAATTGTTAGGAAAATCATCGGGACCTTTGTAGAGGAACGTCGCCGAAGGGGAGTGAACCCAAATCACTTTCATGAAAAAGATTTACTTGAGGTGTTGCTGGATTTTGAAGGCAACTCGAAAGATGAACCCTTAAAAATACCCAAGGAATTTCTCGAAATATTTCTGCTGGTGAGATATATCTAAACTCCATACTTCAGCTTTTATTTTGATTTTGTTAATTTCGTGTGAAATACTACATCCGCTTTTAGAAAACAGATACAACATTTTTTCATTTTAGCATGAAAATAGGTCGAATTGGAAAAGTGATTCCATCTCCTTTTGGAAACGAGAGATATATTCCTTTCTAGTTTTTTTCTTACAACAAATCAAAGTATGTATGTAGTGTACATGCATGGGTTTGTTATATTCCATACTAAATATATAACTTCAAAATCCATGTAATCCTATTTGAATCAGACACCCTACATTTAGATCAGCAAAATATATTTAGAGATAAAAGATTAATTAATGAATTACAAGGAGAGAAAGGAACAAACACTAAATCCTTATACGGGAAAATGAGTCATTTGTCCAAATATTTTTAAAACATGTTCAAATGGACTAGTAAAAATTAGTATGGGTGAAATGGACAACAAAAAAATAGCAAGGATGATACTGGATTCATCCTGACTTAAACTTAAAAAATAGCAAGGATGAAACTGGATGCATCCTGATGTAAAGAAAAAGTATTTGAAAATGGGTATGATGAAACTGTTTACATCATGACTATTTTTATATTTTTGTCCATATAAAAAGTATCAAAATCTAAATGTACTTTTCACCCATGAATTATTGATTTGGTCTTTTTAACCAATTTTGTGAACCTTATATTAGGGCCATAGTGTGTAGCCACAATCCAGAGCCTTACTACTCACACTCTAGCTTCCCTTCTGCACACAAGATCCTCACAGTGAATTCCCTCCAGAATTTTAGAAGGAATAGCCCAGCTTTGTATTAAGTTGTTTTTTTCCACCTCTCTCAGCGAGTCGGCATCAACTAGACCGAAAGACTTGTAAAACGTTGCTAAACTGTCCGGGCCGAACGAATTTAGAAAACAGTTTAAAGATTCTCTTGCTAACATGCGAATCTTAAACTGATTCTTCTTTCCTAATTTAGATTTTACATTAAAGGCAATACTTTGAATCCCGTTTCCTAATCTTTATCTGATACTTCCTCGGTCTCCTATATATATAGGCGGAAAAGTGAAATTCTCTTGGAATAAGAAAATTATTAGTTTTCATAAATTTTCCTTATTGTACCTGATTTACCCTCACTAATTCCAATATATTTTGTCTAGGAAATATGAAAAATATTAATTTATTAAAAGTTTTTATCCACTAAAGTATTTAAAAAATATAATTGGTCTTGGGAATTACCAATGACATTAACTAAATTTGTGAATATCATATTTTTTTAATAAGGGTATACAAGGAAGAAATCACATTGGAAATACATGTCCGCCTGTATATAGGGACTACATTTTTTCACTTTTCCGCCTATATAACAGGGACGGAAGGAGAACATATGATGGTTGACTTCATTTTTTTATTCTTTTTTGTTTATCAGATCTTGGCTAATTTTCTTCTCTTTACTTATTTAATGGTATATACGTTCTCCAAGAAAGTCTTAAACACTGGTAATATCTGATTTTTTTTAAAACATTTTGAAAATTGTAAACCATCTTTTCGCAGTATAGAGCAAGGTTTCAAAAAGCAAGGTTTCAAAAACCATGAACCAAATCACAACCAATAGATTTGGTTGTTATAAGGAATGAGCAGCGTATATAAAACGTCTTTTTTTAGAATAAAAAAATGCATCGTGACCCTTTTTCTTAACTTTTTTTTTTTGTTTAAATAACGACAATTATAGAGAAGTAACCAAAAAATATTGGATAGAAACTCATCCGAAATGGTTAAAACAATTGTGATTAAGTGAAATAGTCATACTATATGTTTTCGGTCATTTAAACTTAAAGAATTTAGTTAAAATTTTATTTTTAGAATTTCGAAAATCTTTTGTGCAAGAAAATATTTGTATCCCTTAGAAAAAGCCTTCAATACATGGAGTAACTGTTATTTCAATAGGGATCCTTAAAAACGCACGTTAAAACGTTTTTTGGAAGGAATAATCCTTAAAGTTTATATGGGGTCCTCAAACAAATAACAGTGAAGTTTAATAGGAGAAAAAAAATGTATGAAACAAACTTACCTAAAAGTTCTTAAAACTAAAAATAGTAAAACAACGTAGTTATCGATAGTTGGACCAACCATAATCTGAAAACTCTCAGAAAAGTCTATAAAATAGTCATGGTGGCGGATGTCTTAAATTGTTTGTGAGGCTTAATGTTATCATTGGTCAAGATTTAAGATTCAAGACTTGACACATTAGCTTTAATCCACGACCAAGTTCTACCATGATTCAAAGTTAAATCAAGATAGCGCCAAATGGTTTGGCACAAAAAGCAAAATTTATAATGCCAAACCATTTGGCGCCGCAGAGTTGATTCCACGTTGCATTTAAGTAATTGCTTGAACGCAATACTTCTCACACTTGAATTTTGACCAACAATAACACTAAGCCTTAAGGATCTAGAACCCTTGACCACGCAAGATTATGTTTTAAAAGTATTTTTTTCTAATTTAATCTATGCCTGACTTTTCTTACCGACTTCATATTATACGATTTTTTTATTGTGTTTAATACAAACAAAAGGATCCTAATCCAGTAGACTGTATCGTATGGCTGTAGGAGCTATTTGTAACGGGTCCGGATGCAACAAACATAACAGTCGAATGGGCATTGTCAGAGCTTGTTCGTAAACCAGAAGTCATGAATAAGTTGAAATATGAGATCGCTCAAGTTGTAGGCCATGAAAGAAGGATAAAAGAATCTGACATGGAAAACTTGCCATATCTCCATGCCATAATCCAAGAGACACTAAGGTTCCACCCTCCCGCAGCCTTACTAATACCTCGCAGTGTAATAAATGACATTGAGGTAATGGGATATTCGATACTGAAGGGAACTCAGGTATGGGTCAATACTTAGGGATTTGGAAGGGATCCTACTGCTTGGGAGGATCCTTTATCCTTCAAGCCAGAGCGATTCCTAAACTCTAACATTGAATACCGCGGACAAAATTTCGAGTATATACCTTTTGGGGCTGGTCGGCGAATTTGTCCAGGGCACTCTTTAGGTCATAAAATGCTTCACCTTGTGTTAGGGACACTTGTTCAGTCTTTCGAATGGTCACTGGAGAAAGGTATTATTCCAGAGACCCTCAACATGGATGAAAAGATTAGGCTTACATTGCGGAGGGCTAACCCTCTGAAACTTATACCCATGCGATGCAAGTTGATATGATGTCGATCTGAACACTAGCTGATCAAATTGCACTACAGTTACTAACATGTTATTGTATAACATAATGCTTCTTGTTTATCATGTTCCTTTAATTCTAGTATTTGTGTTCCTATTAATATGTCTGTTGCATATAATAAGTCATTTCTTTTAGAAAATACATACCTAATATTTTTGTGGTAATTATATTAGAGTGGAAAATATGGAGTTTACTTCCATTTGTTGTTTGGTGGAGTGTGTGGAAAGAAAGGAATGATAGATTTCAGGTCTGTTGAGAAGGTTATTATTGCATTCAAGCGTTTGTTGTTTAACTGGCTATAAATTCTGATATTTTCAAAGATAACTTTATCTACCTTGATTTGTAATTGGAATGCTGTTACACACTCATCCATGTAACTTGATTAGTTTGTTATTAGTGTTCTTGTGACAATAAGCCATCTTTTTATAAAATTTGCCCTTTTCTTGTCAATTTTTGTTTTATTATTATTATTATTATTATTATTTTATTTTATTTTTGAAGTGATGTGGTTGCATTATTTTTAATATTATGTTATGCGTCCGTTTAATACTTATTTACTTTGGAGTGCATGTTACTAATGATTGCAGTCGGCCTAGTTGTTGGATCGCATAACTAAATGGCCGAGACACTTATGGTTTCAAGTGTTTCTATAAATAATGTTAAATCTATTGAATTAAAACATGCAAGTAACAAGATTGCTACAAGTTACATGTGGGTTATTAAGTTCTTTGGGGCCTAACAGATGTCATATGAACGAAGGTCAGTTTTTGCTTGGTCCTAGCAACCGACACGGTAAAAGAATTTAGTAACCCATGTGTTTGTACCCAAAATAACTTTTAGGCACTAAACACGATGATTTGATGATGTTGGTGTAAAATTAGGGCTAGATTACGTACACAAGATAAATATAGGAGATAAGAATTTACGTGGTTCGGCGACTGTTGCCTACATCCACGGAGGAATCCCATAGAGAGAGATTTTATTGATGTTACAATTGTATTATACGATTAACTAACCTAGAATTCCTTGTCTTCTTAGAGTTTAGGATACATGTATTTATATAATTATGTAACCCTAATTCTGATATAAACATGATACGCAAGCAACTTGGGCAACAAGATTTCTGGAAACTTCTGGAATCTTCCTTCGCGGGCATGATTTGCGGGAAAATAGACGGTAAAAACATCGCCCCCACTTAACCTCCTACTTGTTGGGGGTTAAGAAGTTTGTTTTTACTTCTACGTCGACCGTTGATGACGTAACTCGCCCCCAAGCGTGAGTAGACATATTACAAAGATGCCCCCAACTGTGATAACCTGCAATGAAATTTTCTCACGTGATGGGCGAGACTTTTTTCCACGTGGTGGACTTGAGATGCTCAAGAGCTAGTCGAGTCTTGAGAAAATAATGTAGTGTGCGTGCTTGCGGCTGTGACAAGGCTTTTCGCTCGCAACGTAACAAGGATGTAGTGCTCTCTACTCGGGAAGGCTGGTTGTTGCTTGTGTTGAGTATGAGTCTTTGGAACAATATCGTGCATTGGGCTCGTGGTCGAGACAAGACTTTATGCTTGACAAGGTGCAAGTATTTCATACTCACGTGCAAGGAGAGATTATATGCTTGTGATAAAAGCAAGACTTAAGTGAGGCTTTTGGTGCTTGCGAAGTGATGGAAGGATAAATATTGAAGGGTCTAAGCAATCTTCATCTCGAACTCGTTCCTGTCGCTATCCACAAACCTCGAACTCGATCATGTTGCTGCCCCAAATGCATAAAAAAGTTTCTCTAACATATGAATTCTTTCTTTAATTCTGTAGGGAATTGAAATACGATTCTAACGATCCAAAAATCACACAATTCGAACTTAAAACGAAGAAGTTATTGACGAAACAAGATTTGAATGAAACACGCGTGTTGTTTCATACGTGACAGTGCTGATTGGATCAAAAGGATGACGCGGAACTACTTACTGGGACGACGTCGCTGACGTGTCAATAGCAGGCGAAACGGTTGTCAAAAGGTTGCTGACGTGGCATATATGCTGATTGGATAACCACTACTAACGTGGCAGTCGTCATCGCTGATATGGCGCTGCTGAGTGGGCGACTGTTGCTGATGTGGATGAACCGCTGACGATGTGACAACCGTTGATTGGCTATGGTCGCTAAGTTGGCAGCTGATGCGTCCTGATATGTGGCAACTGGTTCGACACGAACGGTCTGGACCGAGTTGGACCAGATATGGATCGGTTGAATCTTAACTGAACCAATAGCTAGACCCGAGGCTGGAAAGATCCCATGGATGAGATTCTCTGAATTTGACGGTGAAGATTTGCTTGTTCTGGAGCTGTACGTGAGGTTAGATGAAGATTAGGTTTTCGCAACGCTTTCTGCAACATCTTTTTGAAACGGTTTCTTCAACTGTTCGGAGCTGTTTCTTCAATTGTCGCAACGGTTTCTTCAACCCTAACCTTTTTTGTTTGCATGGAATCTCGTGTACGATTTCTGCTCCACTTTTCTCTTCGGAAAACACGATTATTTTACACGAATCCTCCTGGTCGGCGCCAATGTTTGTACCCAAAATTACTTATAGGCACTAAACACGATGATTTGATGATGTTGGTGTAAAATTAAGGCTAGAAAACGTATAAAAGATAAATATACGAGACAAGAATTTACGTGGTTTGGTGAGTGTTGCCTACATCCACGGAGGAAACCCATAGGGAGATTTTATTGATGTGATGATTATAAGTATTATACGGTTAACTAACCTAGAATTCCATATCTTCTTAGGGTTTATGATACATGTATTTATATAATTATGTAACCCTAATTCTAATATGAACTTGATATACAAGCAACCTGGACAACAAGATTTCTGGAAATTTCCGGAATCTTCACTCGCGGGCTTGATTTGCGGGCCTCCGGTCTATAAAATAGACGGTACAAACACCCCGTTAGGGGTGAGCATTTGGCCCGTAATCCGCGGATTTAACCGAGACCAACCGTTCATTTTTGGATGCATGCCCGGACCGTTCGTTAATGGGTTGGATGCAGATGGAATTTTTGAAATCCATCGGATAACGGATCGGACCCGGATGCAATCTTGAGAATCCATTGGACATCCATATCTGTTAAATTAATGGCATTTATATAGTTCTAGAAAATACTATGGATCATTTAGGAATTTTTAAGATGTTTGCTTAGGGTGTTGTACATGACATTTTTATGCTTGTATACGTATATAGGATATGTAAGTTTTATAAGGAGTCATTTATGTTAGCTTTATTTTCTTTACTATAAGTTTTAACTAAAACAAATCCATTGGATTACTCGCAACCAATCCGTCCATTCGTGTATCCGTTGAATGCAAATCCGTTAGATATGAATTGGATGCGAATACCAAATTTGAAATCCGTAGTGCAATGGATTGGATGCGGATGAGACGAAAACCGGCCCATGCTCACCCCTGCACCCCGTAACAAACCTGGGTAAGTAAGTTGGTAAAAAACTAGAGCGATAACAAATACCATTGTTTTGGATATGCTTACCCAGGTTTATTAGTCTAAAGCAATGTCTACAAAAGTTGACTTTGATAATCGATTTATGCTTTTTGCCGAGGGAGTGTCCCAGGGACCCTCTTTTAAGTTGTTGATTGCTGGATTCCGTTAAGTTTATGTCTTGTCTTCGTATGCATAAATCATAATCATGTACTTACAGCATGCTTACTTGAGCAAATGCTCGTAAAACTCTTTCCTTTTGTCATTATTAGTAGGGATACCGAAAGCTAACTAACGGCCGGGAAAAGGAAACGTGAAAATCACCACCAACCTGAAAAAGCACAAAAAAGTGCAACTAAAAAAGAAAACATAATCAAACAAGTAAATATAAAGCAAGGAAGAAATGAAAAAACTAAAGGAAAAAGGAATAGGAATACACCAACACACTCAAACTAAATATCTCTTTCTCTCAATTCTTCTCACATCTTCTTCTTCCATTAACAAACATAGATATCAATACAAGAAAATAAAGAAAACTAGCTTCAATACCAAGTTTTTGTTTCGTCGCTTAGATCCAGAGCTATGAAGCTTATTGATTAGGACCTATACTTTCGTATATAAGAGGTAAGTTTGTGCTTCTTAGAAATCTTTCTTTATTTTTCCTCTGTATTCAATAGTTGATTCTATTGATCTGTATATCTTCCTTCTTTTCTTGGATATAATCTTTCATAAATTTGCGATGCATTTCTAGTTTTCTACTTAGTGTGACAGATCAGGAAAATGAAACCCCTTAATAGTGTGGCATTTTACCATTTTTTTTTTATCAAATAAACATAATTTTGTCGGTACGAAATTGATAATTATGGCTTCTAACAATGAATTAGGGGGTTTGAACTCTGTATTTAAGATCAACCCTTTTATTACTAGTACTTGTAGTAATTATCAAGTGCGCGCATATGATTTTCTCTAAAGAAAAGAATAGAAAGAAATGATACAGAGAGAGCTACTTAGTAACTGTATGCATCCAAGGAAAGCACTCCAGAGACATCAAAAAAAAGAAGAGGAAACACCAATTACTCTAGTGATCATGGTGTCGGATAGGCACTAAGTAAGAAAATGTACATGGGGTCTGACAAAGATGCATGGAGTGGGATAAACCGCATTATGTGCGTTTTCAGCTCTAGCTCCGTGGTCCAAATATTTCCACTGAGTAAATCAAACTCAATTAAGCTGAGCAAAGTCATATATATGTTCCCAGTTTACTAGCATATTTAAGTATCTAAGTTCATTCCAGTCTTGCCAATTGAATCTTAATTCCCATTTTAATTGCTCATCTAATTGAAGGGTCTAGCTCCGAATCATTTTATACATATATATTCATGTAATTCTACCACATCCTTTTCTTAAATTGGTCATGTTGTTGTATTTTCTTTGGCAGATCGGTGATGCTCATGAATGAAATGTAATTTTGTTGGTTTCTTGTTTCTCCCTGGCCTATTTATGACTGTTCTGAGGTACTAAAGGGAAAAGAGAAGAAATATGGTTTGTTGTACCGAAAGATGCATCAAGTTTACAGAGGATTCATGGTTTAATCAATTCTGTATTGGGGCCAATCCATGGATGGCTCGATACATTTACGGTTTTATATTTCTTATCATCAACCTATTGGCTTGGGGCGTTCGGGACTATGGCCACGGTGCACTAACAGAGATGGAAAGTAAGCAATTCATTCATTATTTTTTTTCTTTTTTGGGGGGATATTTTTTCATATGTTATCAGCAAACTTATTACATATAGGCTATAGCAGATTGTAAGCGGCAACAGAGTTTGACAGCATGCATTTTAAATTTCTTTCGCATTGGAGTTCATTATTTGCATGTTTTGTAGGATTCAAAGGATGCAAAGGAGGTAAATATTGTTTGGGAACTGAAGGAGTGCTACGGGTGAGCCTCGGTTGCTTCGTATCCTTTTTGACTACCCTGATATATCACTGTTGCTGCAGTTACAAATTTTGGGATGCATTTGTTTGGTCCGGCTTACCCTTATGTAGATATCTAGTGCCTGAATTTATGGAATCAATGTCCATAACAAAAAACACAAGATTGCTTTTGCTTGTCTCAACTCAAATGCGCTAGATATTCTATTTCATTATGTTTCTAACAACTGCTGGAACATCAAAGTTACATGTTCGAAGAGATTCATGGCACTCTGGATGGTGGTCTGCTAAAATCTTCCTTTGCATTGGTTTGCTTGTTCTCCCTTTCTTTCTCCCAAGTACCCTCATTCAACTCTATGGTTAGTTCCAGACCCCTATTTTTTTTTTCATTTTCCTTCAGTTAGCTGTTTTCTTCATTTTTGAGGATTTTAACTCTATGTACCTTTGGTATTGCAGGGGATATAGCACATTTCGGTGCAGGGTACGTACTGATTCTTACTTAGTTCATAATGTAGCTTCTTCATCTGTTATTGTTGAGTTTCTAATTCGTTTTCTTTCTAATTCATTTTCAGGGTGTTTCTTTTGATTCAGCTGATAAGTGTAATCAGTTTCATTACATGGTTGAATGATTGTTGTCAATCAGACAAGTATGCAAAGAAATGGTAAGATCCTTCTTCTTGAACAATTTTGGCAAAAAGCACCAAAAATTTGTACTCTTATACCTGGAGCTAATCGATTTGAAGATTTGCACTGCAGCCGAATCCAAGTAGCGTTGGTTTCATTTACCTCATATATTTCTTGCCTGTGCGGGATCATTTTGATGTATATATGGTATGCACCTCAGCCGGACTGTTTTATCAACATCTTCTTCATCACCTGGACATTGGTTCTTCTCCAACTCATGACCTGTGTTTCTGTCCACCCAAAAGTAAGTACAGTTAGCCGTCATGTTTGTCATTGAAACAGTTGAAAATGGATGGATAGAAAATTAAAGGGGTGAAACATAATAATGTTGCTCTTCTTGATAGGCTCCTACTTCTTGCAAGTAGGTGCCAGTTACAGGGAGCTGCGCAATTATGGTGCACTGGTGCTTGCATTACCCTTGTTAGTTCCATGGATGTTGACAATTGATATTCTTTTCTTTTGAACAGATTAATGGTGGATTCTTGACTCCAGGATTGATGGGTCTTTATGTGGTATTCATCTGTTGGTGCGCCATCAGAAGGTAAAATCTTGCACTAGTAGTCTGGATATTTATAAGATGGTGAAAAGGGGCTTAACTACTCAGATCCCTCCAATTATTTCCAAGGCTCACTGCAAACTACGGTTAAAATCTGGGTTGATTCCTCCAACTCCAATAAAGGCAGCTTCCACGTTCGTATTACTCAAACATTCTTATCCTTTTGTTTGCAGCGAACCAGCAACAGATAGGTGCAACAGAAAGGCAGAAGTTGCAGCAAAGGCAGACTGGCTATCCATCATTGTAATGTTTTAGTCTGCTATTTAAAAATAAAACGGATGACCTTTTGCTACTTCTAAGTTTTCCTTCTCAGTTATTATTGAAAACAAATTTGGATGTGTTTATTTCACACCGGAAGCTGTTTAACGTTCTTACGGCGCTTTCATAAGCTTTTACTTAATTGCACGCTGTATAAGATTATTTTGTTCATGTTAATCGATTCCTAATGAGGACCCTTTTCGCAGAGCTTCGTTATTGCGGTAATTGCAATGGTTATAGCAACATTCTCAACCGGGATAGATTCCAAATCATTTCAGGTATGTCCCTCATTCAATAGTTTCGGCACACTAATAAAACTCCTTTTTACTGCAAACACATGACAACAACTTCTGCAGTTCAGGAAGGATGAGAAACAAGATGAAAATGATGTTCCATATGGATATGGGTTTTTCCATTTCGTGTTTTCTGTTGGAGCTATGTACTTCTCCATGCTATTGATTGGCTGGAATTCTCATCACACCATGCAAAAGTAAGTTTATATTTAGGTAGAATCAAAACTATAGTCAGTGACTGAAAACTAAACATATGTTTTCTTTCTAGCTGTATTATGCACACTAGCGAAAGGATTGTTTTCTGATTTCGCATTTTATGTTTAATCCCAAGCAGAAAATGTACTCATCTTAGCAAGAAATGCCGGGGAATCATATGCACAACCTGTGATAAACATTCATCTGAGCGAACATTTTATTTTTCCTTGCAGGTGGACGATAGATGTAGGTTGGACGAGTGCTTGGGTCAGGATCGTGAATGAATGGCTCGCAGCTTGTGTTTACAGTAAGTCAAAATCACTCCATGTAACTGCTTGTTCTTCTTTCTTAGAAACAGAATAATCCTATATGAAAAATTACAACAAATTAGACAATATGCACTCATCAGCTGCCGTCACATCATGTTGTTTTGCAGTTTGGATGTTGGTTGCTCCTCTTGTTTGGAAGCAGAGGCAGACAGGTGATAATTCTATATGAAAAAAAGAACTCCAAAAGGACCAAAACCACAATTTATTATTCATAATCCTCACGAAACAACAGAAAGAATCAGTTGATAAGCTATATATCTGAGCAATCCAGCATCCTGGGTTTCTCTGTAAACTTACACGGGTGAAAAAGGCACCCCATAATGTATAGTTGGAGTTTCCGGCCGAGAACAGCAGGTAAACAAGCTAGAGAGCAATGACATATATTCAGATCTAAAGGTTCTTCAGAACATTTATGAGACGAGGTCGTTTCTTGTTTTTCACATACAGTTACGAAGTCGGAAGAAGTATATCATATAATTCTTTCTTCTAATCTTTGCAATAATAACCTCAAGACGGAATGTAACAGTTTAGTTTTGAGAAGGGCAGCGAGTCAGTTCACAAGACTGGCACGGTACGTTATATTCACAAATGAAAGGACCAAACTCTATGAAATCATACTGGCTCATCGTATGGTACTAACAAACTTACTGTGTAAAAGAATTTGTGAGAAGAATGTAAGAATGAATTCATCTGAAAAAACAGCATATGCAGCCTTGTTGCTTCCGAGGCCCTTCAAACCACCTATCCCAGGTTGGATCTATGGGGCTTTTTGTTCTGTCACATAAAGAACCTTTTATTAGTAAGATAGAGAATGTACACATATCATATTAAGCATGAAATGCAATAAAGGGCGAAAGATTCATACACTGGGAGTAGCGCATCAGGTCTAGTTCCTATGTTACGAAGCAGTCTGGTTCATATCAAACACACGATATAATATTAAAATCACAAATGCAGTAAAACAGATATAACCATTGTCGAACACACTAAATTGAATTATGACACTTACTCTGGTAAAACGTCGGAAACTTTATTTGTTCTTTCGAGTTCTTCAAGCTCTTTCTGAAATTACATTTCAAATTCACAAAAAGAAAAGTTACCACATAGAGTGATCCTTTATCCTAGGCATAGCATACCTAAAGTCTGCAAACACGCATTTAACACGAAATGATGACATTATTCTAACTTGGTTTCTTAGCTTCTACTAGACTCAAATGCAACGGACTCTGATTCAGTGACGGATGCAATGCTCAAAGGTAAAACAAAAGAAAAGATGCAGGACAAAAACTTTAGTCTCCTTTAATTCAAATGAACTAGTAAGCGCTAAGACATGTTCAACACTCAGAAGCCAACAACCAGCCATATAATTAAGCAAATGCCTCTTTCACAGACTTGATTTCAAAACTCCTCGCACCCTAATCCTATTGCCAATTAAGCGTCGCAAAGGCTCAGTTTAACCAATTCATACTTGTGACCTAAAATGAGGGTTCTCTGCCCGAAATAGGACATCAAATTCTCTCAGCCTCACATAAAGAGAACCCCATTCTTGATTCTTCTCCCCAAAATTTCAACTATGGACCCCAAAAATCTAAATTATAACCCTAACATTTTTTAGAAAAGAAAATAGACAGGGAATTAGGGAAGAACTCACTGACCTCTAGGAATCTAGTTTCTTGCTCAAGGCGTTTCAATTCAGCAACCACTCGATGTTTTCCTCTGGCATCAGATGAGATGATCACTGAAGTTGATGAAGCAGGTTCAGTCTCTGTTGCCATTTTCAGTATCTAAAAATTCCAATCTTTGAAAACAAAGATTCAAACAGATCTTATAACAACTTTAACAAAAAAACCATCATGAATCTTTGCACTAGAAGGTAATCAAGAAAAAATATGGATGTTTAATTTTGAGAGAAAAAAAAGGGAAGAAAAATAAAATGAAATTATCTTCTGTTTTGGATTTATGTAACAACAAATGGGTTGTTTATGTTCTGTCAGAAAGCTGTCTTTCCTTCCTTATAATTCCATTTTTAATTTAATACTTCCCCAAATTCTTCTTCCAACAGTTGTTGAGACTTTCTTTTCACACTACGAGGAATATTTGCATGTACAAGTACGCCACTAAAAGCGATGTGGCAAGGGGAACATGGTGCCATGAACTCACTCTTGAATAAGTCCATTTTAGTGCTGCTTATGGTTGACTTTTCTTTTGGGCTATTTTGACTGCGGGCCTCATCCACAAAGTCAGTTTCACTGTGCCCCCAGACCAGGAATCGTGATTTTTAGCCCCTCAAACCATGTCAAGATGGTGAAGTGTCAAAAACAAAAAAATTAGTCCCAAATAGTCGAAATTGCTTCTCGATTCTATTTGGTTGGGAGCTTGGAGCGAGGAGCAAAGAGTTTGGACTTGAAAATCGTCAAAACTCGGTCTAATACTGAAAACTCATTTATATACTACTACTCATGGGTCATACTTATACCTTATTAAAATTAAAAATTTAAAACTATAGGGTAATTAAGTGTATAACATTGTTATATTGAACCTATGTTTTAATCATGAATTTTTAGAGGTTCACCAAGTAGTTGGTGAGCAATATTCTTACATTGGCGTCAACCTTACTGGTAGCGTATTTGATCGTGGGAAAGGAGTTGAACATATGGAGAGGTATTCTTGCTTTGATGGTGATTATGAATGTTACTTTGATACAATTAATTCTTGTTTGATGTTTCTTAAGTCAATTTTACGGGAAAGTTACAACGGGAATTTGGTTCTTGAGCTGTTACAAAGACTTTTGCACCCATTTGAATTTCAGTTTCTGAATTCGTTGGGTCTTAGAAGTGTGGATGTTGCTGAATTTTCAGAGGGGAATAGATTTTTGTTTCTCTTATTGGTTAGAGTGATGAGCATTAAGAAGGCACATAAATGGTCTATTGAAGTGCTTGGTAGGAAGGGAGCAAAAATTTTATTCTTACAGCTACCATGTGAGTTGTTTGAAGTGATTGCAGTTCATTTTTTGTGCTTACATTTTGTCGTCAAGAGTAAGGGGAGTTCACATACAAGCAGATGAGTTATCTTGCCAACTGATTCGAGTCTTGAATTCAGACCTGGAGAGGATTCAGCTAGTGCTCTTGCATCTCCATGGTGTCAAGTGATATGTTAACATGGTTCTATGGTCGGAAGCTGCAATTCCATTATGTCTTATATCAAGGAAGCAGCTGTAACTATTGTCAGGAAAGTGTGTGTTTTGGTTATGCTCGTGAAAATCCCAATTAAAATTGAAGTGATGAAGTTGTTCGTAAGGGCTTTGCAAACCTGGACCCACCTTTGATCATTATCACTCAGCTCATGGTACCCAAGAAGAGGTTTCCAGTCGTGCCTTGGCTGAAATATGCAAGGGAGAGAAATGATGGGCAGTCGACAGATGGGCTTGGTATTGGAACTTTATGGGCCTCACAAGGATTTTTACTGGCGCTAAGAGTATTGGGCTTCTGTATAGGAGTGTGCGACAACAACTATAAGAATCAGGAAATCGTCCCATTAGTAGTTATTTAGGAACTATAATTTTGGGCATACCAAAATCTTCCAAGGCATACTGAATGAAGACAAAAAAGGTTGTGAAATAGCAAAATCAGATAACCCTTTAACCCAAATTTTTTTAATGGCAAATCCGCCCTTTACGTATTAGTGTTAATAATTTTGATTAGTGATTAAATATTTTGTTTAGTGATTAAAATAATTTTCAGAATTATAAGAGTTGTTTAGATGAAAAATTTGAGGAAAAAAAATCAAAGTTTTGGTTTGGTTAAGAAGGAGAGAAATAGAAGGAGAAAGTGAGAAAATTCTAATTCTTGATTCAATGGAGGATGATGAGGGTCATCATTCATCTAAAAAACCTAGGAAAATACATATCAACTACAACAATGATCCAGAAATGGCTGATTTCTTAGATTATGAGAATGATTTTACACCCACTCAAACTCAAGCTCAAACTCAAACACAAACTCAAGATGATGATTTTTATGAGCCAAATCCTGATGAAGAAGACATTGATGAGGAACCCAATGCTTCTAATACACAGGTACACTTATATCCTATACTTAATCTCACTTCTATAGCTCTCAATTATCAAACGTTAGGTTTTTTGAATCATGGTTCGGCGAAACATGTTGAGGTTCGGCTCACATCTATGAGCCGAATCTACCAATTGATGAACGGTTCGGCTTACTGAATCTGTTTACTGCATGCGCCGAACCTATAATTTCCAATTCCAACCCTTTTTCTAGACACTAGTTCGTCTTATATGAAAGTTTCATAGTAAGCCGAACAACATCCTGAATAGCCCGGAATAGAATCATTACTAATTCGGCTTACATATAAAATCGTATGTGCCGAACACAATTTTTTAATTTCTGGGTTGAAATATTGTTACTGGTTCAACACATATGGAGAATATCGTATCAGCCGAAACCTCTTATGTCCAAGGTTCGTCACATAATATGATTATCGTCTGAGCCGAACATGAATTTGTTAATTTTTGGGTTAAAATATTGTTCGTGGTTCGGCACATATTGAGGATATCGTATAAGCCGAAACCTGTAAATGTTTATAGTTCGACACATAATGTGATTATCGAATGCGCCGAACCTTGTTATTATATTCCCTTTCTAGTGTTTAACCTTGTGATATTCTTTGTAGATCGTGCTTGGACCCATGGAAAATCAACCTGATCCAGTAGACATAATTCACGAGGATACCAAGGATCACTAAAACATGAAATTGAGGAACATCAACCTGATCGTGCTTGAGGAACACCAATACTGGGTTACACCAATAATGATTTTTAAGGCTCGGCTTATAACTCAAATTATATAAAAAGCCGAACCTGAAGGACAAATGATTCGGCGCGTAACTAACATTAGAGGATAAGCCGAACTCTATAAATTCGACGCATAACTGTTAAGATATTCATTAAAACATGAAATTGAAGGTGTCCATAACCCAATCCCAGCACCATTAAAAACAAAGTTCAGCACCTAAAAGCAAAGGTGTTTGCAACACCATAAAAGTGTACTTAAAACTTAAGAAAAAGTGTACCATAAAAGGGGATTTAACCACGACCCCTCTTCTTAGTTTCACGACCACCTCTTCTTCCACCTTGGTCTTCATCTTCCGACGCATCATTACCGGGTTGGACGGTAGCACCACCTTGGCTTGTACCTTCACCAACTTGTCGAGACCTCTTAGTGGTAGGCCTTTGTTCGGGTTCCTCGGGTCCTTGTCCTTTGTTGATGATTGCATCCCACTTGTTGATGAGGTATTTTTGATCATCAACTTCTTCATCTTCAGCTATTCCTTCTTCTTGTCTTTCAATTCTTACTTGTTCAACTTCTTCTTCTAAAATTCCTCCTCTACCTCCCTCTCCCAATTTTTTCTTACCTCCTCCTCTAGGATCGGGAGTTTTAGAAGTAGAAGGTGTTACCTCCATCTTCTTCCTCTTTATAGATGCATTGGTCCTGACACAAGTATGAAAGTTATAAGACTAATTCGAACAACAAAGAGATTTGGAAAGCCAAAAACTTGTAAGAAAATAAGAAGGCTCGGCTTACCCGAAATAACACATATGAGCGGAATCATGTCTTGAAATTTTTATTAGCTTACACAGAGAGTGGATCGGTTCATACCACAAAACAATTATAAGCCGATCCTATATATTCGGATCACAACCAATACCGTCGAATAAGCCGAGTCTATGATTATGAACTCAAACATGTATTCGGCGCAACATGATATCATATAAATAAGCCGATCCTATACACTTGTAAAATTTATGAAATTTTAACAATGATATTCGGTGCAACCCTAATACTATCGAATAAGCCGAATCTAGACTTATGAATTGAAACCTTTATTCGGCGCAAAACTAATACAACCATACAAGACGATCCTAAGCACATGCAAAAATTCTGAAATTCAAACAACAATTATTCGGCACAAAACTAATACTACCATACAAGCCGATCCTACGCACATGCAAAATTTCTGAAATTCACAAAACGTATTCGGCACAAAACTAACACCATCGAATAAGCCGATCCTAAATATAAGTCTTTGTGTCACTCAGTTCGGCTCAAAACGGATTTCAGATATACGCCGAGCCGTTCATATGCATTTTCAGGGTTCAGTTTCAAGAACAGCTCGGCGCACATCTAAGATTTGTTTTGCGCTGAACCATACCCTGTAACCGCCGCAGAAACATGATTTTGACGAATTAAATCGACCAAACCAATCTAAAACATCAAATACGAGATGGGTTTGTAGAACTAACCTTCTTATTCTCATTTCCGGAGTTGGTTCTTCTTCAATCTCTTCTTCCGGTTGATTTTGTGGTTGATTTTGAGTTTGTTCTTCAATCTTTAAATCTTCTTCTTCTTCTTCTTCAATGGGTTGTTGAGTCGATCGATTTGAACGAGATACTGGCTTACGACGACCCATTATATAGATGAGTTTAATCGTCGACTAAATTTTCACGAATCGACGATTAAATTTCCGCGATGAAAGAAAAAGAAAGGGAAGGGTGAATGAGTTCGGCTGTGGAGAGGAAGAAGAAGAAGGTGAATGAAACTGATTTTAGGTGTAGTTGATTATAGGTTTTGTATTAGGGTTAGGGATAGATTAGTAGTAATTTAAAGGATTTAAGGGCATATAGGTAATTGAACCACCCCATAGGGTACCCCTTATAAGGTCACCCAAGTTAGGACTAGTGCTTTGTATGCCTATGAAGATTTTGGTATGCCCAAAATCAGGGTTCTTATTTAGGGGCAGTCCAATTCTTACTATGTTCGACGGATGCTGCTGCAATGCCCAGATGAACCTACACATGCCCAGCAACAAAACAATCTTCCTATTTTATTTTCCATCCATGAGGACAAGGATGTTTTCAACGAGTGTGGAATGTCGTAGTGTAGAATGTAGGGGCTACCAGGATGTGTGCCATTAGTAGTTATTTAGGAGTGCCCTTATAGTATTAGCGACTATCTTTAGTTATGTGTAATGGTTGGTTTAGATTAGCTACCTGGAATGTTTCTAGTCGTTGGATTAACTTGAGTTATCTAGTCTTATAAAACTCGAGTCAGTCTGTATTTGCAAGCTAATCGATTATCAATTATCAAATAAGAACCTCGTTTTTTAATGGATGTGTTCTCTGAACTCAGATTTGGCCTGAATCTATTGATTTAGAAGGTGTTTATCACCATTTGTCCCTCATTTCTATCTATTGGTAATCACAACAATTGGTATCCGAGCAATTGGTATCACAACAATTTCTATCAAAGCAATTTCTATCTACTGGTAATCTCTGAACTCAGATTTGGCTTGTTAACTTGTTGTGTAATCACAACAATTGGTATCAGCCGTTCAATCTACCCAAAAATTTCTTCAATTCTTTTTTTATCATGGATTCAACGGATAAAAAATGGGTTGAAGTGAATGGAAAACTAGTACCTCTGCTTAAGTTGGAAAGGATAGCAGCAGAAATTAATTTGGGGTACCAATCAATCATTAAAGTTGTCTTGAGATTTATCCTTCACTTTTATCCCATTTTATCCTTCCTGATTGTTAATTTGTTGTGTTATCACAATAATTGGCATCAGAACCGTTCTATCATTTCAAAAATTGTTCGATTTTTTTTTTCTATCGTGGATTTAATAGATGAAAAATGGGTTGAAATGAATGGAAAACTAGTCCTCTAATGAAATTGGAAAGGTTAGCAGAGATATTAGATATTTGCTCTAAGTGGCATCGGTATTATTTGACGAACAAGGATGTCGTAGATCGAGCTCGCAGACTACAGAGGTGGTTAAAAATGCTAACCAAGGCATTCGAGAGGGTGACATCACTCATGATTATTAGGAATACTGCTTCATCATATCCATCTCCTTGCGGACTGAGAATCGATTCTACAGTTGTTGATGAATTTTCAGAATCCGAATTGATTCCTTCTTATTTCTTTGAAGAAGTTCCAACCATGGTTAATTCAATTCCTTCTGCTGTCGACGAAGAAGAAGGTTCTCTCAATTTAGGGTTACATTCCTCAATTTTCCTTCATGGGAAGAAGGATTCGTCTATTGGTGAGGGTTCTCCGTCTAAGAAAGTGAAGAAAAATGATGTTATTAAGGTCACCAGATCCAGTGAGTTCAATATTTGGGGAGTGTATCGGTTCGCAAGCAGCGGCATGAATGTATTTAGTGTGCAAAATTGCCCCAAATTTTTTGCAGCAAAACAGGCAGGTGTTGAATGTTTAAGCGATTTTTTTTTTCTCAACAACAAAAATTTAGGTATGCCTGGTTTTCACTTCCAACTTGATGCTTCTTGCTTTTTGTTCGATCGAGGTAAATTTGCTGGTATATTGATTTTTCGATTACTTCTTAGTTTTGGGTATAAATCAGATTTTTCATCTGTGCAATCATTTCAATTTTTGTGTGTTGATGATTCCAAATTTTATGATGAGAGGAAGCTGTTTGTTCATATAGCTGAGAGAAATGGAATTTTGATTCTCATATGGACTAGGGTACATGAACCTGAAATGGTGCAGGAATTCTTGGGTACACTGCCTGATAGTGTTTTGTGGATCTGGAATGATGGTGGTTTTTGTTTCTATCCTTGTTTTTTTTTACACTTGTTCTGTATTTGATCGTGGCAAGCGAATTGAGCTTATTCGGGGAACTACTCATTCTGTAGATAATTCGGAATTGTGTGTTGGTAGTTCTTCTTCATTGGTACTCAATGTATGCTACAATTCATGGGATATAGACAATATTGCTTTACTGTTTGAGTTAACGCCGGACGGTTCAAGTTGTGTGAGACAATGTGGCATCCTGGTAAACCTCCCTGGTCTAGGTTAATACTTCCAATGACAAGGGTTAATGCAGCTGGTACTGCAAAGGCATTATTTACTCAACTACATCATAGTAGTAGGTGGCTAGCTGGGATTTCGATTCTTCATTTTTTGTCAGTGGGTGTTGGTCTTGAGCTACTCTGTAACGAAGCCTATATGCAAGCAACTGTATTATCTACTCATGTGATTCGAGTTTCAAGTTCAGTTGGTGATTGTGTTGGATTTCATAACTATGCCCAAAGAAAGATTCTCACAGTTACTAGCAGGGTTGTTCCTCCTTCTTTACAGGCTCTTCAACATAAACTTTTATTCTGTCATGCATTGCAGAGTCCCTTATCTCAAGCAAAAGAAACTTATCGTCTAAATATGCTGTTGTGGGTTGAGTACTTGAGCGGGAAATTCAAGTTATTTTCAACTGCTTTTTGGAGTGGGAGAAGTATTGATGTGACAGTTCATTTATCAATTCATACCAGTGCTACATCTCCATTTTACATTTCAAGTATCAGGTTCCTTTTGCTCTCTTTTTTGCTTCTACATGAAGTCTATGAAAGTCTTTTAATTCTTGAGGAAATTGTGCTGCAATATTTACGTTTCAAATTGATTTACTTGCACACTTCATACTGGGCTTCATATCTTACTTCGGAGTGTAACCAATCGATGGGGGTGTGTAAATTCTATTCCACTCAATATCCTCATTGGTATTCCAACTATCTACAGGGATTTGCTTGTCCTGGTCTACCTCATGCTTCACAAGTGTTCCATGGTACATGGTTACATGCTTCCCAATCTCTTTCATCACTTATTTTATCAATTCACACTAGCGCTATTGTTTCTTTTTACCTGTCAAGAATTAGATTCTTCTTGCACCTTTACTTGCTTCGAATTGCAGCCAGTGTCAATTTATCCTTTCACAAGACAACTTTAATGATTGATTGGTACCCCAAACTAATATATTTCTGCAAAATTGGTTCCACTAGCTATTTCCTTATCTGCTGCAATTATGGATGGGGTTTAGTACATCAAGCTAGAGAAGATGATACATGTACCAGAAATTTTGAACGAAATTTGAGAACTCAGGGCATACTCTTTCTGATTCAAGTTCTAAATGTATTATTGAGGATTGACTTCTTAAGGTGGAAATACAAGTTGTTCTCAAATGGTTGGTGGAGTACTATGTTCTGTGAAAAAGCTAGGATTCGTCATCAAATTGCTACAAAATTTGTTGCTAAGCTCATTTATGTACTGCTGGAGAGGCTTAATCAGTTTAAAGCTACTAATGGATCTGCACCTATATCATATTTCCAGCAACTTTCTGCACCCACGTTTCTTATACTGCCCCCTCGTGTCATGAAGCTGTACTGTATAATGCAGTATTTGAGCACCTAAAGGTTAAATTGGGGCCTTCGACCAAGTTTTTCTACTTCTAGTAGTTTCTGGCTGAAGAACTGTGTGATAAATTGGTTGGGAGTTTAGTGTGGAGATTGAATGGTGGTTTTGTTGATATTCTATGGATTGCTCATGCTTTCTCTACTGCTAACAGGGTCTCCGTGGGTGAATTGTTGACGGTTAAAGTTTGTGTACAATTTTTATACACTATCACTACACACTCCAGCTGTGTCTAAGTTAGTGATCTCCTTGATGTGGGAAATTCATATCCTCCCCACAAGCTTTGGGTGTGTAAAAAATGTTAAGGGGATAGATCTGGACTTCATTTCAGTTGTGATGATTGGATTTACCACTCAGATACTAGAGAAGTTGGAGGATCAAAATGTAAATATCAACAAACTCACACAACTCGCAACAAATAGTCATGGTCAGACTGGAACTGTTCAAGAAAGGGACGCAGAATTTTTTCTTACTGAAATGGATACTTTCAACTTTCTCTTAGTATTCACACAGATGGTGAGGGTCTCCGTTGAAGTTTTGTGCAACTGGTTGATTTCAAGGGAGGCATTGTGCCAATGTTTGAACCTTTTACCTTGCAAATGCAGTCACTTATACTCGTCCACACTCGAGCAGTTTTACTTAGTTATCATCCTTGAATTAACACCGTAATACCTTCAGTACTCCCGAAGCTTGTTGAGAACAGATTGGTCCTAATAAAAGATGTTGCTATTCGATTAAGGGCCTCATCTTCACAGAACAGATTGCTCTTAAAATTCCAGTTTATGTCAAGAAACATCACTGAGATAAAACTCGTACCCATCCAGCTAGAACCTCTTGTTGGTGAGTACTTCTGAATACAGCTGAAGCTGTGTTAGTCGAGCAAATAGTGGTTTTCGTCATGTCTTTCCATTTGAGAGAATTCTCTAGCTTGATTCCACTACACTTCAGATGTATCAAAGGCAGCCCAATATGAATGTTAACAAACAGATTAGGGGTCGTAGCATTCTTGCGGAACACTTTGCGATCAGGTCAAGTTGCAATAGCCAAGTGCCAACTTCGTAATCTCATGAGAATGGATTCAAGTTGATGATGGATCTTATCCTTGCGGAACACAGTGCTTTTATAAGTCCAGTTTTCGCCAATGCTCAAGACTGAGAAATGTATTTCCGCGTTAATACTTCTCCCACTCCATAACCCCGTTGAAAACAACTTGAATTTCCATCTTAAGTACTCTACTCTCACCAATTGGCATCAGAGCCGTTCAATCCACCCAAAAATCTCCCACTTCAAAGGTTTTATCTTGTCTTGTTCTGTCAGTATATAGCTTCATTCTTTCCTGGGCCTTATGAAGGGATTCTTTGAGTATATCAAGAAGAGAAGCCCTGTCTCTCAAGTATGTCTCAACTGCAGCAACTGAAGTGGTAGTAGCAGAAGGAAAAGAAAGATGAGGAGGTACATGCCCATATAGTGCCTGAAAAAGGAGAAGTCTTGAGGCTTGTGTGGTAGCTGGTATTATACCACCATTCTGCTAAGGCTAAGAAGTCAGTCCACTTCCCTGGTTTATGCCCAATAATGCACCTCTTTTCAACACAAGCATTGACCCTTTCAGTTTGGCCATCTGTTTGGGGATGATATGTTGTGTTGAGGTTGATGTTAGTATCCAATGCCTTAAATAAATCCTGCCAGAAATTGCTGGTTAAGATTCTATCTCTGTTAGACACAATTGAATAGGGTAATCCATGTAACTTAGCCACTTGGTTCAGAAATGCATGAGCTACAGATGCAGCAGTATAGGGATGTTGGAGAGCTAAGAAGTGAGCATATTTTGTCAGTCTGTCTACTACCACCAAGATGAGACTTTTCTTGCTGCTTATAGGCAAGCCTTCTACAAAATCCATGGTAATATGTTGCCAAGCATGTTTCAGGTATAGGCAGAGGTTGTAGCAATCCAGCAGAGTTGGTGTTATCAGCTTTGTTTCTCTGACATATGTCACACTGGGATACAAGAGAAATGATGTCTTTATGTATACCTGGCCAATGAAAATGACTTCTTTCTCTCACTGATGTAGCTTGAATGCCAGAATGACCTCCAATGGCAGAAGTATGTAAGGACTGTAAGAGTTTGTCTCTAATCTGAGCACCAGTACCAATGTAAAGCTTATTTTTGTATCTCAGAACACCATCAATAAGTGAGTAATTTGGTAGAGAATCAGGACTGAATATGAGCTGAGAAATAAGTTGATTGGTCTTGGCATCATCAACATAACTCTCTTGAACTTCTTGTACCCAAGTTGGTGTAGATATGGCCATGGAGTGGCAAGTAACAGAATCTGAGGGTCTTCTAGAAAGTGCATCAGCAACCACATTGTCACAACCTTTTTTGTACTGAATTTCATAATCAAAGATCCAAGCCAATATCTGTGCTAGAGAGTGCAGCCAAGAGAAGAATAATTTTCATTAGATTTCAGATAGGATTCAACGTATCCTTATTACAACTTAAATGCCCAATAATTGGGTCTTAACCTAATGAATGGATCACACACACGTGTCCAATATCAGACGGCTAGAATAAGCTAAGACAAAATGTTAAGTACATCCAAGTTATTACTGAGGGCAGGCTAAAGAGGTAGCCTTCACTAGACATACTGTGACAATACCTACCCCTGAAAAACATCCTTGTCCTCAAGGATGAACTTAGGATAATGTGTGCGAATATTAGAGATGTTCTTCCAAGTTGCATTCTCAGGGAAGGAATTAGTCCATTGGATCAATACCTGTCTGACATGTTGCTTGCCATGCAGAATGTGCGTTGTATCCAAAACCTTTTCAAGGAATATAATCGCCTGGCCTTCATGGTCCACTACTGGTAGAGAAGGAGAAGGAGTGTGCTTCTGACCAATGTGTTTCTTGAGTTGAGAGACATGAAGTACATGATGAATGTGAGAGTGTGAAGGTAGATCCAACCTGTAAGCCACTTTTCCAATTTACTGAATAACTTGATAAGGACCATAAAATTTGGAAGAGAGCTTAAAAAATTTCCTCAAGGAAAGAGATGACTTCCTGTAAGGTTGAAGTTTAAGGTAGACAAAATCTCCCACTTCAAAGGTTCTATCTTGTCTTGCTCTGTCAGCATATAGCTTCATTCTTTCCTGGGCCTTATGAAGGGATTCTTTGAATATATCAAGAAGAGAAGCCCCGTCTATCAAGTATGTCTCAACTGCAGCAACTGAAGTGGTAGTAGCAGAAGTAAAAGCAAAATGAGAAGGTACATACCCATATAGTGCCTGAAAAAGAGAAGTCTTGAGGCTTGTGTGGTAGCTAGTATTATACCACCATTCTTCTAAGGCTTGTATGGTAGCTAGTATTGTCACAGTATGTCTAGTAAAGGCTACCTCTTTATCCCGCCTTCAATAATAACTTGGATGTACTTAACATTTTGTCTTAGCTTATTCTATCCGTCTGATATTGGACACGCGTGTGTGACCCATTCATTAGGTTAAGACCCAATTATTAGGCATTTAAGATGTAATAAGGATTCGTTGAATCCCATATGAAATCTAATGAAAACTATTCTTCTCTTGGCTGCGCTCTCTAGCACAGATATTGGCTTGGATCTTTGATTCAAGAGGTGTTTAACACCATTTATCCTTCATTTCCACTCCTCCGTGTTTTGATTTGTTGTGTAATCACAACAATTGGCATCAAAGCCGTTTCATCCACCCAATTTTTTTTTTCAAATGACGCTCAAAGATATTGAAACTAAAACCACATCTAATGAAGCTGATATCAATAAACTTCAATCGGATTTCAAAACCTTTTCCGCTGATCTTACTCAACAAATTGATACCGTGAAAGCTAGTTTCAGAGAAACCTTACAAGAGAATAACCGCAGTCTTATTCAGTTGCTCAATAAACCTGCAAATCAAAATCGACATGAAGACTCAGGTGGTTCTAATCAGCATGATACCGACTACACAAATTTTTCTCATCATCATTCTAACTTCGCTAATCATCATCATCGAATTTCCAAGCTCGACTTTCCAAGATTTGATGGAGATAATCCACGGGGTTGGATTCAGAAAAGTGAGCGATATTTTCAACTCAATGATATTGAGGAACATAGGAAGGTCGACATAGCTTCCATCTATTTGGAAGGTAAGGCCGAGAAATGGTTTCTTAATTTTCAAGTTAATCGCAATAGAATTACATGGCAAGATTTATCTCTGCATCTCTGTGCTAGATTTGAAAATCCTGTAGAGAAGAATTTTATTGATAACTTCAATAAATTGGTTCAAACTTCATCTGTGGATGATTACTATGAAGAGTTTGAGTCCCTCAAAGCATTGATGCTGCGTATGAACCTTTCCTTAAGTGAGTCTTATTTTATTACGAGTTTTCTAAGTGGCTTGAAAGATGATATTGGGAAATCTGTGTCCATGTTTCACCCACAAACGTTAGCTGATGCTTTATCCTTGGCTAGATTACAAGAACAAAAACTTCAGTTAGCCAATACAACACAAAAACCATTTCCCAGATCATTCAATACTTACTCTAACACTCCCAGATCCTACTCTCCTAGTCCTTTACCTCTTAAACAGATTGTAACTTCCCCTAAATCCAGTCCTTCCACCCCAAAATCTTTTTTACACCTATACCAAAGTCTGCCATCACACCCTCTAGCATTAAAAGGATATCTCAAGAGGAAATGGATAAGAGAAGAGCTCAAGGACTCTGTTATAACTGTGATGTTGTATACAAACCTGGACATTTCTGTAAGGGTAAACAAAAACTTTACATGTTACACATGGAATCTACTGACTCACAAGACACCGAGGAAGAGGAAGAAATTTTTCTTGAGGCTCCTGAATCTCCAGTACCATCTGATGTTGAAGTATCTCTTCATGCTCTCACTGGGTCAGCCATTGGTGATACAATCAGAATTCCTGGCCTCATCAACAAGAAAGCTGTTTCTATACTTATTGACACAGGAAGCACCACTAGCTTCATTGACAGTGACCTGGTTTCTTCACTCAAATGCTTTATCACACCAACTTCTCCTATGTTATTCACTGTTGCAAACGGAGAGGAAACACCAAGTTCTGGTATCTGTCCTAAGCTACATTGGAGCATGCAAGGGCACCAGTTTATGGAAAACTTGAGAGTTATGCCACTTGGAGGGTGTGACATAGTAGTTGGAGCAGATTTGTTAAGGAAATTAGGTGATATAACCTTCAATTTTGCAAAACTCAGCATTTCATTTCAATATAAAAACAAACATGTTACATTGCAGGGCACTACTCCAATACATTCCTTTCTGATGATGAGTGGAGAGGCAGTCAAAAAGTTTTTTCTCAAACGCTCACATGGAATAGTAGCTCAGTTATTCTCCATCAATACCACCTCACCACCACCTAAAACTCCAGATACCTTACTACCAGTTTTGCAGGAATTCAATGATATATTTCAGGAACCTTCCACCCTTCCACCTAAGAGAAGTCTGGACCATACAATTCCCTTACAACCTAACTCATCACCTATAAACCAGAGAGCTTATAAGTGCCCTTATGTGCAGAAAGGAGTTGTTAAACAATTGTTAAAGAAATGCTTCAAAATGGGATAATTCAGCCTAATCACAGCCCATTTTCCTCTCACATTCTTCTTGTGAGAAAGAAAGATAATTCATGGAGGTTCTGTGTGGATTATAGGAAGCTCAACAACATCACTATTAAAGATAAGTTTCCTATACCTATTGTGGATGAATTACTAGATGAACTACATGGTGCCATCATTTTTTCAAAGATAGACCTGAGGGCTGGATATCACCAAATCAGAATTCATGATCTTGACATCCACAAGACAGCTTTTAGAACTCATCAAGGCCATTATGAGTTTAAGGTAATGCCATTTGGCCTCACCAATGCCCCTGCCACATTTCAGGCTCTCATGAATGATATTTTTCAACCATTCTTAAGAAAGTTTGTATTGGTCTTCTTTGATGACATACTTATTTACAGTAAAAGCATGAGTGACCATGTGGAACACATCACACTGGTTTTTAATCTGCTTAGACAACATCAACTCTTTGCTAACATGTCAAAATGTTTCTTTGGAAAACCTTCCTTGGAGTATCTTGGTCACATAGTCTCAGCAGAGGCTGTTTGTGTTGATCCAAATAAAATTGCATGTATGCAATCTTGGCCACTACCAAAGAATATAAAGGAGCTGAGGGGTTTTCTGGGTCTCACAGGTTACTACAGAAAGTTTGTGCAGCATTATGGTGTTATCAGCAAGCCACTCACTGCTCTTCTCAAAAAAAATTCTTTCCAATGGAGTCTAGCTGCTACAATTGCATTTGAGACCCTCAAGAAGGAAATGAGCACTACACTTGTGTTGGCTTTACCTGATTTTTCTAAGCCATTTGTGGTGGAAAGTGATGCTATTGACATGTGCATTGCAGCTGTCCTCTTGCAAGAGAAGAAGCCTATTGCTTACTTCAGCAAGCCACTAGGCCCTAGAGCTGCATCACTCTCTACTTATGAGAAGGAATTTCTGGCTATTGTTACTGCAGTCCAAAGATGAAAACATTATCTCCAAGATACTAAATTCATTATCAAAACTGACCATCAAAGTCTGAATTACTTATTGGAACAGAAGGTTACCACTGCGTTGCAACAAAAATGGATCATCAAATTGCTTGGCTTTGATTATGAAATTCAGTACAAAAAAGGATGTGACAATGTGGTTACTGATGCACTTTCTAGAAGACCCTCAGATTCTTCTACTTGCCACTCCATGGCCATATATACACCAACTTGGGTACAAGAAGTTCAATAGAGTTATGTTGATGATGCCAAGACCAATCAAGACGTTCGATCCATCCAACGAATAGAAGCACTCCAGGTGGGCTAATCTAAACCAACCAATATACATAACTAAAGACAGTCGCTAATACTATAAGGGCACTCCTAAATAACTACTAATGGCACACATCCTGGTAGCCCCTACATTCTACACTACGACATTCCACCCTCGTTGAAAACATCCTTGTCCTCAAGGATGGAAAATAAAATAGGAAGATTGTTTTGTTGCTTGGCATGTGTAGGTTCATCCGGGCATTGCAGCAGCATCCGTCGAACATAGTAAGAATTGTGACCTTTCACTAACTTCAAAAATGGTTATTGAATTGAAAATGCTGATTCAATGAGCATAGGCAATCCTTCTCCATAACCAGTTGAGACATGCAGGAATCTGAATCCGCGTGTTTTCGTTTGTAAAATGAACCTGCAACAATCGAATAGATAAAACTTCACTGTCAGCAATTGACCACTTCTGAAGTTGTGAACATAGCAATTTGGATGATGCATTTGTAGATAGTATGGAGCTGACAACTTTTTCTTTCTCTTGTATTAGTATGCCATGTGGTGCGGAAACATTCAGTTTGCCCCCAAAGGTGTTGTACATACCCAAAAATATACCCATCCGAAGTAAACCAGTCTCCCAATACAACTCCTCAGAAGTTGCGGCCATACCCCTGAGTCCAACTCTCCACAAACTAATGGAAAGATAATTTGAATTTCCACTTCAAATAATCTGTTCATATCCACACATATATAAGTTGAATCTCCCTAGGAAAGATTTGAGCTTCCATTCTTATGCATAATTCCCCGGGGTGAACATGTGCTTTATCATTATTACCACCAGCTTGAGAGATGTGTAACAGTAGGAAAAAAAATCTAGCAAGCATGGGCCTTGGTGTGGAATCACTGAACAGTGCAATCTCTCCATGAATTTCCACGAATAACTCCTTGAGCTGGGAAGACGATTGTTCTAAGCGAGATGCAGGAATTGTGGTAAAAAGAACAACTGATGACCAAAAACCATCAGTAGACTCCAGATTGGTATGCGTGTACATTGTTCTTTGCAACAAAAACAAGATAGAGAGAGCTCCATAAAACACAAATGAAGGTAAGAGATAGTGCAAAAATAGACCCTTGCTGAAGAACTGGGAACAACTTCTAAAGAATGATGGGAGCATCATAAGTGGTTGGTAAGAGAATCTGAATTTCCATCTCAAGTACTGTACCCTTACCAACTTGTGGAGAATCCAAATTACCACTAGAAAGGCCTGAATTCCAAGTACTCTTTGAACACTTGAGTGTCCAACTGTCAATTTAACTCTCCTGTGTAGCAGAAACTTCCTAAATACTGCAGATGTAAGCAATCAAGGGCGTTGAAAAAGACTGATTTGCCGAAAATAGCACCGACTGTTAACAATTGTGGTAGCTGATTGTCCAACAACTGATTGAATAATGTCAGAAGAGTCTTGTGAAATGTTATGTGGACCCAGTTGAAGTAAGAAAATATCAGCATCACCACGAATTCGTCTCCAGACTACACTGCCAACTAATTTATGGAGAAAGATCATTTCAAACTGCTCAAGCGTTTTCAGCAATACAGAAATGAGATTAGCGACACCATTTGCAACAATCAGATTACGAATCCCATCTGCACAACATATATTACACCACAATCCAGATGAAACTAATTTGAATTTCCATCTTAGGTATCCAATTATGTAGGCTTCTCTCGCTTGATACACCAAACCCAACCAGCAACTGTAAAAAGGAATTGAATATTGACGGGAACCAAATTTGGAGAAACCAATCAGTTGGGTGCAACAATAAGTAGGTGGTTGAAAAAATTCAGCAGGTGGTAAACATACAAGGTCTGAAGTTAAGGTTGCAGTTATAGTCCCCTCTCGATTTGAAGAACTCTTGTAGGCTTCAAAAATAAGCAGTAAAAATTGCAAGATGAGCTCGATTCGAGAGAGATAAGAATCATCTTGTTTAACTTCCTGTATAAGGGTTTGTGGCACAAATTTATGTTCATTTTCACCACCACCAGCCTTCAATGACTCGTCATAGTGAAATGCTGAAATATTAGGTACATCAGAAAAAATAAAGTTCCATAGATACCAGTAACACCCATGAGGATATTTAGCGAAATCTCGGGTAAATAAATCAAATTGTTATGAAAAATTTTCTGCACAACTTCCTCAAGAAGTAAAAAACTACCATGGACTGCATTTAGAAGCAGAAGAGAGAGCAACCAGAACCTGATTCTTGAAAAATAAAATTGAGATGTAGCAATGTCAAGAACTAAGAAATGAACTGCTACACTAATACTTCTCCCACTCCAAAAATTAGTGGAAAACTTGAATTTCCAGCTCAAGTATTCTACCCAATGCAGTACATTCAGACGTTGAGTTTCTTTTTCTTGAAATACGGGACTCCGCAAGCTATGACAGTACAAAAGTTTTTGTTGAAGAGCATTGGTAGATAATACAGTTGTTTACAGTAAACTCCACATACTGCTGTGATGTAGTTGAGTAAATATTTCCCTTGCAGTACCAGCTGCATTAACCCATGTCAATGGAAGTATCAACCTAGACCACAGAGGCTTACGATACAACAACATTTTCCCGTACCACTTGCAATCTTCCAGAATGCACTCAAAGGAGAAATCTCCATTGTTAGTAGCCCATAATTTGGAATACTCATCGAGCATCAATGAACGAGAATTAGATAGACTAAAAGAGAATTTATAATCATTCACTGAATGAGTAGACCCGTGAGTAGGCTCAATTCATTTTTTACAATCAAATACGGAACAAAGGTACACAAAATAAGGATAGTAATAAACATCACCATCGTTCCAGATCCACAAAACACTAGCAGGAAGTTTACCCAAGAAATCATGTACCATTTCAGGTTCATATAGCCTAATCCATAGGAGTTTCAAAATTCTGTGTCTCTTAGCTATATGAACAAACAACTTCCTCGCATCATAAACGTCAGCATCATTAACACATAAAATATGAATTGATCGCATAGATGAAAAATATGTGTTATACCCAAAGCTAAGAAGTAATGGAAGAATCAATCTACCAACACGTTTACCTCGATCGAATAACAAACGAGAATAATCAAGTTTGAAGCAAAAACAACCCATACCTATAATTTTGTTGTGGAGAAAGAAAAATTCGTCACAAATGCCCTGGTGTGCTGAAAAAAATTGACGCAATTTCTCACACGGAATTCAGTCACGCTGATGTTAATGAACTGATTCACTTCCCCGATTCTGAATGGATTTGGCCTAATGACTTCAACAACATCAGTATTCACCACTTTCTCATATTGTAAACTCTCACCAGCAGAAAAATCATTCTTCTCATAAAACAAAAATGATGCAATTAACCATAATTTGAGAGAATCTTCTTCTTCATTGACAGCGGAAGGAATTGAATTAACGACAGTTGAAACTTCTTCAAAGAAATAAGAAGGAATCAACTCCGATTCTGAAAATTCATCAACAACTGTAAAATCGACTTTGACTCTGCAAGGAGATGGATGAGATGGAGCAGTATGGCTAATAATCATGAGTGAGGTCACCCTCTCTAATGCCTTGGTTATCAATTTTAACCACCTCTGTAGTCTGTGATCTCGATCTACGGCGTCCTTGTTCGTCAAATAATATCGATGCCACTTAGAGCAAACATCTAATTTCTCTGCTGCTATCCTTTCCAACTTCAGCAGAGGTACTAGTTTTACATTCATTTCAACCCATTTTTCAACTGTTGAATCCATGATAAAAAAAATTTGAAGAAATTTTAGGGTGGATTGAACGGCTCTGATGCCAATTGTTATATTACTACAACAGTTAGACAAACAGATGGATAGAATTGGTGATAAACACCACCTAAATCAATAGATTCAAGCCAAATATGAGTTCAGAGAACACATCCATTAAAGAACAAGGTTCTTATTTGATAATTGATAATCGATTAGCTTGCAAATACAGACTGACTCGAGTTTTATAAGACTAGGTAACTCAAGTTAATCCAACGACTAGAAACACTCCAGGTGGGCTAATCTAAACCAACCATTACACATAACTAAAGACAGTCGCTAATACTATAAGGGCACTCCTAAATAACTACTGATGGCACACATCCTAGTAGCCCCTACATTCTACGCTACGACATTGCACTATACTATCATTTGACAGACAACTGGTTGGTGCTTAGCTAGAAAAGAGTAAATACTACCAGGAATGTTTACGGCTAGAGAAGCTTAGCCGTGATAGAAAGAAAGAAAAGGAGAGGGGAATCCAGGAGAAGTTACGTATTGAAAGTACCAGACGTATATGAATACCAAAAGTTTACAGGGAAACTTACGGACATAATTTCTTGGCTGTAACGAGAGAAGAAAAATAAAGGCTGTCAGTTTCACAGAACTGACAATCCATAAAGCAGCTGAAATTTATGTGGGATGGACTCTTCTGGATTTGGACGCAGGCCCACGGGACTGTAGAGAGAATTATTTGCACGGCCGGACTTTGGCAGTTAACCGATTTTGGAGTTCGGTGAGCTTTTGGCAACAAATTTTGCACGGAATTCGGCGTACAGACACTTCTATAATTTGGAATCCTGTATAAGAAACACTTCTTAACCTAGGAGGATATCATATATATCTCTACATCTTATAATACACTCTTATTCTTCATTAATATTTTAGGGTTTACCCTTTTAGGGGAAAACCGGGAAACAGTGTAAACATGAGAGGCTAAACTTAATTGATTAAGGATGAATTGTTCTAGCGTGAACCTTTATTATTATACAAGTTTGTTCGGAGTTTTAATCATCTTATCGTTTGTTTTTACTACATCTAATGTTTATGAGTGTTTTTAGATTAATTTGGGATGCATACTAGATTAGTCTATTGATTGTTCTATTGCTAGTATTGGGTTAGGAGATAAGTAATCGTCGAATAAATTCATACACAAGTAGAAATCGTTAGACCTTGTAGAGGGATTCTGTAGACCAATTGCGAGTGCAGACAAGATCAGCAAGTGAACCTTGAGCTAAGAGTTTAACTACTGGTATCAACCTAATTCACAAAGCCTAAAGCATTCGATTGGATTACACCTTGAGTGAGCTACTACTGGGTGGTTCTTTGAATAAAATATGATATTAGAGAGCTTCCGTATCCGTGGTATAAAGATTTTTGCGGAGAACATTGAGCTAGCTGATGTTCTACGGTTGGTGATGAATGGTTCTAAAAAAGATAGATAAGTATACTAATCCAGTTCGCTTGTAATGGCGAAAGATTCTTTGATCATTTTTTTTATTTGTTATTCTTTTTATTTTACTTTAAACCAATTCCCTTTTGTTTTATCTTATTTTTCTATCTAAATAACATGTTAATTACACGGATCACTGTGGGAATGATCCTTACTACCTCTATATTATTTATTTAATTAGTGAGAAATATCTTGATTAATTTGTTGTGGTTACGACACGCATCGGTCATCCATTGAAAGGAAATCCACACAGCAACAGAAAGTGTTTCTAATCTAAACAGTGTGAAAAATCACACAACAAGAAGTGTTTCTAAGCTTAACCGTGGAAAGAGATACAACGGCAGACGGAAATCTTCCAGCAAAAAGACCAATCCACTAGCAGACAAATCAGTTTCCTTAAACCACAAATGAGGCTAAAGACGATATGCGAGCATATAGGTCTTTCCGAGAAGACACCGGTGATGATCTAGAAATACGAACAAGAAGAACCCACAAATCAAACAAATGAGAGGGCATACAATCATGCTCAAGAAAACATGAATAAACGTTTCTCCGCCATGGAGGACGAGGAGGAAAACTTCTATCAGGCATAAGAAACTCTTATGAGAAAGAAAGGGAAAGCTAAAAACGCCGAACTTTGCAGAAGGGAAGAAGAGAATAAAACTCAATTCTCCACCCAAAGAAGACTTTTATAGGAATAAAAGTCATAGGGAAGCTAACCAGTACTTATCCAAAATAGTCAAGTAGCAATAAATAACGATGACCATAAAAGAAAGAGAAAGACACTCTCTAAACCAATGGATAACCAACCGGCGCCTCAAGTCAAACAGGTAGAAGCGCACTAAAAATGCAGATGTGGTGATAAAGATAGGACGGTTACGAAGTTTTCTTCCCATCATGCCCTTGGAAAGTTGCAAAGAAAATGAGAAAAATGTGAGGGTAAATTACCTGATGGCCACGTGTTCACATCTCAAGAGATGATATCATGATAATATGATGAGATGGAAGCATTGAATCATACTATAAAAAGGTGATTTCTTCTGAATCGAGACACTTGCCACAACGTTACATGAATGACACGTGCAATGAGTGGTCTAATCAACTCAGACGGTCAAGTATAAAAAGAAGGACTGCATTTAATGAAGGATCAAAACAGGCGTGGACGAATCTACATTCCATCAGAAGATTCGGACGATCTATAATACAACCCAAGGATGAGGCAGCACGAGGTTCCCCAAGGAAGAGTAGCACGATGACGTACAGGGCGAGATAGCTCGGAAGGAGAACCAAGCACACCATTATGAGGGATAGTATATAACTCATCCAAGTATGAAGAAGATATACAACATCTTCACCAGCTCGGCGAGGTCAGGTCTTCACGAGTCTGATACTGCCTATAAATACCGGTCCATGTATAAGGAAATGGACATGTTAGGTTATGTAATTTTAGATGGTCTTTCTACAGAGAATTCCTGAGAGAGACCGAGACAAGGAGAGAGTGAGAAATGTAAGTGATATTTGTAACTCTTTCAAGGGTAAGACCTTAATCAATAAATAAAACATTTTCTTTCCCGTTGACATAGGTCTTCATGGCCGAACCACATTATATGCTTATGTTAATCTTTACTTTTCAAGTTCTTTACATCTTGTTTATCTTTGAATATTGAATATTAATAGTTTTATAGCCTTTAAATTCACTTGGATGTAGTCATCAGAATAGGTGCAACTACACCTTTGCTGGTAGATACTCTTTCCTTAACAACTTGCCTAATTTAAGGGTTGTTAGCGCTACCTAAGACTTTTTAGGACTTTGTAGCTTTTATGAAAGATAACCTACATAATTGAAGGGAACTTTTTGAAATCATTTTGTGTACAGTTTTAGATTAATGTGGGTGTATTTTAATCGATACCCTTGTTGGTAGATACCTTTTCCTTGACAACTTGATTAATTTAGGGGTTGTTAGGGCTATCTAAGGCTTTTTAGAACTTTATAGATTTTAAGAAAGATTACCTTCAGAATTTAAGGGAACTTGTTGATATCATTTTGTATACAATTTTAGGTTAATTAGGGTGGATTTTAACCGATATCATTGCTGGTAGAAACCTTTTGCTTAACAGTTGAACTAATTTATGGGTTGTTAGGGCTATTTAAGGCTTTTTAAGACTTCGTAGATTTTATGAAAGATAACCTACAGAATTGTAGGGAACCTATTGAATTCATTTTGTACGGTTTTAGATTAATTGGTGTGGATTTTAATCGATACCCTTACTGGTAGATACCTTTTCCTTAACAAGTTGACTAATTTAGGGGTTGTTAGGGCTATTTAAGGCTTTTTAGGACTTCGTAGCTTTTAAAAGATAACCTTCAGAATTGAATAGAACTTGTTGAATTCATTTTTCGTACAGTTTTATATTAATTGGGGTGAATTTTAATCAATACCCTTGCTGGTAGATACCTTTTCCTTAACAACTTGACTAATTTAGGGGTTGTTAGGGCGATTTAAGGCTTTTTAGAACTTTACAGCTTTTAAGAAAGATTACCTTTAGAATTGATGGGAACTTGTTGATATCATTTTGTATATAGTTTTAGATTAATTAGGGTGGATTTAACAGATATATCATAGCTGGTAGAAACCTTTTGCTTAACAGTTAAACTAATTTAGCGGTTTTTAGGGCTACTTAAGGCTTTTTAGGACTTAATAGCTTTTATGAAAGATAACCTTCAGAATTAAAGGGAACTTGTTGATAACATTTTGTGTACAGTTTTAGATTAATTGGGTTGGATTTAACCGATACCATTGTTGGTAGATACCTTTTCCATAACAACTTGACTAATTTAGGGGTTGTTAGGGCTATTTAAGGCTTATTAGAACTTTATAGCTTTTATGAAATATTACCTTCAGAATTGAAGGGAACTTGTTGATATCATTTTGTATACAGTTTTATATTAATTGGGGTGGATTTTAATCGATATCATTGATGGTAGAAACCTTTTGCTTAACAATTTGACTAATATAGGGGTTGTTAGGGCTATTTAAGGCTTTTTAGAACTTTATAGCTTTTAAGAAAGATTACCTTTAGAATTTATGGGAACTTGTTGGTATCATTTTGTATACAATTTTAGATTAACTGGGGTGGTTTTTAACCGATATCATTGCTGGTAGAAACCTTTTGCTTAACAATTTGACTAATTTAGGGGTCGTTAGAGCTATTTAAGGCTTTTTAGAACTTTATAGCTTTTAAGAAAGATTACCTTTAGAATTTGATGAGAACTTGTTGATATCATTTTGTATATAGTTTTAGAATAATTAGGGTGGATTTAACTCATACCATTACTGGTAGAAACCTTTTGCTTAACAATTTGACTAATTTTGGGGTTGTTAGAGCTATTTAAGGCTTTTTAGAACTTTATAACTTTTGAGAAAGATTACCTTTAGAATTTGATGGGAACTTGTTGATATCATTTTGTATATAGTTTTAGAATAATTAGGGTGGATTTAACTGATACCATTGCTGGTAGAAACCTTTTGCTTAACAGTTCAACTAATTTAGGGGTTGTAAGGGCTACTTAAGGCTTTTTAGAACTTCGTAGCTTTTATGAAAAATAACCTAAAAAATCGAAGGAACTTGTGGAATTTATTTTGTGTACAGTTTTAGATTCATTGAGGTGGATTTTAATCGACACCCTTGCCGTTAGATACCTTTTCATTAACAATTTGACTTATCTAGGGGTTGTTAGGGCTACTTAAGGCTTTTTAGGACTTTGTAGCTTTTAAGAAAGATTACCTTTGCTGGTAGATACCTTTTCCTTAACAACTTGACTAATTTAGGGGTTGTTAGGTCTACTTAAGGCTTTTTAAGACTTTGTAGCTTTTAAGAAAGATTACCTTTAGAATTGAAGGGAACTTGTTGATATCATTTTGTGTACAGTTTTAGATTAATTGGGGTGCATTTAACCGATAACCTTGTTGGAAATTTGGGATAAAAACATAAGAAAACAGAGAACGGAAAAGAATGTTGTAACACTGGAGCTTCAAGGCCTTGCGATTCTTTTAGCAATTATTTCGACCATTCCCAAATAATTGGCGAGTACAGGTCAGCGAAATATTGCTTTCAGGATACAATGAAGCCCTAACAAAGTAAATGGATTCAAGAGTTGTACTTCCCTTGACCCAACCAAGAAAACATAGTATTTATATTCAGATGATGCTTAGAGAGAAAAGAGATCAGTTGTTTTAGATATGTTTTTCTATGCTTGAATGGAAATAAATCATCATTACTTATAGGGGACTCATGCCTATTGGAGATGCCTCTTCATTCTCAAAAGACACCAATAGTGTTTAATGGGAATGGGTGTGTCTCTTGTGAACCATCACACCCTTTGGATATGCCTTTTCATCTCCAATAAAATTCCATTGCATCTATTAGGCGCAGGATGCTCCCCATCATAGTGGCAAACCAAAAACGAAAACCATTTTATTTTCTATATTATTGAAAACATCCAACAATCTCCCCCTATTTTCAATAACCAAAACATGAAAACAAAGTAAAACTTACAAAACTGGAGTGACTGCATCACTCAAGTGACTGCCTACGTACCCGAGTGGGATCAAGACAACGTAGTTCAAGCTCAGTTGGGAAATAAGCATCATCGTAGAAATCAATACATAAATGGTAGGTATCTTTTGGATTTGGACCTTCACTTAGTGTTAGAAATTCAAAGCCTTATCGGGGTTTAGTGGTGAAACCAGTCTTGAACCAAGTACCCCATGTGATAAAACCGGAATCTCCACTCATATTGATTTCAGGGATTGTGTGTTATGAAGCTCAGCATATTAATGGCCCTGTGCTTATCCTGGATTCATGAGTCTTCTTTAGAGAACTGTCTTCTTCTCTTAGGAAACGGCCTGATTTCCATACTCATATAGGTAAGTCTCGAAGGTGTTTCTGCGATGCACCTTGTGATAAAAGTTAGACTTATTAAGGATTTCCATCCATCCCTTTTTTCTTGCAGAACCTGCACTAAATAGAAATGAGAAGTTTTATACTTAGTGCACCATAATCACTTCCATAACTTGTTGGTACCACATTGAACCTTGTTTATATTTTTTAAAACATAGGTTGAGTTTCTGCTATGTGTGATCGAACTTTCATTCACAGACCTTAGTCCCATTTCTGTATACTTCATTGAAATTATTTCCTTTAGGAGACTCTTGGTAATTGGTATTTCAAGTTCTAGTATGTTTCAATGGCTAACTGCAATTACTCCTTTCTTAAGTAATTGACTTACCGTTCAATGTACAAGACGTGTATGTCTTGACTTTTCATTATAAGTATTTGTTAGAGGCGTTATATATCATAGCCGGATTCACAATTAATCAAGACCGCTTAAGATGGATTCTTCCGAAAATGGGATCTCTACAAGTTAGGTTCTAAGACATTCCTCCTCATTAATTGCATGCAATCAATTCTGAAAACATTATTAAAGATGTTCCTATTTGATTTTACAAATTAGTTGCAACTTCGCTAGTATTCTTAATTAACATTCACAGTTTAATTAACAAAAAGTCATCATAGATTACATTCACTAGAGGCATAGAAAATTTGTAGGCAATTTACTTGATATTTCAACAAGCATATTATCACGATGAGTAACTCCTGTACTCATGCCCAATCCTCTACACATTTATAACCAATTACATAGACAATGTCTATTTAACATTTTACACTATGTAATACTTTCACAATTTATGCATTGGTAATATTATAACAGCTCCTCGTTGGATATTTGGTCAGCCGTCCAATCTTCCAATATGTTATATATTAACCGGTATCAACTTTCCTTTTGATGTAATTTAAGACATGCCAATTTCCAAATTTGGAACCATATAATTCTTATTGCAAGAATTATATTCATGCCGCAGAATTGTTGTCTCAACAATTATAGTAAAAATTTATATAGCAATTCCTATATAAATATCTTCATTTTATGATTGTGAACACGTAAATCACGAAGGCATATATATGTTCACAAACAATGTTCGCACTCTAGGTACCGTCTCACACTGATAATACGATTGCATTGATTCCTTGGCTCAAAACCTTCGGGTTTATCATAACCTCATCTAATAACATTGCGAGGGGCGTTTACGCAGGGGAAGATAAAGAAAATGAAGTATAAAAGTAAAAGTCAAGGAGCGTTAGGCGAATATAAAATGCTGAAATGTAAATAAGACAGGGATTTACGTGGTTCAGCACTAAGGCCTACATCCACGGGGTTGTTGTTTCACTATATACTTGATGGTTACAGGGATAGTCGAGCGACTTTGGAGTTTACATAGGTCTGTATATTGTAAAGGACTAACTTACACTCGCAATATTTCTCTCTCCTTCTCTCCCTGATTTTTCCGATCCCCTCACTCTTGGTGGAGAGGGGGTATTTATAGGGTTAGAGTGTGGGACCCATATCTGAGGGCCGTTGGAACCTTATCTTCTTGTGTTTTGTGTCCATCACGCGGAGGTCTTCGTTCATTACTTGATCACGCAGAGGCATCCTCGTCCGTTCCACGGGTTGATCGACACGTATGCTGCTCAGAGTGTTTAATGTGGGTAGTTGAGGTGCCTGCTCGTGTCAGACAAGTGTCTTCTGCCCCTGTAACGTCCATGTCAGTTAACTTTCTCTTCACCGTTGATCTTAGATTCTTTTGGGGATGAGATGAAGTAACTCTTCGGGAGTTATTTGGTGCTCCGCAGTACATCGTGTTTTCGGTGCATCTTTTAACTTCTGCCCTTATATTTGTTCGGGAAAAGATCCTACGTCGCCGGGATAGGCTTCTTGGCTATGGGCGTGTGTCATCGTGTTTTGAATTTGCCTGCATGCTCTCCACGTATTTTCCTATATACACGTGTTCGATGATGAAATATGTACACATAATTTGCCCCTTTTCTTCGGGCTTGAATGTTTAGTGGGAGCATTGAAGAAAACAGACGTTACATATTCTTCCTCTCTCCTAATAACTTCTCCTAGATACTTGGGCATGTTTCTTATTCGTGCATTAACTGCTCATTTAATGGGCACATTTCCCATTCCTCAATTATTTTCCTTCTCTTTCTTTCGAGTATATTAAGGAGAGAAGAAGAATTAATTTCATTCTCCTTGAAAAATAATTTCATTCTCCCTGTCAATCTTCATTCTTTGTTCTTCAACCATTAAATTGTCTCTGGCTTAACATTAATCACGCTCGCTTCTTCTTTGTTTCTGATTGTTGTCCTCTTCCTGCTGCTGTTTGTGGTGGTAAGGTTTCTTCTCTTTGTTCCTGTTGTTTTAAGCTGTGTTGATTGTAAATTTTCTGCTGTTGATCGTATCGTAGCCTCCTATTTCTGCTGTTGTCGTCCCTTGTTTGTGATGAAGAACCTCTTTTAATGCTTGTATACTAGTTTGCCCCTGTTCTTCGTCTCAAATCGAGGAGGCCATTGTTTTACTTGTATTGATTGGACTTTTGAGTTTAAGGTTTTAGGGTTTTGGGGAATTTCAAGCATGTATGCTAGGTTTAGGGTTTCTGTGCTATGTTGAGATGGACTGCTAATTTTGTGGTTTTTTGATCTTTGGTGATGTCCTTGTGTTTGTTTCTAACTTGTTTATGTTGTACCTCTTCGCAGCCATGTCTGACCGTCCGCGGCTTCATTATCAAACTCCGGGTTCTAGTCTACCGAGATCCCATCCGCGCAGAGAGTCTCAAATGGATCCCCGTGGTATTAGAGTTTCTTCTTCTGGGGCGAAGGCCTCTACTCCTAGGAAAGAGGGTCCCTCAAAAAATCCTTCCGGGTCTCGAAACGCTGCCGATCGTGCGGTTTCTCGTCCTCGTGATGACGTTAGGTGTACGCAGACACCTCCTCGTGCTGTTGCCTTTGATGTTCCTCCTCTGCGTTCAGTAGTGCCCGTGCAGCACCCTCTGCCGCCACCTCCATTACTTTCTTTCAAAGGGAGGAACACCAAAGGTGGTGTCCCGAGAGCTGAGTCTTCTAAGAATCCTTCTTTGAAAAGAAGAGCTTCTGAGGCTTTTATTGGTTCATCCGATCCCGCGGAAGAGGATGAGGCTGCCCCGGTGATACACAGCGTTTCGGTCAGCAAGAAGAAAGTTACGTTCAAACATATTGAGTTTGAAGTTTTCAAGGAAAAGCATGAGCTTCAAGCCTTCGAGGTTCGTTTCTATGCCCCTGAGGATGATATTACTTATGAGCTCATCTCGAAGTATCAGTTTGATGAGTTTCATTTGTTGACTACGGTTGGAGCCTTCGAGGCGGGTCTTATGCTGCCGCTGTACAAGTCTGGTGACTCCTTTTATTACGATGTGCTTTCTGGTCGTGAAGGCTCTTCCACCAATACTCACAGTCGTTCTGTGTCGCAATTATCGGGGAATTATCTCCGTGCACTGAGGGAGTGTTATCTGCGGAGTAAGGGGGAGACGACGATGACGTGTTACATTCCAAATCCCGCGGAGAGGGAATGGTATACTCCTGAAAACTTCAACAACTCCTTCGGTGATTACGTCAATAGTAGGAACCGTAAACCGTGGAGTGTTAGCCTTCGGAATCTCGCTGCTCCTCGGGGAAAAATTCGTCTGTTAAGTGAGGTGAGCGATGCCAAACTGAAGTATGTTCCAGGCACCGAGGGGTCTAGTCAGCGGAAACTTTTTCCGGCACGTGAGAGGATCAAGCGCGTCCATGATTATGAGTGGCATGCTACTGTTATTGAAATTGTTGTTCCTTGGGCGTACGGTTGGATTCCCGGTCCGCGCGGTTGGCGTCCTTCTGAGAGTAACAGGCCACGTGAATCTCCTCCTGCTCGTTATGGAGTTCTGTCCCTGACGTTTAAATTTCGAAGGCATGAACTTTCCTTATGCCCTCGACGTCGTTGAAGGAGACGAGGAGGAAGGTTCTGGTGCTATACTTCCACCGAAGAGTGCCACTACTGCCAAGGTATGCATATTCTGTCCGCGCCTCTCCTCCTTTTAAAAATCAAACTGTTCGAGGAAAAAAATAACTCTTTGTGGAATGTGCAGGTGTCGAAGAAGAAAAAGATTGGGCCGAAGCAGTCTTCTACCATTGTGACGGGTAAGGCTGAGGTTCATGAAGAAGTTACCAGTCCGGTAAACGAAGAGTTTTCCGAGGATGAGGAGATTTCTGATGGGGAAGAACGCACTGATACTTCCTCTCTCAATGTCGAGGAGGATATTCGTGCGGGTTGTGATGGTGATGAGGGGAGAAATAATTCCGCGGTAGCTGACGGCAGTGTTATCGCTGATATGTCTGTTCATGCTGGTGAAGCTGCGGAAACTCTCCCCACCATTTCTCAAGAGTTCTCTTTTGACATGATTTATTCCGCAGAGGAACTCTTTGACGATGCTCTCGATTTTCCTGAAGACTTCTCTCTGCTTTCCCCCAATGATGATTGGGATGTGCTCGGGGGTTCTGGTAAGGAAGACGCTGTTTCAGGATGGGGGCGATGATCATGATGCGCATGTTGATGCCGAAACTTGTGCTGATGGGGCAATATCAGCAAAGGGGAAGTCCGTGGTTGACTCGCCTTCCGAGGATTTCCCTCATTCGCTGACGTTTGAGGGTGAGGACGCCATAATGGATTGGCTCAAGAAAAAGGGTCTGTGTTTGTCCCTCATCCTGCCCCGGTGGTTGCTGGTGAAAAGGATTCCGATGCGTATACCCGTCGGATGATGGAACTATCTTCCAAGGCGCGGGTATCTGAGATGTGGGGGAAAAGCTTGAGTGTTCCCGAAGCTACCCTCGTATCGGAGCCTCCTACTTCTGTCGCGGATATGATGGCCATAGCCGATGGGTACCAATATGGTTTTCCTCAGCAGCGTGTCTTGGAGGTAAGTCTTCGTACATATCTCTTCGTGACGATTGAATCCTTCGGTGTAATAATGTTTGCCGTTTTGATGTGTAGATGATGAGGAGTGAGCATTGTAACCATGTGCTGTATCATTCTTTAAAGAAATCTTTGAAGCTGGAGGCTAAGCTTCGTCACAGAGAAAAGGAATTATCTGCGGCTGAGGTGGAAATAGAAGAACTGAAGAAAAGCCTTAAAGAGAAAGAAAGGCTGGGTGAAGCGGAGGCTGGTCTTCGTTCAGAGCTTGCTGCCGTTCGCGCTGAGTTAGAGCAAACTCGCGGCCAAGTTTCAGCTTTCACAGGTTTGGTTCTTTTTCCTCTTTTACCCTCGCAGTGCGTCGTAATTCCTCTATATTACTTAGTTGTTCTGTCTGAGTCTCCCCACCCTATCTCCAGTGGGTGGCGTCCCCGAGCTGATATGGCTTCGAAACGAAAGGGCACGGCAAAAATCTCGTATCAAAGAGCTGGTCGAGAAAATTAAGAGCGAAGCCAAAAAGTGGGACGCTCGGGCTGAGGTATGGCGCGCAAGGCATGTTCAAATGGTTGATATGCAGAATCTGTATAACCATGACCGTACTTTGTTCAATGGTACACTGCTGTGGACACGTGAGAATCTGCGGGAATCCCGTGAGCGCACTTCATTGTTGGAGTCTAGGATACATCTTCTGGAAGAGGAATTACGAAAGGCTCGCTCCCTTCCTTTTCCGGGAGTTAGGAGAGCATGCTGTGTCTTACCAGAGAAAGGGACGATGCCCGAGCCGAAGTTGGGGCTCTAAGCAAGGCCCTTGCTGCGTCTCGCGCTGAAATAGCTCGCCAGGCTGAGTCTGAGAGAAATCTTGAAGTATGTATGTACAGACTTAGCAAAGGGGTATCAGAGATAAAAACGAAGTCAACCACCTTCGTCACATGGATTCGATGAAGCAGGTAGAATTAGATGCCAGTCAATTTACTCTCACCAACCTTCAACTAGATTATAAGAAATTATCCGCGGAATATGACCATCTTGATGAAGCGCGAGATGCGGTTGTTAATGAGTATGAAGAGGCTTCGGCTTGTGTCGAAGGTATAACCCTATTTCATCGAGTGTGATTGTCTTTTCTGTGCTAACTCCCTGGTGTTGTCTTTTTCAGAGCTCGAGGGACAACTCCGCGTTGCAAATGAAAATTTGAAAAGGCTCAATCTTCCTTAGCGCAGCAGGAAGAACAGACTAATCATTTTAAGAGTTTGGCGGCATCCCGCGAGGAGGCCGTTGGTGCTGCTTCTAAAGAAGTGAATCGTCTATCTTCGTTGTTATCCCAAGCCCAACAGCGGACGACAGTTATTATGCATAAGGCTCGGTGTCAATTGGCTGAGGAGACAAACAAGATGCTGGAGAAGATTGAGCTTGGCCTTAAGACCGAGCATGGCCTCGTGAAGAGCTATCCGCGTCGTCCAGTGCCTGCTTCCTTGCCTGGCTCCTCGGGACCCTCATCTGGTGGGAGCGTCCCTTCAACTCTTCGGAACAACCCTGCTGATGGGGCGGCATCATCTAAGTAGAGACCGCGATCATTATCCTTCCGTTAGATTTTGCTAGTATTTTGTAAAAAGAATATTTTTGATGTGTATTCCTTGTATTGGCCTTGCCGCTTTTTGTAACCAACCTTTATGAAATGGATCATTTTTTTGATATACCTGCAATATCAGTTTGTTGTTTATTTTAAGCATTGTGATGAAGACGCTAAAAACAAAAGAAGAGTTTTTTAAGTGTTTGGGTGCGATACCGAAGGGAGGTACCTTCGTGATCGTCTTGAGACCTGTCACCCCGCTGGCGAACCCTTGGCCAGAGGATTCCCAGACGGTGGGGGCCGAGGCAACGTTCTAGGATATGGGGTTAAAATATTTACATACACCCATTCCGTCGACCCGTTGCCTTAAGATTGGTTGGGTATCTCTTTCTGCTGGGTGCCTTCCCCCTGGTCTTACACTTATGGACACTGATGGGGGAGCCCTGAGAGATTGTAGATTAACTACTTTCCCCAATATTGTTGATAGGTTTTGTTTACTTGAATTTTAGAAAGCTTGTTTGATTGATAGGTTGAGGCCTGCAATTCCTCGTCCAGAGATAGAAACATGTAGAGCGGTCACGCTGCCTTCTTCTTCTGGTCTTCTTCACGCAGATGCAAAGCTGCGTTGCTCCTATGGGTAATATGTTTAAGCCACTTAGCATTCCAAGGATGCCGGAGGACCTCGCCTTTCAGATTGCGAAGGTAGTAGGAACCGTTTCCCCCGCAATGTCGTGTATTATAAAAGGTCCTCCCCACGTAGGTGCTAACTTTCCCCATCTCTTTTCTCGTTGATACTGTGGGATTGTTCTCAACACATACTGCCCCTCTACAAAATTTCGAAGCTTTACCTTTTTGTTGTACTCCCTTGCTAGTCTTCGTTGATAATTTTCCATCTTCTGCAATGCTGCTTCCCTTCTTCCTTCTAGATCGTCCAATCTCTCTAACATCATGTCTGTTGTGAGATTTTTCTCCCATGCTTCGGTCTTTGTGGTTGGCATGAGGATCTCTGTTGGGATGACTGCTTCAGCTCCATAAGTGAGGAGAAACGGGGATTCCCCAGTGGCAGATCTTCTTGTTGTTCTGTATGCCCATAACACATTATGCAACTGTTCACACCATCGCCCCTTATGTTCGTCTAATTGTTTTTTGAGGATAAGGGCGAGGGTCTTGTTAGTGGCTTCCGCCTGTCCATTGCTTTGAGGGTATATGGGGGTGGATTTGTTTTCCTTATTTGAAAGTATCGAAGAGCATGTCTATGTTTTTCCCCTGTAATTGCTTACCATTATCGGACACGATTTCTGCTGGTATGCCGAACCTGCAAATGATGTTCTGGAATATGAAAGTAAACACATCCACGTCTCTGATCCTGGCTAAGGCTTTAGCTTCCACCCATTTACTGAAGTAGTCCGTGGCTACTATCAAAAATCGTCTTTTCCCTGACCCTTCGACGAAAGGCCCGACGATATCTATGCCCCATTTTGCAAATGGCCACGGGCTATCTACAGAATTTAACATTGTTGCCGGCGCGTGTATCTTTTTGGCGAAGCGCTGACATTCTTCACACCGTCGGGACATTCCTTGCGGCATCCTGTATCATTGTGGGCCAGTAATATCCTTGCGTTTTTGCTTTGTCGGCTAGTGATCTCATGCCGCTATGATTCCCTGCGTCACCATAATGGATGTCGTTTAGAATTCGATGCCCCTCTTTCCGGGATAAGCAACGTAGTAACGGTCCGAGGAAGGATTTCTTGTACAGGACCCCATCCCGAGATCATATCTTCCTACTTTGGAGAGTATTTTCCTAGCTTGTTTATGATCCGCGGGTAAGCTTCCCTTTTCGAGAAACGCATGGATCACCATTCTCCAATCATCTTCGTTGCTGAAGTCTTCGTCTTGATTTGCTCTTGACAGGATATCTTCTTCGTCAAAATCGTTATGGATGTCTTCTCCTACCTGGTCTTCGATATTTTCTTCCACTGTATCTTGATTGGTAGCGAAGGAGAATTGAGATGCAATCGAAGGCTCGTATACCCTTGTTATTTTAATAGCTTCGACGCTTTTATCCTTCAGCATGGATGATATATGCTAGGGCATCCGCGTGCCTGAGATCCCTTCTGCATAAGTGCCGGAACTTGATGTTCGGAATTTGTGATGCCAATGTTTGGACCAAGGCCATGTAAGCTGAGAGGGTGTCATCGTACACATTGTACTCGAGCCCTATTTGCCGTATGACAAGCTGCGAATCACTTGTCAGTCTTACATCGGTTACCCCCATTTCTATTATTACACGGAGGGCATGTACGACTGCCTCGTATTCGACGATGTTGTTGGTATGCTCTTTGAATTCTAACCTGAGTGCCTGTACAATCCTTTCTCCGGTTGGGGTGGTGATGACAATGCCTATTCCTCCTTCCTTATTTTTGGAACCGTCGACGAAGACTTCCCATTGTCTTTGACTCGCGGGTTCGAGGATATCCATTGGATCCTTGCTTTCTTCCTCGGCTTCTGGTATTCCCTTAATCTCTTCGTCGTTGTCCAGGGGGAGGTCTGCTAAGAAATCCGCCAAAACTTGGGATTTTCGAGAATGTTGAATTTCATGAATGATGTTGAATTGGTCCAGGTGGGTGTTCCACTTGGCTATTCTGCCCACTTTTCCCGCGCTTTTGAGGACTGCTTCCAGTGGTGCTTTGCATGGGACCCGGACGAAGTGAGTTAGGAAGTAGGTTCTCAGCTTTTGAGTAGCCCATACCAATGCTAGGATAAGCTGTTCGATCTTTGTGTAGTTCCTTTCCGCAGAATTGAGGGTCTTACTGACGTAATAGATAGGCTGTTCTATCTTCGTATTGGTTTTGACCAACACTGCGCTGACTGCGTCTTCTGTTGCTGCTATGTATAATGCCAAAACCTCATCAGGATCCGGCTTCTGCAGGATCGGAATTGAAGCTAGGTGTTCTTTGATTTTTTGGAAGGCTTCTTCGCATTCTGCGGTCCATTCAAACTTGCTCCCTTTTTTGAGAATATTGAAGAAATGTTTGCATTTGTCCGAGGATCGGGCAATAAATCTGCCCAAGGCTGCTATGGACCCATTGAGTTTCTGCACTTCTTTTAAATTCTTCGGGGATGGCATTTCTACTATGGCCTGAATCTTTACTGGGTCTACCTCAATGCCCCTTTTTGTTACCAGATACCCGAGGAATTTCCCCGAGGTGACGCCGAAAGTACATTTCTCTGGATTCACTTTCATGTGATGTTTTCTCATTGCTTCGAAGATATCTCTCAGATCCTGGTGGTGATCTTTGCGCAGCTTACTTTTGACGAGCATATCGTCAACGTAGACTTCTAAGGTACTACCAATCCATGGCCTGAAGATAGCATCGACCATTCTTTGGTATGTTGCCCCTGCGTTTCGAAGTCCGAAGGGCATTCTAGTGTAGCAATAAAGGCCATGTGGGGTGTAGAACGCTGTGTGTGGCTGATCTTCTTCTGCCAGGGCTACTTGGTTGTAGCCAGAATGTCCATCCATGAATGACAGTTCTTCATATCCTTCTACTGCTTCTACCAGCTGATCTATGCTTGGCAGGGGATAGCTGTCCTTTGGACATGCCTTGTTGAGGTTAGTAAAATCGATGCATATCTAACCCCTCCATTTTTCTTAGGAACGACGACCATGTTGAGATCCATGTAGGGTACTTGACTTCCTTGATAAACCTGCGTCTAGTAGTTTCCGAAGTTCTTTTTCCACTGCCTTATGATACTCTGGTGCAACTTTTCTATTTTCTGCCTGAACGGGGTGTGCCTGGTTTGATGCGTAGCTCGTGTTGGATTACTTTCGGGTCAATCCCCGGCATATCTCCTAGCTTCCAGGCGAATACATCCGCGTATTCTTTAAGTAATTTGGTTAGAGAATCTTCTCTTCTTTCGTCCATTATGGTCCCTACTTTGATCATCTTCGGGTTTTCTTCCGTTCCTATGTTGATTTCTTTTACGGGCTCTACTGGCGTGAACACCGGCTTCGGGTCCCCGAGGACTGGGACGTTCTTTGATTGCTATTTCTGTGCTGCTGAAGTACTTGTCTCTGTGTTAGGACATTATCATCTTTGTCAAGCCCTTCCTGTAGTTTCCTTGAGGAACAGGTCTATGGCCTTCTCTTTCGCGGCTTCTTTATTTTTAATTCTTCGGGTTTTTCGCTGCTCTTCTTGTTCGTTGTTGATACGATCCTGAGTGGCTTGGCACTCTCTTGCAGAGACCCGATCTCCCTTGATTTCCATTACTCCCTCAGGTGTAGGGAATCTGAGATATTGGTAGTACGTTGCCGCCACTCCCTTGAGTTTATGTAACCATTTTCGTCCAATAATGGCGTTGTAGGGGGATGGGGCGTCCACCACGCTGAATCGTGTTTCTACTTTCATGGGTCCGCGTCAACTTGCAACACGATGTCTCCCAATGGCTTTGTGGGTGCTCCATTGAATCCGTAGATGGTGTAATAAGAGGTCATTAGTTCTTCATGGAGCTTCATTCGTTTGAATGCGTCGTAGAATAGAACGTTCACTGAGCTTCCCCCGTCTATGAGGATTTTTTAAGGTTACATCCAGCCACTGGTAGTGTGAGGACCAGGGGGTCGTTATGGTCTTCCATATCTTCTTCGATATCTTCAGCATCGAAATAATAGGTGAGTCCATCCACTCTTCGTGCTCGTCCACCTCTATCCCATCGATCTTATACAATTCGCAGCGGTCTTCGAACTGCTTCCGTAACCTCTTTCCTATCTGTGCTGTAAGTGAGGGCCCTGCGGCTTCAGAACACGAGATGGTGTTGATTGTGCGGTTCCCTTCTGGAAGTTGGACTGGCTTGGTTCGTTTGGATCTATCCTCGGCGACATCCTTTCGTACGTAATGTTTGAGCTCGCCAGCATCGATTAATTTTTGGATCATTATTTTGAGGTTTTTACATTTTTCGGTCTGGTGTCCGTTGAAGCAGTGATATTCACAGTAATCTTTAGACTTCTCGGTTCTCGGGGGTGTTTTCCCTTAGACCATGGCCACTCCAGGTTTTCCCTTCCTTTGATCTCTCGCAGGATCCGAGCATAGCTAGCGTTGAGCTTCGTGTAAACTTGATCTTCGAATTTTCGGTCGCCTGTTCGTCGTTCATCCCTTCGTTCCTTCCTGTCTTCGTGAGGCCGCTCCACTGAACAATTCCTTTTGGCCCCATTGGTTTGTTCTTGAATTGGTACGGTGAGACCTCTGCGTGTACGCCCTCGGGTTTTCACGCTGGATTTCTTCAAGACGAGCGTGCTTTTCAATAATTATTCGAAGATCTCCCTCTGTCTTAGGCACGCTTCCATGAATCTCAACAAATAGTGGACTCATTCGGTCTAATCCCCACTTGTAGCAGTTGATACTTACCACTGGGTCCACACTTCCTATGGCTTGGCAGATCTTGTGCCATCTGTTAGTGTATTCCCTCGTGGTTTCCTTGTAGCCAATTGCCAGTGAAAAGAGCTTATCCATTCCGGTGTTAACAGTCTTGTTGTACATGTAAGTTCTTAAGAACTTTTCTGCGAGTTGGTCGTAGGAGTGGATGGAGTCTGGCGGCAGATTATCAAACCAAGACAATGCCGATCCCTTCAGGCTTGAGGGAAGTATCTACAGAGTACGGCGTCGTTCTGACTCCATCTAGCTAAGACACGGTTATAATACCGAATATGTGCAGCGGGATCACTGGATCCGTCATAGCATTCGAACGTCGGGACAGGGCATTTCAGCGGAATAGGGGTGTTGGCCAGGCGATGAGTTAGGGGCGTGGAGTTAGCCTCTCTCATGACCTCTTCTAACCTTCCCCCGCCTTGTCTACTTTTTAATTGCCTGATCTCGGCCATCATTTCATCACGTAGCTCTTCCATCGCGCGGTGATGCCCTACGCTCTTCTGCTCGTGATAGTCTGACTCTCCGTCATTGTAATCTGGGTCATGCGCTACTTCCCCTAGCCGTGTCTCCATTGGCTGCTACGATGACTCTTCGGTCTCGATTTGGTTCTGGTGCCTTTGAATTTGCCTCATCAAGTTGCTGGCTGGTCTTCGTGCTTAGGGCAATCCGGTCTTTTAAATCTTGGTTTTCTCTGAGCAGAACTACAACATCTGCGTAAACCTGCTGGCTTTCTTCAATTCTTCAAGCTCAGCCATCAGTCGATGTGATTGGTTTGACCCCTGATTGGGAGTCCCCGCTCGTGCTACTACGGCCATGGTGCCGCCTTCTTCTATGGTTTGTACTAAAGGTGGGGAGGTTCAGCTTCGATTGTTGGCATTCCAAATCGGGCGGAGTGCCCACCGGCACAGTTTGATTCTGTCGTTTGTTGGCATTCCGAAGGTTGGCGGGTGCGCGGGTTGATGTGTTCTGGATTCATCCACCCTTTCTTTTGGTTGGTGAATTGATTCGTAACAAGAGTTTTGCTGGCTTCCGCAGCCTTTGGGGCTGCCGCTGCCGTACTGTACTTCGCTGCCGCTGCTCTGAGGGCCGCGGCTGCAACGGAGTTAGCGTTCATAGGCGAAGTGATTTCCGCAGTGTCATGTCTCTGACTAGTTATTTTGGCTTTGTCTCCTTTCTGCTTGCTCCGGGTGATGACCGGGGTTGTCCTTGGTGCTTCCTTTGACGAGGCTTTGGATTTTCCTGCTTCCTGCATCTTTTCAATCGTGCTGTCGTTTTCTTTCTGCACAAGGGAATTTCAAACAGCGAGAAACAGAAATGTTTGTGCGGATCGGGTTAGTTTACGAAATTCATTACTCCAAGAAAAAACTGCCCGAGGGCCACTGATGAGTGCCAAATATTGTATATATTTATCCCTTTTTGTTGGCATTTTAACTCATCTTTTGTGCAGTAATTCTACATTTTATCCCATATTCTGTATTTTCATTGTTTTCAAGAATAAATATTTTTATTAATTAATTTTGCATTTTTAGGTAATAAATAAAGTTCGGATGAGTCGTGGAGCGAAAAGAGCAGAAAAGTAGTGAAAAGCCGGGAGGAATTACGCAAGGAACCGCGAAGAGTGGGGCGCACAACCTCATTTTCTACACACAAAAGCGCCTCCGTTCTCTCAGCCATCAGATCAGTTCTCAGAAGCATCCGACGGTCGCTCCTTCATAGAGCATCAAAATCGGAAGTCTCTGCCAAGCACCACAGCGCTGAAATTCCAAGCCTTCAGATTAGATGGTAGTTGAATCCAACGGTCGCTCCTATGCCTGTGCATCAAATCCCGATGGTTCCGCCCAACACTATAGCACCTAACCTAATCTAGAACCGTTGACTTCGTTGTGTTCCGCATCCAACGGTCGCTACAAACTGCTTCTCTCCTAGCCATCCGATCTACCTACCATCATCACATCCCACGGACCAGATCGCGAACATCATCCCTCGCTGAAACCGCTCAACACTACAGTACCAAACACCCTACACCTCTACCAAACGCCCCCTTCTCCCCAAAATCAGTCGACCATCTTCTTCTTCCCCAAACACTCTGCAACCCCCCTGCCATGTCCTGCCACCACCAGAACACCACCTCCTCCTCTGTCTCTCTCCTCTGCCGCAACCATTCCCTCACCACCACCAGTTCCATCACTGCCACCACCATCTCCAACACCCGACAACACCCTCCTAGCTATTTTCTTTTCATCTCACAACCTCTGAAACCCTAGGTTTTGGGTGAGTAAAATAGCTAGAAATTAGGGACAATAGGAGCAGGAAGAGCATCAGAGGGACATCAAGAAGCATGGGTCGAGCAAATTTTGGAGTTTGGAAGCTAAATTTTTGGGTAATAAGTTAAACCCTAATTGACTGTGTAGTGATATTTTTGGGGAAAATGTGTTGAAACCCTAATTTGTTAATTTGGGTATAAAAGGGAGGTGCTGTAGAATGAAAAACTTGTTCTTGGACTAGCCAAGTTTCCACCCAATTTGGGTTAGCCTAATTTCAATTGTTCTTGCACGTTAATTGTCCTGTTAAATTTCAGTTTCAACTGTTAGTTGCATTTTCATTCACCCTTAGTTGCATTTGTTTGTCATTAGTTTGCCATTGTTAAATGTTTGTTTGTGTGTGTTCATGTTAGACTCTCTTGTTACTGTTAAATGTGTTCTTGTTAATGCACTGTTAATGTTAATGTGTGATGCTCCTGTTGTTAGTTAGACTCATTGTTGTGTCACTGTGAATGCTATGTTTAGTATAATATTTGTCATGTTCTAAATCACCTTGCTAGGGACTAGATGAAGCTCTATTGTCTTATTGTGTAGTACATTGATCACATTGTTCTAAAGGCTAAACAAGTTTAGGACAATACTGAACTTAGCTCATCATCACCTCACTTCACAATGTAGCCAAGTATGCTTTGTAGTTAGGTTCATGAGCTGCTGATAAGCTGCAACTCAAGCTGAAGTCATAATCCCTTGACTAGTTGTGCTGTAGAAAGACAATTAGTGCTTTGGAATAATACCATAGTTGTGTGTTTAACTTCCTATAGGAAAATACACAGTAAAAATTAGAGTGAATTCAACCCCTAGTTCCCATCCATAAATCCATTTTCAACTGTTAGTATTGTTTTCTTTCATTTGTTTGGGTTTACATGCATTTTCTGTTTTGCATTTTCACTGCTTACTTGCGTTTCCCCTGCTGCATTTCTTCTATTGCTGCAACTGCTGCAGTACTTGCTGCTGCACTGTTTTTCCCTCTTCTTGGCCTTGTGCTGTTTTGCCACTTCTTTGCCTGCTGCTCTGCCAAAGTGCTGCTCTGCACCTTCTTCTCCTGCATCCAAGCCAATTCTTCTGTTGCTGCTGCCTTTCTGCAGCTGCTGCTGCCAAACTGCTGCAGCTCTTGCTCCTGCTGCTTGCTTTGCTCGCCATTTACTAAGGCCCAGTTAAGGCAAAAGCCTAGTTCACTACTAAGCCCAACTTGCAAGTGAACTGTTATGCCCAACTCCTAGTTGAACTGTTGAGCCCAAAGCTCAGACCAGTTTCTAGAACCACAGCCCATTTGCACTTTAAAGATAACTGAGCCCAAGCTCAGTTCATTTTATGTTTAACAAACCCACTAAGCCCAATCCATTCAAAGGGCATTCAAACCCAATAGTACATTAAGCCCAACACTTCCAAAGGGCCTCTAAGCCCAAAGCAAATCTAGGAACCCAATTAGCTAAAACACTTCCGAAACACACCCGATCTCTGTGGATCGACCCGTACTTGCACGAGCTACAACTGACGACCGTGCACTTGCGGTATTACTGTAGGCCCGTTTCCATCGCATCATTTCTATACACCTTTCGAGGCCTGCCAAGTTTTTGGCGCCGTTGCCGGGGATTGGTGCTGTGTTTTTCTTGTTGTTTTGTTAGCTATTTTTGCATTTCACTGCATAGCATTTGCATCTGCATCTGCTTCATTTCATTTGCTATTGGACCTGCTGATTCTGAACCTGTTTTTCCTCTGCTGGGACGCCACTAAGGAAAAGAACCAAAACCCAACTGGGTTTTTGCAACAATATCAGAGCAGCTGGGCTGTGCTAAAAAGGTAAGCCTAAACCCATTCATTGAGAGAACCCAACCTGTGGGCTTCCAATTTTTTATTTGTGGGCTTGTAATAATTAACCCAATTTTTTGGGCTTTTTATTTTTCTATTTTGGGTTTGTAATAATTTATTTTGGGCTTGTTGTTTAATTTGTGGGCTTGTTTTTTTTGTGGGCTTGTTTAAATTCTTCCATTGGACTTGTATTTTGGACTCTGGGTTTAAACCCAGCTGAGCTTATAACTGGTTGTGGACTTGTAAGTGGACCTCGAAACCAAAGTTTTAAAACAAACGTCGGGCCTTAACCAACTGGGCCAAATTAAACTTTCAAAAATTAAAACTTGGATTTTCGTAGGCCGCAGCCTTCATTTCATTAGAGGCTTGCACAGTGGGCTTGCTCCCATTTCAAAAACCAAATTTTTATTTTCTTCTTTTTATTATTTAAAAAAAAAAAAAAAAAAAAAAAAAATTTACTTGCTCCCAGATTTTAAAAACCAAATTTTATTCTGCTCCCACATTAAAAACCAAAATTTTTCTTTTTCCCATTAAAACCAAATGGCTCCCGCCAAAACCAAATTTTTCCCAACAAAACCAAATTTTTCCAAAAAGTCCAATCCCTTAAAAACCAAATTTTGAGCTTTGAGCCCAATCATGTATAGATCTTTTTCTACAGTTGGGGAATACAACAAATCCCTTAGAGAACTTGCGTGTGGACAAACTTCACGTTATGCACCTCCCATAGACCATGATGTCAATAGTCATAGGAATTATTATGGACATTTTCAAAGTCCCGAGCCGCAATACATGAACCCTAATGACTATTCATACATGCATCATTCGCCACAACGTGAAAATGAACATTTTGCTAGTGCCTCACTCACACAATCATCACTGATCGATCAATTAGAAGCTCGAATCGCAGCTTTAGAAATGCAATCACATGAGGAATCTGTCACATCTAATTTTCTTAGGCAACCTAAAATCTATGCATGTCCGCATGTGGTAGTTTAGACCACCCTGTTGAGAATTGTCATATTTTGCATAATTTTAGGCAATCTAGAGAAAATCCAAGGTATGAAATGCCCATGAATTGTGAGAATGGTAGTCATTGGGACCATAATCAATCCTTTGAGGGTTGCGATCAATATTTTGTAGACCCTAATGACCATGCATACATGTACCATTCACCACAATTTGAACATGAAGAATTTTGTACTCCCATGAATTTAGACTCCACCACAGAAGCTTTAAGACTTAGTGAGCAAAACTTCGATAGATCTACATCACGAATTCAGGCATATTTAGATCAGATTTTGCTTCACCTACAAAAGGAGGAAATTCATGAGGAAATGTATGTTGTCCCTAATGAAGTGTCTAGTCCCATTCATGTAAATGATGTTGAATATGAACCTAATTTAGAGGAACATGAATGACTAACGACACCACCACTGTTAATGAGGACCAATATGCATGCTACCATGATGATGATTATGATGATTATGATGATGTTAGAAGAACATGAAAATATTGTGGAACCTGTTGGTTCAATAACATATGGCTTCTCGCCCTCGACCTTCATGAATGTTGTTTTTTCTAATACTCATTGTAATTCATATGATTTTGATATTGACATGGGATTCGTACAATTATTCTGTGAAGATGGCATGACATAGGAATAGTTGAATCTTCTGTAGACACTAATATGCATGAAAATATATTTGATGTGTCTGATTCTCTACCTAGGTCACATTGTGATATTTCTCCTGATTTGCCAAGCATGAAAAATTGTTGATGATGTTGATGATTCTGAGTGTGAACTTGCTAATTTGATGATGATTGTGAGCATGATGTGACATGTGTAGATGATTTAGGAGATTTTGATTTGATTAATAATGATGTGCCTATCTCCTACATAAGTCACAATCTGATGGCCTTCCACCCAACCTAGATTTGGTTTGTACCAATATTGAAAACCAATTTTCTGAATCCCAACCTAGGTTTGGAACTGTGTGCTTCCCAAGTCCTCTTGGACTATTTTGCTTCTAAGTATAATACATTGAGGAACCACAGTTGGAAATTGCATGTTTGCCCGTCCCTAGCACAGTTCATTTGAGCTAGACCTTGTGCATGATGAACCCCCAAAACTGCGCGATTTTGTTTTCAAAATATATCTTCTGTAAAATCCAGGTTTGGGGGTAGCTCATTTGTTTCACAGTTTCACTTGCTTTTCTTTCATGTGTGAAGTTGTTGAAATGTCTACACTTTGTCTTTTGGGTTGATCCTCAACTCTTTAGATTGTTAGTGTATGGTGAATTTTTTGTATATAATCCAGTAGATAAAATTTTAAAAACCCTTTTGTTCTTTTGTATATATTTTGCTAATCCAATATGATCTCGGCTGAAATATGTTGGATTTTTGCCTTGAATAACGGAGTTTTAATTCTGCTTTCGCCGAAATCGGGTATTCTCTCTCCTTTTACTCTACTCAGCATGTCCCTTTCCATATGTTGCATTTTAATTCTTTCCATATTTTGAAACATTGAGGACAATGTTTAGTTTAGGTTTGGGGGTATAGAGTAGATGCCACGATAATATGCTATAATTAAAACGAACTCCTTCTTCTTTTTGAAAAAATTAAAAATTCCAAAAAAAATTGAAAATCAAAATTCAAAAAAATTAAAAAAAATGAAAAAAAATCATAAAAAATGGAGCTCATTTACCTTGAAATGTTGACTCTTGTGCAAATATGTATTATTATTAGGAGTCTTAGTCTAGATATTTAGGCACCCTGATTCTAGCACAATTCACATAGTGATAAGAAATTTGCACGCGCACGATCTACCAATACATGTATGGCCTCGATCTTCAAGGTGTTGGATAGGAAGTTACGATTGCCAATCACTTTAGAATACTGAACGAAACTTGACTAGCTTGTTCTTTGGTTGGTTGGGATAGAAGGTGGAGGTTACATTAAGAAAACAACCATCGAATTTAACTGGGTGCATCAAAAAGGGCTACCTCTTGCAAAGTGTCATGTAATTTTGTTCTTTTGTTATGTATCAAAAGTGTTTCCTTGTAAAAAAAAAAAAAAAAAAAAAAAAAAAAAAAAAAAAAAAATATATTCAAAAAAAAAAAAAAAAAAAAAAAAAAAAAAAAAAAAAAAAAAAAAAAAAAAAAAAAAAAAAAAAAAAATCAAGTATTTATCAATTCCATCATCTCTTGTTCCAAAAATAAAAGAGATTTGTCAATGTAAATAAGAGTCATGTAAAGTATTTTTGTTGTTTTTGTAATAAGCAAGGAGGGTGTATGCCATTGATGTACAACGCGAGTAATTGTGAAATACCTCCAACTCATTCACAATTCTCGTAAAGTCCGGACAGCTAGCTAGATTTCGACCTCAGTTCTTAGCCTGAGAAACTATCTCTTGGTGATTAGTAGTCATAACTTCAGATCTTTCTTTACACATGTGTAGATACACTTTACACTCTTATCACATGTCTTATTTGTTATCAGTGCTAGGATTGTGCCTTCGATAGCTAGATTGACATCTCCATTTTGCTGTGAGCTTAACTGTTTTGCACATGTCACGTTGATGGAATCTGAGCTTATATTTTGTCCTTAGGTTTTGTAGGCACACCTCTGGTAAACCTTCACGAGACTTCAACTCGTCCACTAGGGACACTTAGTGGTTTAAAAGGCTTAGTGCATACGCTAAATGCATTCGAGAGACCAGCGACAGTGGTATAGTTAGGATTTCCTTAGTTTTGTTTTACTTGAGGACAAGTAAAATTCAGGTTTGGGGGTATTTGATGAGTGCCAAATATTGTATATATTTATCCCTTTTTGTTGGCATTTAACTCATCTTTTGTGCATTAATTCTACATTTTATCCCATATTCTGTATTTTCATTGTTTTCAAGAATAAATATTTTTATTAATTAATTTTGCATTTTTAGGTAATAAATAAAGTTCGGATGAGTCGTGGAGCGAAAAGAGCAGAAAAGTAGTGAAAAGCCGGGAGAAATTACGCAAGGAAGCCGCGAAGAATGGTGCGCACAACCTCATTTTCTACACACAAAAGCGCCTCCGTTCTCAGCCATCAGATCAGTTCTCAGAAGCATCCGACGGTCGCTCCTTCATAGAGCATCAAAATCGATGTCTCTGCCAAGCACCACAGCGCTGAAATTCCAAGCCTTCAGATTAGATGGTAGTTGAATCCAACGGTCGCTCCTATGCCTGTGCATCAAATCCCGATGGTTCCGCCCAACACTATAGCACCTAACCTAATCTAGAACCGTTGACTTCGTTGTGTTCCGCATCCAACGGTCGCTACAAACTGCTTCTCTCCTAGCCATCCGATCTACCTACCATCATCACATCCCACGGACCAGATCGCGAAACATCATCCCTCGCTGAAACCGCTCAACACTACAGTACCAAACACCCTACACCTCTACCAAACGCCCCCTTCTCCCCAAAAATCAGTCGACCATCTTCTTCTTCCCCAAACACTCTGCAACCCCCCTGCCATGTCCTGCCACCACCAGAACACCACCTCCTCCTCTGTCTCCTCTGCCGCAACCATTCCCTCACCACCACCAGTTCCATCACTGCCACCACCATCTCCAACACCCGACAACACCCTAGCCTAGCTATTTTCTTCATCTCACAACCTCTGAAACCCTAGGTTTTGGGGTGAGTAAAATAGCTAGAAATTAGGGGACAATAGGAGCAGGAAGAGCATCAGAGGGACATCAAGAAGCATGGGTCGAGCAAATTTTGGAGTTTGGAAGCTAAATTTTGGGTAATAAGTTAAACCCTAATTGTACTGTGTAGTGATATTTTTGGGGAAAATGTGTTGAAACCCTAATTTGTTAATTTGGGTATAAAAGGGAGGTGCTGTAGAATGAAAAACTTGTTCTTGGACTAGCCAAGTTTCCACCCAATTTGGGTTAGCCTAATTTCAATTGTTCTTGCACTGTTAATTGTCCTGTTAAATTTCAGTTTCAACTGTTAGTTGCATTTTCACCCTTAGTTGCATTTGTTGTCATGTTAGTTTGCCATTGTTAAATGTTTGTTTGTGTGTGTTCATGTTAGACTCTCTTGTTACTGTTAAATGTGCTCTTGTTAATGCACTGTTAATGTTAATGTGTGATGCTCCTGTTGTTAGTTAGACTCATTGTTGTGTCACTGTGAATGCTATGTTTAGTATAATATTTGTCATGTTCTAAATCACCTTGCTAGGGACTAGATGAAGCTCTATTGTCTTATTGTGTAGTACATTGATCACATTGTTCTAGAAGGCTAAACAAGTTTAGGACAATACTGAACTTAGCTCATCATCACCTCACTTTCACAATGTATGCCAAGTATGCTTTGTAGTTAGGTTCATGAGCTGCTGATAAGCTGCAACTCAAGCTGAAGTCATAATCCCTTGACTAGTTGTGCTGTAGAAAGACAATTAGTGCTTTGGAAATAATACCATAGTTGTGTTTAACTTCCTATAGGAAAATACACAGTAAAAATTAGAGTGAATTCAACCCCTAGTTCCCATCCATAAATCCATTTTCAACTGTTAGTATTGTTTTCTTTCATTTGTTTGGTTTACATGCATTTTCTGTTTTGCATTTTCACTGCTTACTTGCTTTCCCTGCTGCATTTCTTCTATTGCTGCAACTGCTGCTGCAGTACTTGTGCTGCTGCACTGTTTTTCCCTCTTCTTGGCCTTGTGCTGTTTTGCCACTTCTTTGCCTGCTGCTCTGCCAAAGTGCTGCTGCTGCCCCTTCTTCTCCTGCAGCCAAGCCAATTCTTCTGTTGCTGCTGCCTTTCTGCAGCTGCTGCTGCCAAACTGCTGCAGCTCTTGCTCCTGCTGCTTGCTTTGCTCTCCATTTACTAAGGCCCAGTTAAGGCAAAAGCCTAGTTCACTACTAAGCCCAACTTGCAAGTGAACTGTTAAGCCCAACTCCTAGTTGAACTGTTGAGCCCAAAGCTCAGACCAGTTTCTAGAACCACAGCCCATTTGCACTTTAAAGATAACTGAGCCCAAGCTCAGTTCATTTTATGTTTAACAAACCCACTAAGCCCAATCCATTCAAAGGGCATTCAAACCCAATAGTACATTAAGCCCAACACTTCCAAAGGGCCTCTAAGCCCAAAGCAAATCTAGGAACCCAATTAGCTAAAACACTTCCGAAACACACCCGATCTCTGTGGATCGACCCGTACTTGCACGAGCTACAACTGACGACCGTGCACTTGCGGTATTACTGTAGGCCCGTTTCCATCGCATCATTTCTATACACCTTTCGAGGCCTGCCAGCCACCGAGAACTTTTAAAAATGCGGGTTCATTGAAGGTATGTGGATACGTGAAAGGATCCCTTTGAAAATGCACGTAGATTTTTTTTTTGGAAATTTTCAAAAACCCATCGGAAAGACAAGTCCAGACGAGATCTAAAAAATGTAAATCCATGGATCTAAGCAATAAATCTTTTAACCAGTTTGAATGGTTTCGACAGATACCGCCAGAGCTAATGAAGTAGAGAAATCATATGCTAATTTAATATGAAATCACAGGATAAGATAAATCTTTTACAGGGACGAAGTCCCTGTTTCTAGCGCCAAATTGTGAACACGTAAATCACGAAGGCATCTATATGTTCACAAACAATGTTCGCACTCTAGGTACAGTCTCACACTGATAATACGATTGCATTGATTCCTTGGCTCAAAACCCTCGGGTTTATCATAGCCTCATCTAATAACATTGCGAGGGGCGTTTACGCAGGGGAAGATAAAGAAAACGAAGTATAAAAGTAAAACTCAAGGAGCGTTAGGCGAATATAAAGTGCTGAAATGTAAATAAGACAGGGATTTACGTGGTTCAGCACTAAGGCCTACATCCACGGGGTTGTTGTTTCACTATATACTTGATGGTTACAGGGATAGTCGAGCGACTTTGGAGTTTACATAGGTCTGTATATTGTAAAGGATTAACTTACACTCGCAATCTTTCTCTCTCCTTCTCTCCTTGATTTTTCCGATCCCCTCACTCTTGGTGGAGAGGGGGTATTTATAGGGTTAGAGTGTGGGACCCATCTCTGAGGGCCGTTGGAACCTTATATTCTTGTGTTTTGTGTCCATCACGCGGAGGTCTTCGTTCATTACTTGATCACGCAGAGGAATCCTCGTCAGTTCCACGGGTTGATCGACACGTATGCTGCTCAGAGTGTTTAATGCGGGTAGTTGAGGCGCCTGCTCATGTCAGACAAGTGTCTTCTGCTCCTATCACGTCCATGTCAGTTAACTTTCTCTTCACCGTTGATCTTAGCTTCTTTTGGGGATGAGATGAAGTAACTCTTCGGGAGTTATTTGGTGCTCCGCAGTACATCGTGTTTTCGGTGCATCTTTTAACTTCTTCCCTTAGATTTGTTCGGGAAAAGATCATACGTCGCCGGGATAGACTTCTTGGTTATGGGCGTGTGTCATCGTTTTTTGATGACTTTGCCTGCATGCTCTCCACGTATTTTCCTATATACACGTATTCGATGATGAAATATGTACACACAATGATATTCTCAAAAATAGCATAAACGGTAACGTTAGTTCTGCTCAAGAACTAGATACATTGGTACCGTTTATGTAATACAATTTTCAAAGTAGTATGTATTTCAGGAACAAATTCCTTTCTCAATATGCCCGACCAAATAATTCCCATAAAAGAAATTCTTCAAATCCAATACTACAGATAATTTAGATACTGGAATTGGCTCTCATTTAGATACATGGACCACTTCATATTTGATGGGCAAATTCAAGATCATATGAATTATATAAGTATCAAATGAAATATTCCTACTTTTACGGTCCCAGAATTTCATTCTCTTCCGTATTCCCAAGAGGAATATTCATAGAGACATTTCATCAAAGTTTAGTCTTAAACTAAAACTTGGAAGACCGTACCATAAGTAATCCATCCACATGATATGGTACTTGAAAATTCAATCCATAATATTCTCTACGGTCTAAATTCACTACTTTGATTTGTACCAAATTTAAGTACCAGGTCCTGCCAAGTGTCCCCACAATTTCTCAAAAGAAATCTTCAAATCCAGCATAACGTAGGGTTACTATTTTCTTGGATTTGGTTCTCTTTGGCCACTGTAATGGCTGTTCCAAGACAACTTGGCTAGGCGGGCGTACTGACACATGAAATGCACATGTAGTCCGGTTTAACCTTAGTGAGGAAGAAGAAACCACTCATAGGTAACCTATCTGATTTCGTTTATCATAGGTCTAGGGACCTGACCCAGATCACCGTAAGGTCACCATCACATGAATCTTAGAGATACATGTCTGCACATTATTCCTAAAGAAGGAAATCTTCAAATCCGGCATATGGATTCGGATCTCTTCCACAAACTGTTTAATTAGTTCTGTACCTTTGGATACATTTTGTGAACTTGACTAATTTAGGGGTTGTTAGGACTATTTAGACTTTTTAGAACTTTATAGCTTTTAAGAAAGATTATTTTTAGAATTGATGGGAACTTGTTGATATCATTTTGCATATATAGTTAGATTAATTAGGATGGATTTACCCGATACCACTGCTGGTAGAAACCTTTTGCTTAACAGTTTAACTAATTTATAGGTTGTTAGGGCTACTTAAGGCTTTTTAGGACTTCGTAGCTTTTATGAAAGATAACCTACAGAATTGAAGGGAACCTGTTGAATTCATTTTGTGTACAATTTTAGATTAATTGGGGTGGATTTTAATCGATACCCTTTCTGGTGGATACCTTTTCCTTAACAAGTTGACTAGTTTAGGGGTTGTTAGGACGACTTAAGGCTTTTTAGGACTTCGTAGCTTTTATGAAAGATAACCTTCAGAATTGAATGGAACTTGTTGAATTCATTTTGTGTACAGTTTTAGATTAATTGGGGTGGATTTTAATCGATACCCTTGCTGGTAGATCCCTTCTCATTAACAACTTGACTAATTCAGGGGTTGTTAGGGCTACTTAAGGATTTTTAGGACTTTGTAGTTTTTAAGAAAGATTACCTTTAGAATTGAAGGGAACTTGTTGATATCATTTTGTGTACAGTTTTAGATTAATTTGGGCGGATTTTATTCGATACCATTGATGGTAGATACCATTTCCTTAACAACTTGACTAGTTTAGGGGTTGCTAGGGCTACTTAAGACTTTTTAGAACTTCGTAGCTTTTATGAAAGATAACCTTCTGAATTGAATGGAACTTGTTTAATTCATTTTGTGTACAGTTTTAGATTAATTGGGGTGGATTTTAATCGATACCCTTGCTGGTAGATACCTTCTTCGTAACAACTTGACTAATTTAGGGGTTGTTAGGGCTATTTAAGGATTTTTAGGACTTTGTAGCTTTTAAGAAATATTACCTTTAGAATTAAAGGGAACCTGTTGATATTATTTTTTGTACAATTTTAGATTAAATGGGGTGATACCTTTTCCTTAACAACTTGACTAATTTAGGGGTTGTTAGGGCTACTTAAGGCTTTTTAGGATTTTATAGTTTTTAAAAAAGATTACCTTTAGAATTGAAGGGAACTTGTTGATATCATTTTGTGTACAATTTTTAGATTAATTGGGTGG